>NC_059388.1:18426144-18751561 GCF_019703515.2 Myxocyprinus asiaticus
TCTCCGTGGCTGCCGCTTGTCACTGACCAATCAGAGCTGAATTTATTCACAACCAATGAAACGGCATTTAGCTTCTTTGTAGTCAAATACGACATGTAGAAGAATAAACTCGCTGTTACTGAATTTCATGACCTATATAACGATTCTTTGAGTGTATATAGAGGCATAAATCGGAAAACAGTCTCATGGGAAGCTGTGAATGGACAAGTCGGTGTACCAGGTGAAAATAGACTACAAAAACATGTACAGCTTATGTTTGGAATATAGACGACTGTGCGATGTATACAAACGGGCCATGGACCTTCTACGTTAATATAAAAAAGCTTGCAATATTTATAATTATAAAAGACTTTATGAAAAAATAAGTGGCATTTTAAAGCCTGCCACCCACCGTGTACCGTGTAAAACCGCCTTTTTACTTTTAAAAACTGCATTTAATATTTTTGTGAGTTTCATACAAGGTTCAGTTAGACATATTGAATTTAATTTATATTTTTGCATCTGTGCTGGGAGTATATATATTGCTTTTTAAAATGTATTTCCCATGATACGGTGATGAAGGAGGGAAACGGCTGAATGAATATTCCTGCTAATGAGACGGGAGCTGGCTAAGAAACCATCACAGTGCTGCATTTGAGCACATAAACTCAAAGGAGACTGCTGCCTGAATAGCCGAATCAGCTGGAAAAAGATGATAAATAATTTCTGTGTATATCATGTTGTGACTTGTTGGAAAACAGACCATACAGAAGAGGTAAGAAGCATTATTAGAGGCAAATGTAAACACCAGCAAAACCCATAGCGGAAGTAGCTTTACCCTGCAGTGACGTAGTTTCTGATTCTTGTGAAAAAGGCTAATTAGAGAAAGGACTGTAGGCTTTCCGTGGTTGTGCAGTCTGAGGATGAGACTAGACCAAAACAGACACCAAGCAATAGCTTGATACAGTTGGTTAGGACAAAATCTCAGATTTACATGGGAGTGATAGCTTTTTCTAATCTCGCGCCTTTTCAGGACACAGTGTAAGAGTGCATCAAATGCAAAGTGCATGTTGGGAAAATAAGATTTACTGCATCAAACCAACCACTTACTTGTGGGCAAAGCCGTTTGAATTAGTTGTGAGGTTGAGCTGCATCACACTCTGAAACTCTGTTTCGTTGCAACAGTATTTGAAGGCTGTATTGTTATGGTAACAGCAAAATATGTAGGTCTTGTTGTCTGAGAGTCGAGGACAGTGGAAACCAAAGTGATAGCGCCCCTTGTGATCGGTGTAAGGCTCACACACTCTGAAGTGTGCAGAGATAGCTGTAGAGAGATAAAACAGAGGATGAAGGAAATAAAGCACTGAGCTATTTCAAACATAATTAGTGATTAAATTTAGGTAGGATGAGTGACTTCTAATGCGGTACATTGACAAAAGATATCAACAACCAAATAGCACAGTTGAAATTTTATATCAAGTTAAAGGTCAAGTTAACCATTATATTGGTAGCACCCTATGACAGTGGCACCTGATAGTGACTGAGCTCTTGTTTGTACTTGATTATGTACCTGTTAGTAATTAATACAGCTGAAATAGCCAAACCTGATAATTAGAAAGGGGAGTCCAGATCCTTTTAGCCATGTAGTGTAGATGCTCAATAGAGATTATTGGGGTGGAACAGAGAAAGACAGAGTGGGGAGAGTGTGGAAAAAAGGAGAGATAGAGATTTACAGGGCAGAGTTTTCATATATTCAATAATTAGAGCTTTGGTGGCTGAACACAGCCAAATTCATCAAATATGTTCTTTCTGACTTTCTGAAGTCAGTGATATGGCACATTTCAACTGTTCCAGAACCATACACACTGTACAAGTGAGGGATTTTAATATCATAACTGACACAACAAACATGTTTGTCTCACACCAAAGCAGACAGCTCTAACTAATTTACCATTTAACAATCCTGCCATCAGTAATTGCTCAGATAATGATGTTCGCACAGTCTCTGAAACATTCTAATGACAAGGCAATGAAGAAGTATCTTGGCTATTTTTCACTACTTTACTTTCCAAAGAAAAATCCTGAACAGTTTCTCTTTGCTCATCATCAGTGCCCATAGACTCACTCAAAAAGTGCAGCTGCTCGTCTCTAAAGCTTCATATTCAGCTTTACTAAAGAAGAAAGCACCGTGCCATCATTTACATATAGATGAGAGCTGTCTGAGAGTGCAGGATTGGTAAGTGGAATGGACAGGAACACTAGAGTCCTCTATCATTTCCTCTCTTGGATTTGATGAACCTTGCTTTTTTGTTCCGTTTGGTGCCACTAGTAGTGCAGAAATTACATACTTCAACTTTAAAGGGCACATGAAATCAAAAGGGTTTTGTGGCCTTTGGTCCATCTATTAGCTCTGAGTCCATGTATGGGATATGCCAGTGTACTCCTAAATGTTGACAAAATAAATCTTTAGCAGATCTACACATTTTAAATGTCCAAGAGTAAGGGCACACAAGCTTTTAAACTGTATATTCTGATTTATTTATTTTTTAAATCAGGGCAATAATTCTCATTCAGAGCCATGTCGCCACTCATGATACGACGCAAACTCCAACAATGAATAAGCAAAGAAGTGGTTCAGACCTGGAAAAGACTTTCAAGAACTGGAAAAGAAACAAGACCCTTTAACATTAATTGCCGTGAATTGAAGTTGAATAAAAAAGACAAAAATATTATGACACAGGAAACATTTTAATGTTTGCCATATTTGACCCCTTGCTAATGACCAAAACGCTCAATTATTGGAGTGTTCAGGCACACAGAGAGGCTGGTAATGATCGGAATAAATCAGTGCTGACAGCAGCATGGGCCAAAGAGCCCTCCAGCACCACCTCTAACCCCATAAAGAGCTCAGTATTGCATGGAAAGTTATTTGGCAGCGCTCAGGCAATATATCCATCAACCAAATAGGCAATAAGTCAGGCAATAAGGCAGGTCTCTCATATTTGTAGGGGGAAAAAACAAAAAACAAAAGGAAAAAGCTGGTGTGTGAAATGAAAACCACCTGTTGGAGATTCCCCCCTCCCATCCTCCTCCTCCTCTGATTTACCATGGCAGCATGAGCATTGAAGTGTTTTGATTTTGGTACACTGTTTTATCAACACCCTCTAAGGTTTCAGCGCTGACAGCTAACACATCAGTTCATGCTCATTTCACCAGAAGTGAGAATGAAATGTGTGTGAGTTCACGCACTATGTCCAGGTAGACAGTCACCTTTCTGACTGGTCTGAAACTCTGATATTAACCCTAAAATGAAGTATACCAGTGTCTCTCTCACACAGTGTCCTAAACAGACACTACATGATAAAGTAACAAGCAATAGAAATGTTAAAAACGTTTTTGTCCTAGCCAGCTGCAAAAAACAACAGGATATTTTGTCAGTCGCTTGGTATCTTTTTCTGCAGTATCATACAGAGTAGCCCCGCTTCACTGGTCCAAAACCCCACACCACATTTTCTCATTTTGTTATGTTGCAGCCTTATGCTAAAATGCTTTATATTATTTATTTTTCACATCAATCTACACTCCATACCCCATAATGACAAAGCAAAAACCAGAGTTTTGATAACTGCAAATTTATTTTAAAGAAAAAACTGACATAAGTATTCAGACCCTTAACTCAGTTCTTAGTTGAAAAACCTTTGGCAGTGATTACAGCCTCAAGTCTGCCATTTTTAGGTCTCACCAGAGATGTTTGATTGGGTTCAAGTCCAGACTCAGGCTGGGCCACTCAAGGACATTCACAGAGTTGTACCTAAGCCACTCTTGCATTGCCTTGGCTGTGTGCTTTGGGTCACTGGCTTGTTGGAAGGTGAACCTTTGGCCCAGTCTGAGGTCCTGAGTGCTCTGGACCAGGTTTTCATTAAGGATATCTCTGTATTTTGCTGCATTCAGCTTTCCTACAACCCTGACCAGTCCACCAGTACCTGCTGCTGAAAAACACCCCCACAGCATGATGCTACCACCACCATGCTTCATCGTTGGTATGGTATTGCGCAGGAATTGAGGCCAAACAGTTAAATCTTCATTTCTTCAGGCCAGAGAATCTTGTTTCTCACAGTCTGAGAGTCCTTCAGGTGCTTTTTTGCATGTCTTGCACTTTAGGAGAGGCTTCAGTCTGGCCACTCTGCCATAAAGCCCAGATCGGTGGAGTGTTGCAGTGATGGTTGTCCTTCTGAAAGTTTCTTCTATCTCCAAACATGATCTCTGGAGTTCAACCAGAGTGACCATTAGGTTCTTGGTCACCTCTCTTACCAAGGCCCTTCTCCCCTATTGCTCAGTTTGGCTGGGCTGCCAGCTCTAGGCAGAGTCCTGGTTGTTCCAGACTTCTTCCATTTAAGAATTATGGAGGCCATTGTGCTCTTGGGAACCTTCAATGCAGCTGAAAATGTTTTGTATCCTTCCCCAGATCTGTGCCTCGACACAATTCTGTCTCTGAGCTTTGCAGGCAGTTCCTTTGACCTCATGGCTTGGGTTTTGTTCTGATATGCATTTTCAGCTGTAAGACCTTATATAGATAGGTGAAGGGGTCTGAATACTTCCTGAATGCACTGTATCTTCTGATTGGCTGTGTGATGTGATACAATCATTGCATATTCATATTCAGTGTGGAGTCCTGTGGACAGGCAAATTGCTTGTTGCTGGAAACGCATTGTGCTTGGTTAGGACACAGTGTCAGACCCAAAGTTTCACTCACAGAGCATATCAAATTGTAGACGACACATTGAGTTGATTTAGCCAGTAAGCCCATGTCCTCTTCAATTAATACTGTGCTTGGCAAGTCCTCTTCACCAGATTGCTGCTTCTATACTTTAGAAGCCACATGCTGAGATAAAGACATGCAAGAAGTGCTAAAAAGTGAACCATGACGTCTTTTGTTTCATGCAAAAGGGACACAAGACTTTAACTCAGAGCAAACATAAGATGAAGATTGAATCCAGAGTATTTTTGTCCAATGTGAGCTTAGTAACGAGAGCCTACTGAATGTTGTTAGGATACTGAAGTTACCATAAATGGATCGGTTTATGCCTATTAACCTCAGGGAATAGCAGATTTTGGATGTGGTCTAATGCCTCATGAAGCCAAACATGAGGTATGGACTAGCTGTGTGGACTCTTAAAGGTGAAAGTTCACCTTCTTCTGGGAGTTTTGGCAGATGATGCGAGTCAGCATGTGTTTTCTGTCAGAACTCCTGGAGAGAGCAGATCTACCTGGTTGTGTTTTATAATGATGGTGGACCATAGATTTCGCTCATTATAACTAGCTACATGACTGTGAAAAACATTCCATGAACGAAATATCTAATATTCACAGATGTTTCAAAAAGGGCCTTGTCCTGAAGTTACCTTCTGGTAATTGTCTATGTTACAATTTACATGTCTACATTAACTGGAGAATGGCAGGAAAATGTTTTATGAATGATATTGTGCACCATTTCTCCATGACGTTTAGCCATTAAGCTTGTAAAAATAAAAATAAAAATAATTCCTTACTTATTCACTTTAAGGACAGGTTTTGGTTAATTTGAGATATTCATCTCTTCCATTTAAGTGGCTGAGGCGTTACATAAACAATCTCAAAAGTCTAAGTTGAAATATTATGATAGTATGTGAGCAGGACCAAAATACTTAATTTAGTTAAATACCCCATATTGCTTAAATACCCCTAAATATTTCTTCAAATGTTTTTTTATTCCTTTCCTTTCTCATTCTCACCCTGTTTCAATAGCATAGTCTCCAGAGCTCATTCCAAAGCACACATCTGTTATCACCCTGGCTTTTAATGTAATGGCAGAATCAGGCTTGAGGGTATAGCTGTGTGTCTTCAGGCGTATGGCTGTTTCTTTTGTGAAATGTGGTTGTAGGTGTTGATTGCATTTGAAGACCATTTTCCGAAAGATTTGAAGAAAGGTTAGAGAGTTCTAATTGAGCAAATTTAGTTTTAGTTCCTTTGCAAAAAAGGAGCTTGTGTGGATTTGTGTTGGTATACTTAAGAGGAGATAGAAGTAGAATGAATTTGTTTCTATTTCTGATAGTCATTGGTAAGTAGAATCAATTAGAATGTTTCTGTCAGACAAACAGGAAAAGAGCACTTAGTAGAGCCATGCTAGTAAGTGACCTTGAAAGAATGAGACAATTATTTACATTTACATTTACATTTAGTCATTTAGCAGATGCTTTTATCAAAAGCGACTTACAAATGAGGAACATAGCAGGCAATTTGTCATACAAATTTCAACCACATCTGCAGTGTTGTACTGCCAAGCTCTCAAGGTGGATGGAGTAGTATAGGTGCTAGCACAGAAGAAAGAGACAGAAGTAATTACGATGTAAATTCTTGTTAATCTGCTCTCGAATACTTAGTTACCAGTAGCCAACCTTCCAATTTCAAAGGAATAGTTTACCTATATATGAAAATTTTGTCATCATCCCCATGTTCAAACCTATATTATTTTCTTTCTTTCTTCTGACCGAAATTAAGTTGTTGTTCACGAAATGTTCACCCTCTGCATTAACTCTCAAATCTCATTTTTAAAAATAATGAAACCATTCCTATTATGAACACTATGGTTGCATTGCTAAGGTGTCTACCAAGACACATAGGAAAATGTAGTTGTCATTCTATCAACTTTCTCTAAAGAGAGATGCTTGAAATGATATGTGAGTAGAATGCAAAGTAATTAAAATCAAGTTGTTAGACTGGAAATTTAGTTAAATGTGAGTAGAATGCAAAGGAATTGAAGTCAAGTTGTTGGACTATAGGTTCAACAAAAAGTCAGAAAAGACTTTCAGACTTCTTCAAGTAAAGATGAGGTCAAATATTTGTATGTCATGCTTGCAAGAGTAAACCATTAGTGAACTTAGCCAACAGCCAATGATATGATCTAATCTTCATCTGGACTCTAATAATAAATAAAGACAGTGTTATTTAACCACAATATACATGTTCTGCATTGCTATTCATAATATATACAAAAACAGTGTACAGCAATTAATTTGTTTCAGGGTGGGCTAATGCATCATTCTATGACTATGAGGTCCTAAACGTAAGACTTTTACAGTTGATTTTTGTTTCATGATAACTAGCAGACCACTAATGGCAATTGCTGTTGGAACTGATCCACAAATGCTAGTTGAAAACATTGCATGTAGTTTATTTTGCATTTAGTAGATGGCCCATGAATTGTTTTCGATTACATGATAGACTTTGTTTTTCTCCCCACACATGTTTGATGCTTGTCTAAAAAATCATAGCCCATTTTGCCTGGCAGAAAGAGCAACTAGGTCAGTGCTCTATCTGCTTTTACTCAGCGGCTGATCCTCAACCTGGTCCGTCCTGGGCTGATGCTCAGCCGGCCGGGTCGGCAAGCACCGCAGGCGATCTGGATGTGGACATGGGAGCGTTTCCTCCGGCTCAACCCCCGCGGACCTCCCATCCCCCAGCATGATCGTTCTATCTGGAAGAGCTGTTGAGCGATGCAGGCGGCCTGCCTCAGGGCGGGTTTAATGTGTCATTCGTGGCTCGCAACGAGGATGAGCTTTTGACCGCAGCATCGGAGGGTGGGCTTCTGCTATCGGAAGCGGACGAATCTTCTGAGCTCCCGCCCACGGGCGGTAGAGTACAGGATGAGGCGGACGCTGAGATAGCAGCCGTGCTTGCCCGGGCGGAGTGGAACCCTCCACTCTGCCCTGAGCATTCGCGGCTGGATGATTGGTTTCTGGGCTCGGAGTGCGACTCACGGCTGCGCCCCGCCCCGGTGCCTTTCTTCCTGGAAGTGCACGAGGAGCTAACGAAGTCATGGAAGGCACCTTTTTCTGCCCATACATGCTTCGTGGGCTTATCCACTCTGACTACCCTTGACGGCGGAGTGGCTAAGGGATATGTCGAGCTTCCCCAGGTAGAGCAGGCCGTAGTGGTGCATTTATGCCTGCAGGGCGCAGCCACCTGGCGCAACCGACCAAGGCTCCCTTCCAAGGCCTGTAAGATCTCTTCCTCTTTAATGACGAAGACTTACAATGCCGCGGGTCAGGGCGCTTCCGTCCTGCACGCCATGGCCATCCTGCAAGTCCACCAGGCCAAGGCGCTGAAAGATCTGCACAAGGGTAGGACCGACCCGGGGCTGATGCAGGAACTGCATACTGCGACCAACCTCACCTTACATGCGACGAAGGTCACGGCATGCGCTCTGGGCCGGACGATGTCCACTCTTGTGGTCCAAGAGTGGCACCTGTGGCTCAACCTTGCAGAGATTCGTGACGCTGAGAAAGTCCGCTTTCTTTTGCCTTTTGTTACACTGTCGAGGATTTCGCCCATCAGTTCTCGATGGTGAGGAAGCAGACCGAGGCGATTAAGAACATCCTGCCATGGCACGACTCGGCTGCCTTCAGGCCTCCGAAGTCCCGTGCCCCGTCTGCTTCTCGCCAGAGCCATTCCCCTACGGTGCCGGCCCGGCTCCTGTACCATCGGAGCCCATATGCCGGCCTCAGAGAAAGAGATGCTCCCGCAGGAAGTTGGCTCCACCTGTCCTTCAGCTGGCCCCCAAGAACCCCAGATAGGCTTTGAGGAGGTCCTGATATGGGCAGCCCAGGGATGAGGCAACTACTTCTGACCGGTCTGGCCTGGGTGATCTCTCCAGCCCCACCATCGTCCTTGGGTCAGTGCGTGGTGAGTATTCCATCGCCGAGTGCCCTCTGGGCCTCGGCACCCACTTGGTCAATAAAAGAGCAGTTTCCTCATTCCCTGGGCCAGCGCACTTGCAACGGCCAGGAGCTGGAAGTCTTTCCGGTCAATCAGGCGAATGCGAGTACCTCCCATTCCCTCGTTCTCCGTCGAGAGACGGCCAGCGAACAGGTAAGTGTGCTGGTCTCTGGAGTCGCATGCCCACCCCCGTCACCGGCCACCGTTGTGGGCTTGCGGACCAGCACGCCCCCCTGGGCTGTCTTCCAGGTGGGGTGCCTGCCCTGCCCTGCCTTGCTGCGAACCACCCTGCCTGGGCACGGTAAGTCCAGTCGTCCCCTTGGTGCCACTGTCGCGGAGGCTGGAGGCCTGGTTAGTGCTCTCCAGCCCCTCGCGGTGGCTCATCAGGACGATTCGCCTCGGCTACGTGATCCAGTATGCCAGACGTCCGCCCAGATTCAATGGCATCCTCTCCACTACGGTGAGAGGCGAGGGTGCCTCCGTCCTTCTGGCAAAGGGAGCAATAGAGCCCGTCCCCGTAGCTGAGCTGTGCAAGGGCTTTTACAGCCCTTATTTTATCATGCCCAAGAGAGGGGGTGGGTCGCGCCCAATCTTGGATCTGTGTGCCTTGAACAAAGCCTTACACAGGCTTCCGCAGAAGCACATCCTGGCATCAGCACGACATCAGGATTGGTTCATGACCATCGACCTGAAGGACATGTACTTTCACGTATTGATCCTTCCTTGACACAGACCCTTTCTTCGGTTTGCATTCGAGGGACGAGCATACCAGTACAAAGTCCTCCCCTTCGGTCTGTCCCTGTCCCCTTGCGTCTTTACCAAGGTTGCAGAGGCTGTCCTGGCCCCCGCTGAAGGAAAAGGGCATACACATTCTCAATTATCTCGACGACTGGCTAATTCTAGCTCACTCGCGAGATCTATTGTGTGCACACAGGGACCTTGTGCTTCAGCACCTCGACCGACTCGGGCTTCAGGTCAACTGGGAAAAGAGCAAGCTCTCCCCTGTGCAGAGCATCTCTTTTCTCGGTATGGAGTTGGACTCGGTCGCTCTTAAGGCACGTCTTACGACCGAACGTGCTCAGTCAGTGCTGACCTGCCTGAAGACCTTCAGGCAGAAGGTAGCAGTGCCAGTGAAACTATTTCAGAGGCTCCTGAGGCATATGGCATCCTTGGCAGTGGTTCTCCCCCTCGGGTTGATGCATATGAGATCACTTCAGCACTGGCTACAGACTCGAGTCCCGAGTTTGGCATGGCGCCACGGCACCTGGTGTGTGACCATCATGCCACAGTGCTGTCAGACTTTCAGCCCTTGGTCGGACCTGGCATTTGTTTGCCCTGGGCAGGTGTTCCCCTAGAGCAGTTCTCAAGGCTGGAGAGATGTGGTCACGACAGACGCCTTGAACTCGGGCTGGGGCACTGTGTGCAATGGGCAGGCAGTGTTGGGGCTCTGGACAGGGCCCCGACTCCAATGGCACATCAACTGCTTAGAGTTGCTGGTGGTATTGCTGGCCCTGAAGAGGCTTTGGCTGTTGATTCAGGGCAAGCATGTGTTGGTCTGGACTGACAACACAGCAACCATAGCATACATAAACCGCCAAGGCGGCGTACGCTCACGTTGCATGTCGCAATTCGCCCGCCGCCTCCTCCTTTGGAGTCAGCAGATGTTGAAGTCTCTGCAAGCCACTCACCTTCCGGGCATCCTCAACCATGCAGCGGACGCGCTCTCACTGCAGGTAATGCTCCGCAGGGAGTGGAGATCTACCCCCACATAGTCCAGCTGATTTGGGAGAGATTCGGGGAGGCACAGGTAGACCTGTTCGCCTCCCAAGGGTCCTCTCACTGCCCCTTTGGTACTCCCTGTCCGAGGCCCCCCTGGGCACAGATGCCTTGGCGCACAGCTGGCCTCGGGGGCTACACAAGTATGAGTTTCCTCCTGTGAGCCTCATTGCAAAGACTCTGTGCAAAGTCAGGGAGGACGAGCATTTTCCTCGCACACCATCCTCGTGCCCCTTGGGAGTCCGGGCGCACTCCACTAGAGGTGTTGCGTCCTCCTGGGCACTGGCAAGGGGGGCCTCTCTAGCAGACATACGCAGAGCTGCAGGTTGGGCTACACCCACCTTCATGAGGTTTTACAACCTACGCATAGAGCCGGTTTCGACCTGAGTGTTACGCGGTAACAGCAGGTAGGCCGGGCGGCCAGTTGGGTGTACCGCTTGCATTGCGCCTTTCCCCTTTTTCAAAGGTGATAATGTGTGCCTTTTGTCCATAACAGTTCCCCGTATCCGGTGAACCCTGGACGCCTCTTTATTCTTAAGCACTGTTCGGTGACGAACTCGGCAGAGGAGTTACGGCACCAGGCCTAGTACTCATGGTATGCCCCTTTTCAGGTGAGCCCGTGTGCTCCATACATGGTGATTTCCCTTGGTAATCCCATATGATGAGTTTCCACTTTTCGGTTTCCCCGTAGGTGAACCCTGTGTTTCCCCTTGCCAGAGCTTTCTCTACCTCGGCCACTGTTGCTGCGTACCCTCTCTGTAGATAGGGTCCTCCGGTGGTATCATTCCATATGTGAACTTCCCCGTTGGTAAATCCATGTGAGGTATTTTCCACATGTTAACCTCCCTCCGGTAGGATGTGGTCTCCGTAGTGCCCTCCCTCCTGGAGAGGGAAGAGCACTTCCCAGTGCTATTCTAGAAAGTGCTCGGCGGGAAACTGCTTTACAGCAAATCAGGAAAGGCTCCACGGGTAGCCACCTTGGGTAAGTGCCTCCTCCCCCCTTAACAGGACTAGGGAGATGCCTTACTTAACTCGCTGGAAGGTCACGACATGGTTGAGCGCTCGCTGCGAGGCACGCAGCAGCTTTCCCGTGTCCACTCTTCCGTACCTCGTGACACGGTTCAGCGCCTGCGGCGTTTCCTATAGGAACCCCTAGTGTCACTACATCGACACAACGTCGAGTGAGTGACAGACAGGGAAAGTTTTGGTTACTGATGTAACCTCTGTTCCCTGATGGAGGGAATGAGACGTTGTGTCCCTCCTGCCGCGGTGCTGAACCGGCCGCTGACATGGCCGGGACTCTCTATCGGCTCTTCAGCATAAATCTGAATGAGTGGTGCACGCCATCTACTTTTATACCCGTATGTCTGGGGCGGAGAGTGGCATGCAGATTCCACTCACCAATTCTCATTGGCCTTTTCTATTTTAAGCAAAGGTGATTGGGGCTCTCAAGATCGAACCCCTAGTGTCACTACATTGACACAACATCTCGTTCCCTCCATCAGGGAACAGAGGTAACATCAGTAACCAAAACGATTTTTTCTGCCTGTGTGAACATAGCCTTGTAGCCTAATTTAGTTGACCTCAAACAAAACTTCTGAATATATTTCATTCCATGAACTTTGGAAACTTTGGCAAATAAGACCCTGATTCCACCTGGTATTAAGATGCGTTTCAGGTGATCTAATCACATGTGGTTAGATCTAAATACAGGTCTAAATGGTGTCTAAAACATTTTGTGATCAGATCACAAAAACCACATAAGAATGTGGTCAAAAACACGTCTGACTACATCACATTTGATGTGTAAACACTAATCCATCCTGTATGTGTCCCGGCAGCAGTGAAGTGCCACCCCTCACCTATCAGTCAACTGCTGCACAAAAACAAGAGTTTAAACTTTGCTGTTTACAAGCGGCTTCAAAAAGAAATAACCGTCCAATTGGAAAATTTAAAAAAGCAGATACAAACACAATCACGAGAGCTTAACGGATCTTCTTTAGTGTGTCTGATATCAACACAGATGAGAAACATGAACTCCTGAAGCTCCTTTAATACAGGTATTACACTAAATTAACAAATAATTCTGCTTGTGCTTACATTAAATTTCAACCGCATCTGGGAGAAACAGCGCGCCGGTTTTTTTCACGCCTTCTTTGTCTTTTCTGACTTTGTTGCACTTTATTATCATGCAGTAACACACTGACATAGTGATTAATGCATGTTGTCATGAAACAGAGACCCTCACCTCCAAATCCGAACACAAATGATCATAGGAGATGCATTTAAGCGGCCAGGTGTAAACAGTGATGTGTCTCACCTTAGCACATGTGATTGGATCACCCAAGACCATCTTAATACCAAGTGCGTAAACAGGGTCTAATTGACTAGTTGTTCTCTGGTGTGGGCTGTTTGACACAAGACCCGTGTGTTTCCAGTCCATGCTGCTGATACAGTAAATGCTGAGGAGATGTCTGTGTAGTTACGGCTGAATGTATCAACAATGGAACATTTATAGCACATTTTATTCATGTCAGCAAGTGCTGCAGTATACTGTGTAGTTGTAAATTTGAAAAATAAATGTGTTTTATCTCTCATGGCATTTTAAGCACAAGTAGCTTCTGACAAATTGTTATCACATGCAGGGGAACACTTTACAATAAGGTTGTAGCCTATAGTTAATATTAGTAAATGCATGAACAAACAAAAAACAATATTTTTGGTAACATTTTACAATAAGGTTCCTTTTTTTTTTAAATTGGTTAATGGATTAGGTATCATGAACTAACAATAAAACTATATTTTTACTGCATTTATTCATCTTAGTTAATGTTAATTTATAAAAATACAATTGTTCATTGTACATACAGTGCATCCGGAAAGTATTCACAGCGCTTCACTTTTTCCACATTTTGTTTTGTTACAGCCTTATTCCAAAATGGATTAAATTTATTATTTTCCTCAAAATTCTACAAACAACACCCCATAATGACAATGTGAAAGAAGTTTGTTTGAAATCTTTGCAAATGTATAAAAAAAAAAAAAAAAAATCACATGTACATAAGTATTCACAGCCTTTGCCATGACACTCAAAATTGAGCTCAGGTGCATCCTGTTTCCACTGATCATCCTTGAGATGTTTCTACAACTTGACTGGAGTCCACCTGTGGTAAATTCAAATTGATTGGACATGATTTGGAAAGGCACACACCTGTCTATATAAGGTCCCACAGTTAACAGTGCATGTCAGAGCACAAACCAAGCCATGAAGTCCAAGGAATTGTCTGTAGACCTCCAAGACAGGATTGTATCAAGGCACAGATCTGGGGAAGGGTACAGAAAACTTTCTGCAGCATTGAAGAAATCCGTAAATGGAAGAAGTTTGGAACCACTAGGACTCTTCCTAGAGCTGGCCGCCTGGCCAAACTGAGCGATCGGGGGAGAAGGGCCTTAGTCAGGGAGGTGACCAAGAACCCGATGGTCACTTTGACAGAGGTCCAGCATTTCTCTGTGGAGAGAGGAGAACCTTCCAGAAGAACAACCATCTCTGCAGCACTCCACCAATCAGGCCTGTATGGTAGAGTGGCCAGATGGAAGCCACTCCTCAGTAAAAGGCACATGACAGCCTACCTGGAGTTTGCCAAAAGGCACCTGAAGGACTCTCAGACCATGAGAAACAAAGATTGAACTCTTTGGCCTGAATGGCAAGCGTCATGTCTGGAGGAAACCAGGCACCGCTCATCATCTGGCCAATACCATCCCTACAGTGAAGCATGTTGGTGGCAGCAGCTGCTTTTTTCAGCGGCAGGAACTGGCTAGTCAGCAACGAGGGAAAGATGAATGCAGCAATGTACAGAGACATCCTTGATGAAAACCTGCTCCAGAGCGCTCTGGACCTCAGACTGGGGCGAAGGTTCTTCTTCCAGCAGGACAACGACCCTAAGCACACAGCCAAGATAACAAAGGAGTGGCTCCGGGACAACTCTGTGAATGTCCTTGAGTGGCCCAGCCAGAGCCCAGACTTGAACCCGATTGAACATCTCTGGAGAGATCTGAAAATGGCTGTGCACCGACACTCCCCATCCAACCTGATGGAGCTTGAGAGGTCCTGCAAAGAAGAATGGGAGAAACTGCCCAAAAATAGGTGTGCCAGGCTTGTAGCATCATACTCAAAAAGACTTGAGGCTGTAATTGGTGCCAAAGGTGCTTCAACAAAGTATTGAGCAAAGGCTGTGAATACTTATGTACATGTGATTTATTTTCGTTTTTTATTTTTAATAAATTTGCAAAGATTTCAAACAAACTTCTTTCATGTTGTCATTATGGGATATTGTTTGTAGAATTTTGAAGAAAATAATGAATTTAATCCATTTTGGAATAAGGCTGTAACATAACAAAATGTGGAAAAAGTGAAGCGCTGTGAATACTTTCCGGATGCATTGTAGTTAGTTCATACAGCATCAACTACTAATGTTAAAGAATATAACTTTGAATTTTAAAAATGTACTGGTACATGTTAAAATTAACATTGGCTAATGCCAAATGCCAATGCTGTAAAAGTATTGTTTATTGTTAGTTCATGTTTATTGATGTAGTCAACTAATGTTAACAAATGGAACCTTATTATAAAGTGTTACTATTTTTTTAATAGCATTTATTAATCTTGGTTAATGATAATTTATAAATCTACAATTGTTAATTTTAGTTCACAACCATATGTACCATATATTAACATACATTTTAATGTAAAAAAAAAATGTACTAATATATGTTGGAATTAACATTAACCAAGATTAATATGTGCTGTAAATAAAAACTAATGTAGTTAACTAATGTTAACATATGGAACCTTATTGTAAAGTGTTACAGATGTTTTGTGGTATTATAAGGTATTAAAACTAAAACTATATTAAGACTAATTAAAATCTAAAAAGAGACATAATAAATAAATAAAATAAATAAATAAATAAAAAATGTACGTGCCATTAAAACTAATTAAAACTAAACTAAAATTTAAAACCAAAACTAAATAAAAATAAAAACTAGTGAAATTTTCAAAACTATAATAACCCTGGTGTTAGTGAGTAGACAGAACGGAGGGACCGTAATAATTCTGAAACTGGATCCTCTGGTCTAGTAGGTGGGTATGTATGATCTTACCTGCAGTAGATAGCAGGATTAAGATGACAGCCAGGGTGTTGAAGGACCAGTGGCCGTGCATGGTCATCTCTCATTCCTCATGAAGTCTCAGTGGGAGGAGAAAGATTTGGAGCCTTTTTCAGTCAACACACACTCATTGCTTACTGCCAGGTGCTCATAATATTTGTTCTGCAAGCTCTGAAAGAAAGCCCACACATAATTTTTAATTAATTTAAACTATATACAATTTAGAATAGAATAGAATAGAATAAGCTTTTATTGCCACACAGCAAGATGGAAATTATTGTAGGTATTTTTTTTTTTTTTTACAATCCAATCACTGTTGTCAGTGCTTCTTCGGCTGAACTTTAGACACCAAGCTACAACAGTACAGCCCATTGAAGCCTCTTTTTCATTCTTGTCAAATTAAATATAACATCTTTCAAGATTAAGGTCCATTGAATGGAACTTTCACAACTAGGACTAGAACTCATGACAGATCAGTGATAACATTCAGATCCTATCTATGGACCCTTTTCACACGTCCACGTTCATGAAGCAGAAGTCATCATAGTTGGATAAACTTGAAGGGTGGTGAATGGGAGACCACAGCAAATGTAATTTTTGCTTACCCTTTTGCTCCAACAGCATAAGAAAAAATCATGTACTACGCTTTCACAACTTTGCAAAAGAAGATAAAAATATACAACGCTGGATAACAGCATTAAGAAGAGAGAAATAGGCCAAATTGTCCAAAAAGGGGTGTGAACTCCATATTGCCATTGAAGATATAGGGAGACCCTAACCTAACCCTTTCCCTTACCTCAACCGTGAGTTGAAGTGACGCCCCTTCTGGAGTTACTGAAACCCCCATTTGAAGTAACCCCACCCCCATTTGGAGTTACCCCACCCATTTGGAGGTCTTTGGCCTGCAGCTATACCTACTTGAAATTTTCTGTCACTCCCTCAGCAGCAGTGCTAGAAGCCTCATAGCAGCTATGGTAACTAATTTTTTAAAACTTATTCCAGGGTAATATAATCAGTGATGTAGTGGTAAAAAAAAAATGGTGGGTAAACTATGAATTTCTCCAGATAATTTTGACACAACAAATCATTCATCAATATAATTGAAAACGTATTAAATTTTTAAACAGTATCAATTAATTGCATTTGATGCAAGTCTACTAAAAAGGAAGGCCTAGTGTAGGTAATTAATCAGGTTATTAATCTAAAAAAATCATCTGGACTGAACACACATTCCACCAAACATGATTTGCAAATGTTGATATTAAAATATTTTGATTCACATTAATAATTATCTGATATGAGCTACACTGCAAATACAGTAAGTAATTTGAAGCGCTAAAGAGCACTAGTGTGGATACAATATGTGATCATAAACAATGTATTAATATACAATACATAGCTGTTACACATGAAACCGGTGACAACTAATATTTGCAGTTTATCACATTTGCTTGCAGACCTCATTGTCTGAACACTTGCCAGAAAACCAAATAAAACTAATCATTTTGAATAACTGAAGTCAGTATGTTGGCCACATTCAAAATTCTTGTCTGCATGTGTGTGTTTTTAATCACAGATTTCAATGGCAATGACAAGAACAACTATTGGTTCCTCTTTAGGACAACAATGCCCAGAGTGCCTCTTTGTCCACATCCAGAGGTGTTGGCTTACATGTGCGTGACCACATATCAGAGGCTTCCCTGTGTTTTAACAACCAAGACATGACATACACTTTTGGGTTCCATTTTTGCAATGGAGGGCCATTCAGGTTGACAAAAATTAGGGCAGAAACATTCTTCAGCAGGAGATTGATCTGTAGAGGGCTGATGATAGTATTCATTAGACTGAATCCTCGTTCACATTCAGCACTGCTCACAGGTATTAGGTTCGTGATATTGGTTAGTGGGGCCAATCCATCTGGTATGACTCTGGTGTCCTCTTTATAATCTCGAAACCCCTCAAGAACACTTCTTGTGTCAAATGTAAACTGATGTGCAAACTGTTTGATGCAAATCTCTCCATAATGTTCATACAAGGGCTCAGGCCAGTTTGCTGGTTCTAAAACTTTAAACTTTTCAAGCAAGTCCACATACATCAAGGTATTTTCAGCTGACACACTTGAATTTTTGCTTGATGCAGTTGTAAATAACCTCTCCTCCATGTTCTTGATGAGGGATTCAAGGAAGTGTGTTGAAGCAGTCTGCTTCATTCTCACATTAGCTTTTAAGGAGATGCCATGAAACTCTTTTTTTCTCTTAAGTATCCAGGGCTTCCTGCCTTTTTTCACCTGAAACCACTATCATAGAGGAGAGCTGCCGAGTCGTCCTTCTCATAAGCTTGTCTGCTTTTGGTAGTGTCATCCCTCTTTGTTGCAAATTCAGGGATAAGAGTGCTATTTCCTATAATGCGTCATACATTAACCCTAAATCACATAGGAACTCCTGTGATTCCATCCTGGTCATCAAGCCTTTGTACATGGCCTTTACTTTTTCATCCGTTTTGGCATCTTCTGCTGCAGCAATAAAAAGGCAATGGAGGGCTTTGTATGACCTCTACACAGCTTTAATGGTTCTGAAGCTACTGGCAACCCAACGAACATCAAGCACCCTTCCAATCTTCTGCAGATGAACTTCCACTTCTTGTGCCCGCTCAGCCAGTTCACGACAGTTCTTTGGTGACTTGTGGTAGAGGGTGTAAAGTTTGTCCATAAAAGTGGTAAAATTGTTAATGTTAGTTACTTCTTTAACTGCGTCTCCCACTGCCAGTTCTAACCTGTGATTAAGGCAATGCAAAACTATGAGTTGAGGATATTTCTGCTGTAGGTGGGTAGCTACCCCAGATTTTCTACCCAACATAACACTTGCACCATCACAAGCAAAAGCTATGAAGTTTTCCTTTAAAAAGTTTTCTTTCAGTCCATATTTGTGTAGGCAGGACAGTAAACTAGTTGTTATTTGCTCAGCAGATTGGCTTTCAAGCTAAACCAGGTCAAGAATAATCACTGTTGGCTCATTCTTTATAACGGAGGTCAAGTACACCACCAAAACAGACTTTTTACTAAGTGTTGTGGACTCATCAATAAGAACACTACATTTCTCATTTTGGGTTAGTATGTGTTCCACTATTTTCTTTCTCATCTCATTTGCTGTGTGATCAATGAAACTTGCTGCTGTGTATCTGGAGTGCAGAGTGGTTTCCATGTCAAGGCCATTTTGCTGTTGGAGAACCACCAACTCTTGGTAGTCTGAGTATGGCCTATTGTTCTTTGCAATGGAGTATGCAGTGCGAAACAGAGTGGTTGTCTTCTCCCTATCCCCTTCTAGTTGTTTACTAATTAAGCCTTCAATTGGACACCTAGTTTTGGTGATTGTATCTGCTTTCAGGTGGCTTTTTGATGTGCTGTGATTATAAATCTTACTTCGTAAACATGTCAACTGGTACTGGTGGGCACCATTACGACTGTAAGTTACCTTGGTGTCTGACCACTCTTTTGACAATGACATCCCCATTTCCTTAAGTGCACCAAGGGATGTAATCTTGTGGCATGTTGCACAACCAACAAAGTGCCTATTTACTACAAGCCAGGGATTCTCTTTTTTAAAGTGTACGTGTTGTTTTACTGTCCAAATGCTTGGGTAGCCTTTCTGTCTACTTTCATCCTGTTGTTCTCCTCCTGCACTGCAGCCTGTCTCACCACCACTGTCTGCCTTTGGTCTGTTTGCCTCACTACTCACTGTAAAGCACGGTTTGGAGGTATAAGTATTTTATATTTGACTATACTTTTCTTATTTATCAACTTCAAAATATCTAGGCCATTATTATCATCATTTATTAAATACATACAACAGCATTTATTAAATACATTGGTAAGGCACTCACCAATGTCCCTTGCTTACACTCTCTCTCTCTGTCTCCTCCTGCTTTGCAACCTATCTCACCATCATGGTCTGCTTCTTCTTTGTCTATCTCACTACTCTCTATAAAGAAAGGTTTGAAAGAAGGCTATAGGTTTTTTACTACACTTGCTTAATTTTCCCACTTCAGTGGATTAGATAAAAATATTTAGGCCTTTATTATCAACAAAACATATTACTTAATTAAACAACTAACCTCTCTTCTCTCTTTCTGCACCACTGTGCTCTTTCTCTTCCCCGACTGTTTGTGAAGCAATGTTTTAAATGATAATTTATTGGCATGATAATTATATTTACTGAATAAACAGACAAGTATATTAGTTGATATTGGGGATTTACAAAAACGGCTCATTTTCAGTCTCTCACACGTAGCTAGCCAGTTTACTAGCTAGCTAAATATTTAGTACAGTAGCTACTTAAACAGAGCTACTGCATTTAGCTAACTACTGTAGGTGGCTAGCCAACGAACTGAAATATCAGAAACTACAGTATTTTATTTTTCCATTTGATACCTCCTTATCCAAGAGCCTGGGTTTTTCCGGGGGAGGTGAAGACAAGGAAGTCGCAGGAGTTAATGGACATTTAAAAAAGTTTCGTATGTCTGTCATCTGTCTGAGTGAGACCGATTGTTGCTGCCAGCGCTCGCTGGTTCTAAGCCGAGGTTGGGTAGTTCTACATCGTCAGAGTATAGCATGCACATGGATGAGCGGAGTTTTCTGTTGGATAGATGAATCAGTGCATGCTTGCAAGGCAAATCGAGCAAGCGCAGGCGAACATAACGAGCATACTTCGCCTGCCTGAGCAGTGCTGAGAACGCGGTAATAAGTAGGTAAATGATAAATAATTCAATGAAAATGTGAGTAAACGCTATTTCACAAATAAAAAGGTGCATAAATGGCGTTTACGTGCGTTTAACCTCCACTACAGCCCTGAATATAATACAAAGTACAATGTTATAAATTTACACTAAATATTTTTATAATTGGAAATATAAAATTTTTTGCTACATTTACGTTGTTAAAGAATGCGGAAACACATCATAACAGGTCTGTGAAAGGGGTCCATTGCTGTTGCACTTGAAACTAAGTTACTTGAGGTAGAGTTCCCTCTTTTCTAAAAATGAAGGCCTGTAATTTTTCTCTTCCGAGACTCCTCTGGTCAAACAGCAACCTTTCATCATGACTGTCCAAGGGGAATTATGAGATTAAAGATAAACATGAGAGACGAGAATATTGATGTGAGGAATCTAGGTACAACAGATAAGAGAAAATGTCACGCAATGTGCACTCATGAAATATAGATGCTACATGTTGCTCAGGATTATATGTGATAATTCCTTATTGATGATTCCATTCATGCCTCTCTCTACATGTGATCTCTGATGAAAATAACTTTTTATAATAAAAAAGCAATATGAATAAACATATCCAGTCCCAAAACAACACATCAAATCAAATCTCTCTGTTTTAAGGCCTTTCAGAGCCTCTTAGATCCTCCGTCGACAACCTGGTGCAACTGTTGGGATACATTTAAATGAAAACATAGATGAAACAATATACAGTTTTTCTTTAATTATGTGGTTGGAGCCATGGCCTGGCATTTAGTGCATGTGCTTCAACAAGTCGAGCCATGTCCCTCATGCAGGCAGCTTGATTTCAAATCTGGCATGCGTCATTTCCAGATTAAATAGTTTGTGAAATAAAATGCTACAATAATTAGCAAAGTTTAAATGCAATTTTTTTTCACTATGTTGCATGCCTAATCAGCAATAGGCAAACAGTATTTTTTTAAAGTAAATATCCTAATGTTTGGCAGTCCAGTCAAGTAATGAGTCAAAAAATAGATTAAAAAAAATGGGTGATATAATTTCTGGTTTATTTGTCTTTGTCGTTGTTTTTGATTTGTTTTTGGGTTATATACACATTTTAGCAAATCTTGTCGATCATTCCGGCATAACACAAAAATATTGTAAGTACTATGCAATTCCAAACATAGCTAGAGAGTATTAACAGAGGAAGATGGAGAAAGGAGCTGGCAAGAGAAGCTCATGGAACAGATGCATGTGACCTACCTATGCTGAAGACAGAGATCTTCAGGTAGGAAGAGGCGATGTATGGCCCTGAAGGGCAATGGCCTATTGGTTAAATGGAACTGCTTTGCATTTTTCATGTTTTGGGCTAATGGGCTTACTGAGAACATATGCTTGTATGTGTATCCTGTGACAGAAGCAATAGCTCTTTTTTTGTGAGAAACTACTTCTGATGGGGAAATTACTCTGAGAAAATCTCTCTCTCTCTACCTGCCTAATATTGCGTAGGTCCCCCTCGTCCTGCCAAAACAGCGCCAACCCGCATTCTGAGATGCTATTCTTCTCACCACAATTGTACAGAGCGGTTATCTGAGTTACCATAGACTTTGTCAGTTTGAACCAGTCTGGCCATACTCTGTTGACCTCTCTCATCAACAAGGCATTTCCATCCACAGAACTGCCCCTCACTGGATGTTTTTTGTTTTTGGCACCATTCTGAGTGAATTCTAGAGACTGTTGTGTGTGAAAATCCCAGGAGATCAGCAGTTACAGAAATACTCAAACCAGCCCGTCTGGCACCAACAATCATCAATGTGATTATCTAATCAGCCAATGGCAGCAGTACAGTGCATTAAAATCACGCAGATACTGGTCAGGAGCTTCAGTTAATTTTCACATCAACCATCAGAATGGGGAAAAAATGTGATCTCAATGATTTAGACCGTAGCATGATTGTTGGTGCCAGATGGGCTGGTTTCATTATTTCTGTAACTGCTGATCTCCTGGGATTTTCACGCACAACAGTCTCTGTATAATTTACTCCGAATGGTGCCAAAAATAAAAAACATCCAGTGAGCGGTAGTTTTGTGGACGGAAACACCTTGTTGATGAGAGAGGTCAACAGAGAATGGCCAGACTGGTTTGAACTGACAAAAGTCTACGGTAACTCAGATAACTGCTCTGTACAATTGTGGTGAGAAGAATTGTATCTCAGAATGCTATTCTGAGATGCGGGTTGGCGATGTTTTGGAGTAACGAGGGGGACCTACACAATATTAGGTGGTTTTAATGTTGTGGCTGATCGGTGTGTATTTATATCATCTATCTTTCTTATCTTTCTCTGTGTTTACCCAGCAGTCAGCATGTCTATGTTTGGTTTACAGCTACACTAACAGCCTGGACACTCTGAGCTGGCCACCTGTCATAACACATCACCATGCCAATCCACCTCCCTCACCCTTGCAAACCTCTGAATGGCTTCTTGTCAATCACAAACACTCCCCCTTGCCAGCAGAGAGGAAACACACCACGCACAGTTACACATATACAGAGACAAACATACAGTATATGCATATATACTGTACACATACACAAAACATACCAGACGCCAAGTGACATGTAGTACATATTCCATATAAGCCTATGCCACAGATGAACACTGATTAAAATATTAGCTGCTTGCAAACATACCCAAATTATTTTACAGGTGGAAATAAACTCAGCAAAATATGAAATGTCCCTTTTTCAGGACACTGTATTTTAAAGATAATTTTGTAAGAATCCAAATAACTTTACAGATCTTTATTGTAAAATTGTTTAAACAATGTTTTCTATGCTTGATCAATGAACCATAAACAATTAATGAACATGCACTTTTGGAACGGTCATTAAGACACTAACAGCTTACAGACGGTAGGCAATTAAGGTCACAGTTATAAAAACTTAGGACACTAAAGAGACCTTTCTACTGACTCTGAAAAACACCAAAAGAAAGATGTCCAGGGTCCCTGCTCATCTGCTTGAACGTGCCTTAAGCATGCTGCATGGAGACATGAGGACTGCAAATGTGGCCAGGGCAATAAACTGCAATGTCCGAAATGTGAGAGCGCTTAAGACAGCGCCACAGGGATACAGAAAGGACAGCTGATCGTCCTCGCAGTGGCAGACCACGTGTAACTACACCTGCACAGGATCGGTACATCCGAATATCACACATGTGGGACAGGTTCAGGATGGCAACAACAACTGCCAGAGTTACACCAGGAATGCACAATCCCTCCATCAGTGCTGAGTGTAACACCGAGGCCTGTACTCTGGAGCCTGGATCTCAATCCCATTGTCAATCCCAGGTCTGGGGCCTGTTGGATCGGAGGGTGAGGGCTAGGGCCATTCCCCCCAGAAATGTCCGGGAACTTGCAAGTGCCTTGGTGGAAGAGTGGGGTAACATCTCACAGCAAGAACTGGCAAATCTGGTGCAGTCCATGAGGAGGAGATGCACTGCAGTACTTAATGCAGCTGGTGGCCACACCAGATATTGACTGTTAAATAGACTGTTAAATAGCCCCTTTGTTCAGGGACACATTATTCCATTTCTGTTAGTCACATGTCTATGAAACTTGTTCAGTTTATGTCTTAGTTGTTGAATCTTTTTTATGTTCATACAAATATTTTCACATGTTAAGTTTGCTGAAAATAAAAGCAGTTGAAAGTGAGAGGGCGTTTCTTTTTTTTTTCTTTTTTTTTTTCTTTTTGTTGCTGAGTTTATAATGGGTGTCATTCACTAACCATGCATACACACATATTTGTGCATAAAACTTGTGTGCAAACTTTTTCACTTAGAAATCATGATTTATCACTAAGTTTGCACTTACATTTTTTCTACATAATATTAAAGAACACTTATAGGCAGTCATTAGTAAAAGTTGTATTCTAAATTCTACTGGCAACCAGGTGCCTCATGCAGTTGGTGTCCCCCTGCACAAGGTATGGCTGTATCCAGCAAAACAAATAATCAGTATAACCAGAGATCCTAAACCCTGTTGATTATGTCCTGCCTAATATTTTTAACTGAATCATACTATGCTTGTTACACAAGTATTCATTCTGCAAAATACTGTAGAAAAAACAAAAAGCCCTTGAGCATCAACTTTAAAATATTATTCCTGTACCACTTTCTCTGAAGTCCAAATGAGATAATGGCTGTTTGCTTATTGCCCGTAAGTTATATTTGATATCTTTCTATCTTAATCATATAAAGAAAGCAGCTCTGTTGTGTTTATTGTGTGTTCCTTTTAAAACTCTACCAAGATCTGAGGTTGTACTGAACATGTGCTGCGTGTCACAGATGGAAACCAACATTGCGCTTTTATATGCTAAAAGCAGAAAACAAAAAGCATACGGCAAACAACACTGTCCCACGCACATGCAAACATTTTCAATGTTACTGTGGAAACTCAGAGACATTCAGAAATTGGGTGACCAATAAACATTAAGCAAGCTATATGCACAATTATGCAGCTCCAAACAAACCTTTTTACACATACAAAACTATAGAAATATCAGATGGTTTTACTGTGTTGCTGAATGACTACCTTGTTCATTAATTTACCATGCTATTTACAAATACTCAAAAACTCATGGCACTACGATGGTTTATGTCCAAAAAAATAAATAAAAATAATAATAATAATTTTTTTGTGAGATTACTTTGCAAGCAACATGACTTTCCACACCCACAACTCTATACACACACACTACTACACACACAAATTGTAACACTCCTGGACCACAGGTGTAAGAAGCATCATAATTTTAAAAGGAGAACATCTTTAAAAGCATAGTTTACCCAAAAATGAAAATTCTGTCTTAGACCTTATTCACTTTTGAACCATATTTGATTTTTGACGTGAATGAATATGATGCTGTGAGGGATAGATTTACAGTCTCTTAAATGGCATGCCCTGAATAAAGCTCCCACATCCAACCCAGTCTCATGAAAATTCGTACATATTTTACGAGTTGGCTATTTCGTATGATTCATCATCACGTGCAAATTCGCGGATGTCTAATGCGGAAGTGCGTGTTTCGCACGTGAGGCGTTAAGGACATGTGTATTAATATAATGCCCTTACCCAAACCCCTTATCTAAACCTAACTAATCAGTAGAGTGTGTAAACGTGATAGGAAGCTATTGTGTGTGACAGAAGCAAGTAATTGTCATGTATTAGATGAAAACGATGTCCAGCGACATCGTTGGCTGTAGTGAAAGTCAAATTCATACAAGTGCAGTCGTACGATATCATACGAATTAGCCAAACTAAGAAAAGTCTTATGAATCCTTACGATTTTGCAGTGAGAGTGTGTAGCCTACATCACATCTTATTTTCTTGAGTTTTTTGTCAACTGAAATTTCTTGGAAATATGTAATATATATTACATATGTAATATGTAAACGTTCCAAAACACTTTTAACATCTGTACAACCCATTAATGAGACCGTAAGTCTATCCCTCACAGCCTCGTTGTCATTCCCGTCAAAAATGAAAGATGGCGCTGCTGTAAACAAGGTCCATGTCCTCACTATCATGTTGTTACAAACCCACATGACTCTCTCTTTTTCGTGGAACACAAAAGGAGATGGAAGGCAGAATGACAGCCTCGGTCACCATTTACATTCATTGTTTGAAAAAAAGATGCAATGAAAGTGAATGTTGACTGAGACTAGCATACTGCCTAACATCTCCTCTAGTGCTACACAGAAAAAAGAAAGTCATGCAGTTTTGAAACAAAATAAGGGTGAGAAAATTATGACATAACTTTCATTTTTTGGGTGAATTATGCCTTTAAGGTGAAGATTAATGAGAATTTGTGCAATAGTTCTATGACAAACAGCTCTTTTTTTCTATAGATGGTTTGCATGTAATCTGTTCATCTTAGGTCTTTTAAAGACAAGATAGTTATTTATCAAAGCATAGAAAGCAGCAAAGCGAAGCCATTGGTAAAAGTGGAAAAATAAGGACAATGAAATAAGACTGTGAGGAACACAAAGAGAGAGAGGATCACTTGCTTTGACACAGAAGTGTGGTGCATATGGCTCAGATTTCACAGACATTTGTGCCTGACTCCATCACCAGTGCTACTCCTGGCACTACATCACATAGTGCTTCACAGAAGCAGAGAAAGTGTGAAGGGCTGTCTTCTCCCAAGGCTATACTACAGAGCATTTTTATCTATTCCCTCTGGAACAGCTGTGCATTTGTGTGCGTGTTGGTGCATGTGTGTATGTGTGACAAAGCAAAAGAGATTGGGACACACTCCTGTTGCCTCTGAGCAAAAAAAAAAATAAAATAAAAAAAAAAATAAGGTTGTCCAAGGTGTTAAAATCTAGCTTAAAACACTTGTGTCAAGTTCTCCAAAATTTAATCTTTGTGTCCAATTTAGATTCATACATTTTTGAAAAACTTTATTGCATTTTCTACAATAAATGCTATTCTGAGATGCGGGTCGGCGCTGTTTTGGTGGGACGAGGGGGACCTACGCAATGTGGTGTAACCATCAAGTAAATAGTATACACGGCCGGCGCTGAATCAGCTGATCAGCAGGAGAGCGAGATAAAGGGGAGCCGGAGGCGCTAGTTTGAGAGAGTGAGAGATGCACGCGGCCACGCTGCATGTGGGTGTGTTTGTTTATGTTTGTTTAATGTTGAGTTTTATATTAAACTTTATGTTGACTGTTCAGCCAGTTCCCATCCTTTAACTGTTACAATGTCAAACTAAATATCAGATGTTTTTTAAAACTTCACGCTCAGTCTTGAAGGTCTACAGGTTTCCACGCTGTTTTATGGTTTTTATGGTCAACATAAACAACAAAATAACTACCTACATATTGATTTCACACAATGACTTCGATTTGGTGGACAAAAGTGTTTTTAAATATTAATCATATTTTAAAACAAAATTGTTTCACTGCTTAATTTTTTAAAGAAATAACAATAAAATATTATTCTGCACTGGTCTTGCCAACATTTCTTTTTTCAGGAATTTCAGCTTTTAATGAGACCTTTTTTTACTGTCTCTCTCTGGACACCACATGATATTTTCTTACTTTAAGCCCCAGAGAAAATATACATTTGACGTGAAAATATGATCATCATGACAGTGCATCTGCTGTGGTGTTGAGGTCATGCAACGGGAGCGTAGACTTCCTTGACGGTTGATGTACGCTACCGTCGCTTTGTTGTCCGTCTGGACCAACACGTACTTGCCCTGGATCAATGGCCGGAACCTCCACAGGGCGAGCAGTACTGCCAACAACTCGAGGCAGTTGATGTGCCAACGCAGCCGCGGGCCAGTCCAGGAGCCTGTGGCTGTGTGCCTGTTGTATACGGCGCCCCAACCCATCTTGGAGGTGTCCGTCGTAACCACGATGCGCCTGGAGACCTGCTCTAGGGGAACCCCTGCCCATAGAAATGCAAGGTCGGTCCAAGGGCTGAAGAGGCGGCGACAGATCGGCGTGATGACCACGCAATGTGTCCCGCGGCGCCATGACCATCTCAGGACTCGAGTCTGAAGCAAGTGCTGAAGCGGTCTCATATGCATCAATCCGAGCTGTGTGGCAACCATCCATATGCCCTAGGAGCCTCTGAAAAAGTTTCAGTGGAACAGCTGTCTTCTGTCTGAACACCTTCAGACAGTTCTGCACCGACTGTGCACGCTCGTTCGTGAGGCGCGCCATCATCGAGACTGAGTCCAACTCCAAGCTGAGAAAAGAGATGCTCTGAACCGGGGAGAGCTTGCTCTTTTCCCAGTTGATCCGAAGCCCTAGACAGCTGAGGTAGTTGAGTATGCGGACGCCCACTTCCCTTAGCGGGGCAAGTGCTGCCTCTGCGACCTTCGTGAAGACGCAAGGGGACAATGACAGCCCGAAGGGGAGGACCTTGTACTGGTACTCCCGGCCCTCGGAAACAAACCGCAGGAAGGGTCTGTGTCGAGGTAAAACCGAGATGTGGAAGTATGCATCCTTCAGGTCTACCACCGCGAACCAATCTTGATGCCGGACGCTCGCTAAAATGCGTTTTTGTGTCAGCATCTTGAACGGGAGTCTGTGCAAGGCCCAGTTCAGAACTCGCAGGTCCAAGATTGGCTGAAACCCACTGCCTTTCTTCGGTATGATGAAGTAAGGGCTGTAAAACCCTTTCTTCATCTCGGCTGGAGGGACAGGCTCTATCGTGCCCTTGCGCAGAAGGGTCGTGATCTCCGCATGCAAGGTAGCGGCGCTCTTGCCCTTCACTGAGGCGGGTGCCTGGTGAACTGAATCATGTAGCTGAGTCGGACGGTCTGGGTCAGCCATCGTGACGGGTTGGAAAACGCAAGCCATGCGTCCAAACTCCGGGCAAGGGGGACCAAGGGGATAATCATGTCGGATGTACCGGCGGGTGGGGCCTCGCGGTGGGGCGGAGCCTGAGGCGCCACATCATGGGGGCTCGAGCCCCGTGGCCATGCTGAGTCCAGGGACATCGAAGCACTTACCTGGCTGCTGATACCCACCATAAGATTGGTCAAGGAGGGGGGAGGAGGAACATCGTCCCCGCAGTCCGTCGGAGCCAACCCGGTGTGGGCGTGTTTGTGCCACAGCTGGGCACGCAGGGGTGGGGGTTCCGCCGCTGGAGCGCAAAACCTGCTGAAATGGGATGGTGGAGAGCGAGGTCGGTCGCCGAGCGCAGCTCCTGCATCAATCCAGGGTCAGAACTACCCTTGTGCAGTTCTCTTAGCGCCAGCAGCACCGCAGGCCTTAGTCGCCAGAGACGACATAACCTTACAGGCGCTGGACGGGGGTCTCAGGCAGCCCCGCCAAGTGGTGGCATTTTGCGGGCACAGGTGCACCGCAACCGCCTTATCCACCTGGGGGTTCGCCGAGTAACCACTGGCAGCCCCACCATCGAGGGTAGTGAGAGCGGAGGAGCTCAGAGACCGGGTCCTGTCAGTGAAAGGTGCCCGCCACGACCTCGTGAGCTCCTCATGCACCTCCGGGTAGAAAGGGACTGGGCGGGGCGCGGCTGTGAGCCCAGGGACCAGTTGTCAGGCTGCGAGGGTTCAGGGAGGGTGGAGGGTTCCACTCCAGCCCGACACATGCAGCCGCCCGGGCAAGCATGGCTGCCAGCTGTGCATCAGGCTGCGATTGGGTGACCACACCTGAAGGTGGGAGCCCAGTAGAGTCCTCAATGTCAGACTGGACAGCCTGCTCTCCGATGCTGCAATCGAGAGCTCATCCACTTCGTGAGTGCCGAAATGAGATCGCGAACTCGCCCTGAGTAGAGTCGGCGGTCTCATCCCAGCGGGGCAAACGAGCATACTGGGGAATGGGAGGTCCGTGGGGAGTTACCCGGTGGAGTGGCTCCCACTGGGGTCCCCAAATTGCCCCCAGTGCTAACCGACACGGCCTCAAACCCCTAGGTAGAAGGACTGAGGCGGGGAGCCGCTGGGGTGGTCTTTCCTTCTAACGAAGGAAAAACCGTGACCGCAACATTGCCATGGTCACGCTCTTGCAGTGAGAACATGACCCATCCACATACGCTGTCTCTGCGTGGGCAGCGCCCAAGCACGTAAGACCGTGATCGTGGCCATCGGAAGCGGAGAGGTAACGATGCAACCAGGAAATACACAAACGGAGAGGCATCTTTAAAAAGACGCTCTCCGTTAATGCCACTCTTTAAGAAGGGAAAATATACTCTTTTAGTAGGAAGAATATACTCTTTTAGCTGCTGAAGCGCCTAGGGGCATTCTCTGCACTTTACCAGTGCAAAAGGGGGAGAAGCTGCTGTAATGCGCCGTAAATCCAACAGTTTTTCGAGGTGAATGGATCGGCAGAGTAATTCAGCTCGCTGAACACAACCGCTCGACTCCTAAGAGAAAATCTGAATGAGTGGTTACATACCAGCTCCTTTTATACGCGTATGTCCGGGGGAGTGGCATGCAAATTCCACTCGCCAATTCCCATTGGCCTTTTTTCAAAAAGCAGAGGTGTTCAGGGCTCCCAAGAGTGACCCCTAGTGTCACTACATCGACACAACGTCGAGTGAGTGACAGATAGGGAACAGGTGATTTCTCTCTCGCACAATATACAGGTGCATCTCAATAAATTAGAATGTTGTGGAAAAGTTCATTTATTTCAGTAATTCAACTCAAATTGTGAAACTCGTGTATTAAATAAATTCAGTGCACACAGACTGAAGTAGTTTAAGTCTTTGGTTCTTTTAATTGTGATGATTTTGGCTCACATTTAACAAAAACCCACCAATTTACTATCTCAAAAAATTAGAATACATCATAAGACCAATAAAAAAAAAAACATTTTTAGTGAATTGTTGGCCTTCTGGAAAGTATGTTCATTTACTGTATATGTACTCAATACTTGGTAGGGGCTCCTTTTGCTTTAATTACTGCCTCAATTCGGCGTGGCATGGAGGTGATCAATTTGTGGCACTGCTGAGGTGGTATGGAAGCCCAGGTTTCTTTGACAGTGGCCTTCAGCTCATCTGCATTTTTTGGTCTCTTGTTTCTCATTTTCCTCTTGACAATACCCCATAGATTCTCTATGGGGTTCAGGTCTGGTGAGTTTGCTGGCCAGTCAAGCACACCAACACCATGGTCATTTAACCAACTTTTGGTGCTTTTGGCAGTGTGGGCAGGTGCCAAATCCTGCTGGAAAATGAAATCAGCATCTTTAAAAAGATGGTCAGCAGAAGGAAGCATGAAGTGTTCCAAAATTTCTTGGTAAACGGGTGCAGTGACTTTGGTTTTCAAAAAACACAATGGACCAACACCAGCAGATGACATTGCACCCCAAATCATCACAGACTGTGGAAACTTAACAGTGGACTTCAAGCAACTTGGGCTATGAGCTTCTCCACCCTTCCTCCAGACTCTAGGACCTTGGTTTCCAAATGAAATACAAAACTTGCTCTCATCTGAAAAGAGGACTTTGGACCACTGGGCAGCAGTCCAGTTCTTCTTCTCCTTAGCCCAGGTAAGATGCCTCTGACGTTGTCTGTGGTTCAGGAGTGGCTTAACAAGAGGAATACGACAACTGTAGCCAAATTCCTTGACACGTCTGTGTGTGGTGGCTCTTGATGCCTTGACCCCAGCCTCAGTCCATTCCTTGTGAAGTTCACCCAAATTCTTGAATCGATTTTGCTTGACAATCCTCATAAGGCTGCGGTTCTCTTGGTTGGTTGTGCATCTTTTTCTTCCACACTTTTTCCTTCCACTCAACTTTCTGTTAACATGCTTGGATACAGCACTCTGTGAACAGCCAGCTTCTTTGGCAATGAATGTTTGAGGCTTACCCTCCTTGTGAAGGGTGTCAATGATTGTCTTCTGGACAACTGTCAGATCAGCAGTCTTCCCCATGGTTGTGTAGCCTAGTGAACCAAACTGAGAGACCATTTTGAAGGCTCAGGAAATCTTTGCAGGTGTTTTGAGTTGATTAGCTGATTGGCATGTCACCATATTCTAATTTTTTGAGATAGTGAATTGGTGTGTTTTTGTTAAATGTGAGCCAAAATCATCACAATTAAAAGAACCAAAGACTTAAACTACTTCAGTCTGTGTGCATTGAATTTATTTAATACACCAGTTTCACAATTTGAGTTGAATTACTGAAATAAATGAACTTTTCCACGACATTCTAATTTATTGAGATGCACCTGTACACACAAGCATCTAACTCAGTGGTTCTCAAACTGCAGCCATTAAGGATTCAAAGGGGTTCAGGAGTTGATTGTCTGATTAATAAATTTACCCAAATAAATAAAATAATTATAATAGATAAAAAGCACATCGAATTAATTATTTAGGTTCATTAGTAGTAAAATAATAAATAATAGTAATAGTAGTTAAAGTCAATTAATTAGACCTAAACATCAGTTTAGTGTAATCATGGATCAGTGGCTTAAGATAGTATTGGTGAAAAGGCTATCGAATAAGACCCTTAAAAGAAATATGCGGTGTTAGTTAAAGTACTGTTAAGGTAGTCTCGAACAACCACCTGAAAAACTCTGAGAACCACTGATCCAACTGGACAGATTTTAGTGTAGAGATTTGGAAAATGAAAAGCCCTCACAATTATATAAAAAAAGAGTTCCTGTCACAGGCAAAGAAATGTGCTAGGCAGTATGGCTGTATGTAAAAGCCAGTCACTTTATTATAATTTTGGAATGTTTTGCTCATTAAATCTGACTGATATTCTCTGAGGTCTGGCACAGAGAATATGAGCAACCTCTTACGCCCATTTCACATCGCAAGCTTGAGCAAGACGTGAGCATAGCGTCAGGTTAACTACAGCGTAACTATATCTGCAGACTTGACAGGGCTTTCACACTGAAAGCATTTTTATAGCGTCACAGCAGCGACTCTGTACAGAAAAATACTGTGATTTTATAGCTATAACTTTTAGTGAGCGTGATGAGCAAATAGACACGGAGCCGAAACCCCCGCTGCACTGCAGCTCACACGATGCTACGCTCTGATGCGCTGCTGAAGAGATAGTGAGGAGTTCAGTTACTCTAGATCAGTGATTTCCAACAAGGGGTACGTAAGCAATGTATACCTTAACATAAAAATAAAGAGGATTAGAGATAGGGAAAAATATTGATTTTCCAATAAATCGCTATCTTCATTTGAACAATCCATATCGATCTTTTATTCTATGTGAAGGCACCAAGATCTTTTGACTGCGTGTTGAGAATAAAAGTTTGATTTGACTTGCTCCATGTAATGTGTGTCCAAAAATGAGATCAGCCCAATCCATTTGTCATTTAATAATATCTATTTTAATATCCTTTCAGTTCTTTACAGTTAGTTGATCAAAAACAACAAAAAAGAAACATTAATTGTAATCACACATAGCACGGATGCGCTAATACTGCTAATACTAAACCGTGAAAAATACTTCTGTGATGCTCGCTCAACTGCTGGTATTCTTAAAGAGACAGTACCAGATTAGATATGTAAATACTTGTAAATAGTACAAATGATGCATGTTAACATTAAACATATTATATTGCATACATATTTTTTTATTACATATACAATTTCAAGACAGAATCGAATCGGTAAATCTTTATCGACACCTAGCCCTAATGGGTACTGATAAAGAGATGTCAAGAGATCAAACCAATACTGATTGATCAATGATAATCAATATTAATGATAATGTTAAATTATATTTATATTTATTCTTAGGTACACATCTTTGGTTTTGTGTCATTAAAGGGTTACTTACTAGCCTTACTGATGGTGCTGTGGGGGTGCATTCAGTACAGCAAAAAAGGTTGGGAAACACTGCTGTAGATAACTTGAACTAATGTCATTAGCACTTCTTTTCCTAGTACAATCTGTTCTCTTATCATCCCAATAGTTACCATCAATAGCATTTACCTAAAATCAAAACAAATAGTCCAGGGATACAAACACCTCCTATCAGATTACAGCCATTGTTGTGTTCTGGTTAGAATATTTTTTCCAGAATGAGTCCTCTGCTTACAGAAAAAGTTTCCCCTACTACATCAACACCATAAACACTGCTAGACAAAAATGGAAAAACATAACACTGATTTGATGTGCATCACAAAGGGTCATCTTAAATTTTCCTCATTGCTAATCATTGGAGGAAAACGTCCCAAAAATTTAAGTTGGCAAGTTTATTTCCATTTAATCCTACCAACTCTAACTCTAAGACAACGTACACACTGCAGTGTTTTGGGGAGTGAATACCCTACACTATCGTTTTATGTGTGTACAGAATAAGTCTGAGTCACTCAATGTAGTCTGTGAAATTTGTATGATTCATATACTGATAACCATAGCAACACTTCGTCTTATGGCTGTAAACAAGAAACATGAATGGCAACAGTTTTATCTGTTTGGTGTTAGCTATTTTACAAAAGAAATATTAGCATGCAGAGATTTATTAAAATTCACCAATGTTAGTAAACCTAGGTTGACAGAGGCGCTGCATTTTGTTTATGCCCCTTAAGCTGCTGATTTTAAACAGCATGATCTCTTTGGACTGTAATGAACGGGTTCCTAAACTGCAGTGCTGGTTTAAGCAACTACAAATAGCCCAAGTGTTTTTAAACAACTACACACCTTTTGATGATTCCAACAGCACTCTTCCACTAAATTTCCCTTTTCTTTCTATTATTAATTCTGGGGTTGAACTTTGAGTTTCAGTAAAGTCTTGTGCTTGTGCACCTCTGTTGACAGCAAGCCAAATTTTTGCCCCATACCACTGCTTGTGAATTACCAGTTTCTGCACAAATTACATTTGCTTCATATCAAAGAGGGTAACTGCATTAACTGTGTTTAAATGTGAGATAAAAGCTGCAAGTAGCATTCATATCCCCCTTTTCTCTGTCCATTTATGCCTAATTCATTCTTTCTCTCTCTCATTTGGTTGCTATCTCACTGAAGAGCTTTTTTATGACTCCTCAGTTTTCCCTGTAATGTGAGAATGATGGAGAGCGGTTTATTCATTATACACATTAACGCACATTCTCTTTTACTGACTGAGATGCCCCTTTATCAAGTGTAATACTTGGACAGACACTGGGTAGGTATTACAAATAAGAGGATTTTTGCCTTTCAGGAAATGCATTCAAATCAAACTGGTCAGAGGTACCCATGGGAAAGAAAGAAAAAAATCACACATGAGATTAATCTAGAGTTTCAGAAGAGATCTCATCAGTGTCTCATATTGTGCTCAGATTTGCCAAGACACTGATGTCTGCAATTTAGAGTCAGGAATTTCAACATGAACTCAAACATTTATCACCAGTCTTCAAAGACCAAATTATCTGAGCAATGCTATTCACAGTAAATTTTGTTTGTTCTATACTCTTACTTCATGTCAACTAATACCTCATTTGTCATTTTGATTATCCCCTAAGGGATTTTAGAAGAAACCTCTGAGACAGTGTTGATCCATAAAAGAAACATAACATAGATCTTGTCACATCTCTTGAGGTTTTAAAGAGCAACCTCTTTTAAAGGCATTGCTGGTCACCAGTATATGTTGTGTTTGAATGCTGGTTCCCATGGGATGGTGATGTCCCCACAAGGCTTCCTAATTAGCTTAACCAGCAAAACTTCCTTGGTAAACCAGCTTTACAAGCTTCGCTGGTGATCATCATGGCTATGCAGATAAACTAGCCAGACCAGCACCAGACCAACGCTAATTCATGCTGGTCCTTTCAGTGGCTTTCTCTCTCTCTCTTTCGCTCTCTCTCTTTTTGTGTGAAAGGCAGATAACTAGTGCCGCTGGGGCAGAAGGGGCTGAAATATGTCCCTCATTAATACCAACCCCTTTGTTCTCCTCCCAAATGTATTTCTCACCTAAGAGAGATGACGTGTTGAGACTAAAATTAGGAGCCTACATTTGGCTTCTGATTCAGGGACTATATTTTCCACACAGTATTTCCAAAAGGCCTGAGACTAAATAAATATGGCTAATGACATTTGAGTTTTTAAACATTGGAACCGGAGCAAATTAGAAAGTTTTTAAGCCCATGCTCGCAGTGCAGGTTCTAATATGTCTGTTCATTCACAAAAAAAGAGAAAACCTGAAATTGCCCTGAGGGAGATGCATTAGCTTAGTTATCTCAGCTGGAGCTTTTCCACTGGGTACATAGACACCAGCTGTTCTTCAGAGCTACCTAAGATCAATAATGATCCTAGTTAAATTAGAAGGTGAAGAACTGATATGATATTCAATATTTAATTAGGTAAACTCTTTCTCTTGAAATGGCATAGTTCACCCAAAAGTGAAAATTCTGTCTTCAATTACTCTTTCTTCCGTGGAAAACAAAAGTTGATGTTTAGCAGAATGTCCTAGGTGCTCTTTTCCATGCAAAGAAAGTGGATGAGGAACAAGAACAGCCAGAGTCACCATTCATTTTCATTGTACAGAAATAGAGCAGCTAGGACTTCTGCTATATAACCGCTGATATATATATATATATATATATATATATATATATATATAGAACTGGGTCATTGACGCAACGGTATGCTGCCAGCAGGAGGTGAAGCCACCGGAAGTGTTTGAGTGGCCATCTTGGTGTGCCCCAACTGCCATAGAGGTTCAATGACTGACAGCCGAAAACACAGCCGTATCACCCACTCTGACCTCCAGATACAACAGTCGCATTTCGCCCTCTAGCGATAATCATGATTAATGTTTAATTTGTTTGTTATGGATTATAACTCTTAAGAGGGAGAAGATATAAACCGACCCCAATGCCAGAGCATTCACCTGCAGCACAACGATCATCAAAGGACATGGCGAAACTTTCCACAAGTTGTAGGCCTAATGGAAGTTGGAAAAGCTGTAATATCTGCTTGTTTTAGGGTGACAACATGCCCTTTCCCTCGAAGGGTTCTTAAAAAAGTCAGACCAGGATTTCTAAATCACCAAAAATGCCCTGGATTTGCCTATTTTCTTATTGAAGTGTTCTCTGTAGTCATACATAGATACATGCCATACATAGCCAAGCAAGTGACAGTGGGAAAAAGGCACTTTTTAATGAAAACAAAAAAGTAACTCTGAATGAACACTTTGATGTTTGCAATAAATATCTCTGAAAATTTCTTCTTGTATCTTACCTCAGTTTCAGTGAACTTGTTTACATTCAGCTGATCTGTTTAGAGGGATACTGTTTGATATAGATATACTGTACATAACTCGCTCTGGCTTTCAAAAAAGTCCTGACTTTAAATACATATATAATTACATGTGTAGGATGTCTGCATTGTAGGGATGTACAGGCAGATTTTAGATGTAAAATCATGACTTGATTTAAATTTTTGTGTGAACTATGTATTGTAAAACACATTCTTTTATGCCTGTAAAACAATACATCTTAAGCTTTTGAGCGGCTCTGGAAAGTCAACAAAAATGCCAGTTTTTAGTTTAGGCTTGACACCTAAATGTGTCTAGATCTAGCTGTGAGAGGATCCTGACAGCATGCTTTGGGACTATGTCCAAAATCACTTGTCACCGTTCAGTTGTTGACATATTTTGACTAACTGAAGTATGCTTAAGTATACCAACTGACATCACAACCACTCACATAGATAAATTTCCTTCAAACACACATGCTCACTCACACATAGTCTGAGAAATAACAGAGGTGGGGAACCCAATTAGTAGTTAGTGGGCTGCCGCTGAGATGCTGCTGAGATGCTGCTGACACACAAGCACACACAGAGAATGAATGGCTGCCCATCTGCTGTTGACTTTGACAAGTTCATTACATTTTCCCTTTCTCCATTTCTGTCTCTCTGTCAGTTTGTCTGCCTGTCTGTCTGTCTGTCTGTCTGTCTCTACTCTCATGCATTTTTACTTGTATGTTTACTTTTTATTTTATATTGTTTCTTGCTTTTTTTTTCTTGTGCTGTAAACTTGCGTTCTGTATAATCTTCACAAGTTAAATTTAATGCAATGCAATTCAGTTCAATTTAATTTATTTGTAAAGCACTTTTCACAATACATTGTTGTTCCATAGCAGCTTTACAAAGAGTAATACCTAAGAAATGCTACATTGTTAGCAAGGAAAAACTTCCCAAGATGTTAGTTAAGGAAGAAACCTTGGGAGGATCAAAGACTCAGGTTAGAGATAAGAGGTTGTCTCTGTTCAAGGTTTTCAAGACTTAATACATTGTTAAAAAGCAGTACATTTCCATTCTGATGAGACAAAGTCCCTGAGCACTGACATAGGCACAATTAACGTTATTCAATAAACTCTTCTCATTTCTTGTCTTCAATTTATCCCCTGCCTCCTGCTCTTCCCATGCATCTGCCTCTGTCTATCCAAAAAAAAAAAAAAAAACTGAGAGAGAGATCAATCTAAACATGGTATCTAAACATGGATCTAAGACACAGAAGCTTTGTTCTTCAGGCTCCTGTTTCCAAGTTACCATCATTTCTCCTGATGTTCCCTGTACACTGCTGAGCAGAAGGAAAATTCAGACACGCATGCTCTGTCTCATACCTGTTCATTAATTCACTAATGCTCCCAAATCTTTAGCAGTTCCCCTTCAACCTGTCTAATTATATAAGGCTTGAAGCTCACGATGTATTAAAATCATGTGACCCCACAAACACTTCCAGAACAATCCACACTAGCCACCCATATGAGCTCAATACAGTGCATTCCACCCCTTCACCTGATCAATGTGCTTTTGAGTTAGCTTGAAAATATCAATAATAGACTGCAACTCACCTGCAAAAGTGAAGAAAACAGTGGTCTTTTTCAAGCCAACTTCAGCACACATGAGTTAAGCAGGGAATTTGGCTGTGCTTTTGGTAAGGGAAAGAAAAGAAGAAAAACATGTCATGTTAATGAGAAGCGGAGAGTTGTTCTTACCTCTTTCTGTGTGTCTTTCTTTTTTGTGGAATCAGTTTGCCTGATGTTACAGCATGTTGAATGAGACTCTCCTTTAGCGCTGATAGAGTATGCTACACACACACAGGTACACACTCATCTTGCTGTTCCAGTGAGTGAGCAGTCACAGGCTGTCATCTGAGAGAGATGATGAACGGAGGTAAAGAGGAGGAGAAGAAACACACACTTCTGCGCTCTACCTTCCATGTGCTCGGTCGAGGCACTTAAACTGCATGCAGACTGAGCGTGTAAGTGAGAGAGAGAGAGATGGAGGAGAGAGAGAGAGAGAGAGAGATGGAGAGATAATTGGAGGAAGAGGGTGTGTGTGTGTATGACAATGCAGTGTGTGCATAGTGTCTGACAAAAGTGCGTTAAATATGACAAAACATCCCTTTGGGTACATATGGGGAGATCTTCAATAGGAAAAAACATATTCATACATAATATCACACATTCATACAATTGATGCATTTAAGTTCAAAAAATGCCCAATATTTTATTTTAGGGGAAGGGTTAGGGGTTGGCTTAGGGTTAGTTTGTAGTAATTATATTTTATGTAAAGGCTTTATATGAAAACAGCCTAGAAGTTCATGGAATGTCCTCATTCAGATAGCTACTGTATGTAAATGTGTGACTGGTCTTGCCAACATTTTGGCAACCAAATGTTCCCACAACGATAGTGAAACCTGAAATCGCCTAAATTGTGGGGACAAGCCAACGTTCCCCACATGAGAAAGACATCATAATAAACTAAATATGTCTTAACGAAAATGTAAAAATGCAAAAAGGTTAGGTTTAGAGGTAGGGTTAAGGGATAGAGAATATAATTAGCTCAATATAAAAAAACATACAGAAGTCAAAGCAAAGCCCCTACCATAGAAAAGAAAACAGGTGTGTGTTTGTATACCTTCAGTGTGTGTGTGTGTGCCATATGTGTTTGTGAGTGGGAGAATGCTGCTGAATATGTACATGTGTGTGTGTGTGTGTGTGTGTGAGAGAGAGAGAGAGTGGGTGTGCTCTGCCAACATTTGTTGCAGAATCTGGAAATATTCCAACAGTTGAAGGCACAAGGTCAGTATTGGCTCACTAATGAGGGATGGTCTGGGTGGGATTCTGACAGCTGGCTTGAGCTCAATCAACCAGTCTCTCTCTCTTTCTCTCTCTTGCTCTCTCTCTCTCTCTCTCTCTCTCTCTCGCTCTCTCTCTCTCTCTCTCTCTCTCTCCTTAATGTAGTTCAAATAAGTGGGCTTCCATGGATAAGCATCTCTCCTTCCTAATAGAAAAATGAGTGAGAGAGAAACAGACAGAGCCAGGCAGACAGATGGACAGAGACTCCATTTACACCTGGTATTATGATCCATCCTGGGTGGTCCATTCAGAAGTGGACAGCTAAATAGTGGTGCAAAGAGGGTGCAAAACTTATTGTAATCCGATCACTCAAACCATTCGAAAGTAGTCAGGGTAGTCTGGGCAGCTGTTTTCTGAACAAGCGGCATAAAAGTACAGCTCCTATCTACTTGAATGGGGAAAGACCGAGAAACAATTGGTCAAGATTACGATCAAAGAACAGTATTTAAAATCAGTAGTAAAATCTGACAACAATGGTATCATAAATTGTGCTTCTTTAGCTCAGATCATGCTAAAAAAACGATATTTTTTTCAAGCTGGTTCAGCTAATGTGCATGTGTGTTCTCGAGTTGATTGACAGGAGATCTCTGTACCTAAAAGCTGATTGGCTGTACCTGTAAGGCGGGACTTCCTTTTCTACAACTGCTGGGCATTCCTATTTCTTCCATTTATTTTAATAGAAGTGGTCTGTCTCTGTAAATATTCTCTGTTCATACTTCCAACTTAACCTAATAATAAAACAATCATCAAAGATCAACATTCTATCCCTTCAATTAGAAACCATCAGCGACACATTCATTCTGCTTGATCACTGTGTGAAGCTAGAATACATAAAGAAGCTTAAAGGAATATTCCAGAAAAGGAGGACGAGTTGAAATAATTTTTTGTAGTAATCAAAGTTATAGGACAAATGACAGCATTTGTGGCATAATGCTGAATACCACAAAAATGTATTTTGACTTTTCTTTAAAAAAAAGCAAAAATCTGGGTTACAGTGAGGCACTTACAATGAAAGTGAATGGGGACAATGAAAGTGAACCTGGACAATTTTTTAAAGGTTTAAACACAGAAATTTGAAGCTTATAATTTGATAAAAGCACTTGCATTAATTATTCTGTAAAGTTGTTTAAATCATAATTTCAAATCAAAGTCATTTTAGGGTTTGTTGACATTACATCATCATGGTAACGAAGTTGTAAAACTGGCTGTAACTTTACACAGAGAAGGTTTGTAAGTGATTTTATCACACTAAAATCATGTTTACACGTATATCCTTTATGGCTATACTTTTGAAACAGTGAGTATTTTAACGTAAAAACAAATATCCCCATTCACTTACATTGTAAGTGCCTCACTGTAACCCAGATTTTTGCTTTTTTAAAGAAAAGGAGGGATGAGTCAAAATACATTTTTGTGGTAATCAACATTATGCAACTGTTGATTGAGCTTAACTTGTATTGAATGCAGAACTTTCCTTTAAGAACTAGAAAGTTCATGTAAATAAATAAAATAAAAAGGCAAAACAGAAAAGAATATTAGCGATGAAAAGGCAGTCAGAGCTAACCTTGATGACTATAGAGTAAAGGAAGGTCTTAGGTGGTATATGCTGTTGTTAGTATTTAAATACCAAGGTGGTATGTTGATTACTGATGTCAGACTGAACTGATTTTGTTTTTTCACAGTTTATCTATGTGTGATGTTATGCAATTTATACAAAAGTTATGATCCTCTAATTTGACTGGACAAACACTGTTCTAAGAGTGCTATAACAGCACTGGGATGCTTCACTTTTTCTATCCCTCCACCTGTCTGTGTTTGTGTCATTCCAGAGCCTGTCAGTCTGTACACTGCTTGGCAAAATGTAAAGCTTGAGGCTTTGGTTCCTTTTAGAATTTTTGTACTGGTGGGGGAAAAAAGAAAACTAGCCAAATTTTTGGAAGCGTAAGTTACTTGATATTAACCTTTTTACATAACCGGTGTATGCATAAAGCAATATCTCACAAGCAAAAATGCTGTAGGACTTAATATCAGCACAGCAGTGATTTGGTTGTAGGCAGGAGGCACATTATTACTACAGATCACATTATTAATGTGTGTGTGAGTGCACATCCCTGTCCAAACTGATATTGCATCATTGTTTGCAGTTTTTCTCAGTGACAGAATGAAGTTTTTCATATGAGCTGTCATTATAAAACACCTCATGAATGGATGGCCATAAAAAGAGCAGCAACAAAGCAAATGTCATGTTTCTCTTCAAACTAATAATAAAAAGGAACTGTAATAAATATTAATTGTCACAGATACTAAATGAGGAATCCAGACATTACCGGAACACAGTGACTCCCTCAAGGTTCTGAAAACTGCATTGAGCATCTGAAACAGGGCAGCTGCATTATGACACACCTCTGCTGTCCAGTTGACACGCACCAACACACTTGCACACACACCAAACTTTTACACTAGTGTGTGCCCCCCCATCTCTCTCTTTCTTTCTCTCTCTCTCTCCCACACACACTTGCTTATACAGTAATGCAGTTAAATATCTTGTCCACATCTCATGGCTTACAATGGCTGTTATATTAATATCTCTCTCTGTCACACCGACAACAGCAAACACATATAAACCATCACCTCCCACAACTGTGCATGTTATGAAATTGTAAAGATGCAACAATATCACCTACTGTATGGGCAAATGTGTGTTTCAGCCCAGCCTGATAAAGTCCTAATGAGGTTTAGCTGCATTTTTGTGTCAACTAAGTAAGGTGACCTCATTCGTATTTGTGCGTAAAGTGTACATGTAAATTTTTGTACGTTTAGATAGACACTGAAATGTACATTTGTGATGAGGAGCAGGGTGTGGCCGGGCTGTAATGATGGACGCCCAGTGCTGAATCAGCCCAATCAGCGGGAGAGGGATAAAGAGGAAAATGGGACGCCAGCTTGAGAGAGAGAGAGAGAGACACACGGCCGCTGTGTTTGTGTGTGTGTGTGTTTATGTTTGTTTAAGTTCATTTATGTAATTAAAGTTATGTTGACTGTTCTGCTGGTTCCCGCCTCCTCCTTGCCCATCCTTTACCCGTTACAACTTTTTATGTCAAAATGTATGTCCGAACGTCTAAATGTATGTCAGAATCTAAAACAAACTCTTTTTCGTGTGAACAATTTTAGAGAGGCACAAATCTTTATGAATACTCTTAAGATTGGTCTAAATGGTTCGAAATTGTTCCAACCAGTCTTTAGAAATCCCACAGAACAGAATTAATCTGAAATGAAGTAAAAATGTTAACTGTGTCAAACAAATGTAATACTGTAAACAGATTTAATCCAATATATTATAAACACAGTAAAATTAACCTGTGAATAAAAATATTATATGAACCTCAAAGGATTCGTAAACATTTTGTTCATAGGTAAAATTGTTTGAAGCTTTAGAGAGAGAGAGAGAGAGAGGGAGAGAAAACAGCTAAATTCATAAAAAGTGCATGAAAATACAAAAGAAAGTGAAACAGATTTGATGTTCTGTCATACATACTGTCCTTTTTTAGCTCTAAATAGGAAATGGTTATGCTTTTATATTCTCTCAAAAATGGCCCATATCTTCTACAAATTTAAACTATATTTTACGCTTGCATTTGCCAACTGTTTAGACAACACACATAGAGGGAGATAGAAAGAAAATAAAGTAATTGGATGGAGAAAGACACAGAAAGATGATAGAGAAAGTGAAGAGAAGCTGAAAGAGCAGAGACGAAACCTGAGGCTGGGTGTTTCTCCTGCCAAAGTTTGTCAGGTGAAAAACAGTTTAGTGAAGACCTCCTCACTTTTCTGTTAGTGAGGCTGGCTTTTATCATAATCTCCAGCTGACTTCAAGAACATACACAGATAATGATGAAAAGAAAAATAGAGTAAGAAGGTAAGAGAGGGCAAACAGAAAAAGATCAATTTAAGAAGACATTTTGGAAATATTGACTGATAGGTAGCCTAAGTGATGTTGGGTGGATAACAATAGCAAAGGCTGACAGGGACAAGTAAGGTTTTCTTTTTGTCCTGTACTGTATGTTGATTTTTTCCCCTTCTCTTCATTCAGAAAAAACAAAATAAAAATGAAACCAACTAGTAAAGTCCTATTCATACCAAAAGCAAATTCTGTTGTAAATTCTTTCTTATGGACTTATTCACATGGGTATGTGTGTCTGCAACAGGTTTTCCAGATAGATGTGAACTGTTTACATTGTTGTAAATACTGTAGGTCTTACAAGATAATGTGCCTTATTCATGAAACATGAGCACACCAAATTTGTGTGTAAATCATTCATGCATCCATTTGTATGTAAATATTCCCAATAAATTAAATGGGAAAATTTATGGAAGAATGGTTTTACTGATGATTTACACAAAAATGTGTTCTGCTGCTAGTGTTTCAATGGTAAAATACTTTCTCCTATTCCAATTTGATGTGCTGACAAAATCAGGGTTGTGGACTTGAGTCGCATGACTTGGACTTGACTTGGACTTGAGTCACAAATTTAATGACTTGCAACTCGACTCGACATAATCAAAGAAGACTTGCGACTCGACTTAGACTTTGACAACAATGACTTGTGACTTGACTTGGAATCGAACCCTCTGACTTGGAAAGACTTTATGCCTTCTAAAACCAAAGATCAGAGTTGACATTTAAAAATGTGCAGCAAATTAACGATTTATTTCCCCAATAAACAATTCATTTGATTTTTTAAAATCTGCATTTCCACGCCCCATATTTAACCAATCAGAAAACCAACCAATCAACTTCCATGAGAGAAGGACCAAGTTTGAAGATTGTGCATGCAAGGATGACACAGCCAAAATGATACCAAAGGCAATTTCATTTGGATATAAAGAATACAATATCGAAGTCAACAAAAGGTTTGTAACATGTAGAACCTGTGGTTTAAAAATTACAGATGCTTCATCATGAACGCCCAATTTTGTGAGGCATCTAAAACCCACAGACAGAGGTAAGTTGAGATTGTTAACTGTTACAAGTCAGCTATGGCTCAGTAGCATTTAACTTATAGTGTTAGCTAGCTAGCTACTTAGTTCCACAGGCCTCAATGCACTGCAACAACAGTTTTGGCATGAATTATTTTGCATGACTCATTGCTGAAACCAGCTAAATGATGCACTGTGGACCAATGGTTGCCACACATCCCGTAAAATACGAGGATCAATACAGGACGCGTTTTGTCCCTTATTTAAGCTGGTCAGATGGTGTTACGGCTAAATCGTTCCAGATCGTTAATTTAACATTAAGTAGGACATTTTGCCTACAGTAGGTAAGGGGTCATCTGTAAAGTCCACACATTGTGCTAAAATGTGCTGATGCTGTGGAGGGTGTGGTAAGGGACCATCTGAATTGTCCACATATTGTGCTAAAATGTGCTAATACTATGGAGGGTGTAATTACTATAGCAATTAATACTCGAACACTACTTTGTGCAAAGTGCACTAATGACTTGTTTTAGACTTCATGCTTAAAGTTAAGGACTTGGGACTTGACTTGGACTTGCCTGAATTGACTTAGGACTTGCCTGTCCTGACTTGGGACTTGACTTGAGACTTGAATGCAAAGACTTTGAGACTTACCGTATTTTCTGGAATATAAGTCACATTTTTTTTTTCATCATCTGAAAGGTCCTGCGACTTATAGTCTGAATCGACTTATATACATTATTTATACATAACTGATGTCGGCCGGTGAAACACAAAAACAGATGAAAACATCAGTCATAGTGATGATAGAAGTGTTTTGCCAATTGAGAATTTTTTTCCTTTACAAAGTACTTTATTCAACCAGTTTAAATATTCTGTCATCATAACATTATTGTTACAACAAACTCTAGACTGCTGACAAACGCAACTCCACTCGTGCCCACAAAATGACGTTTCATCACACTCTTAGTAAAAACATTAGGCAGTGAACAGGATAATTAATACATTGCAAAGAGGGTTGTAAATATCAGAAATATCCACAGATAGACAGTCGCTAACGTTAATGATTGAATAGAATGCAACAGGCATATTGTTTTACTCACAGACTAAAAGCTGTTTATTTGTGCACAACATAGAGTTACAGATGTTATATTCAAATGTGGCTTACTTGTCACGTTTCTTTCATGAAACATAAGCAGAATATGAAAAATGTTACACATGATTACTTAAAGCAAATTCTCTCGTATAAAACAAGCCCAAAAACTCTTCTTTTTTTTTTTTTCTCTCAATGCGATTTTGACCTGGTGAGACTTAGGGTGTGTTCACACTTGTAGTTCGGTTCTCTTGGTCCTCTTGGTCCGGACCAAAAAAGAAAATGGGGGCTTTCACACTGGGCACGTTTGCTGCGGTCCGATTCCGAGTGCAATTGTTCCCGATGTCCCCCGCAGCTTTGGTCTGGTTTCACACTCACTTGATTCTGTCGAACCCCGGTCCATTTGCGTTCATCTTACGTCATCACAAACATGCATGGAGAACAAAATGCGACTCATCATACTTTTTGTTTTTTTGTTATTTTGGTGCCATTATGCACAGCAGAGTGAACGACAACTGCGTATATGTGCGCTTCATGGTGTAACTCATCAGATTTCCAGGGGAAGGCGGCTTGCTGCTGCTCGCAAAAGGTGTTTTTTGAGGAGACAGCTGATTGTAAGGAATTCATTTGCATCTTTGTTTACACTGCACGCTTACTCACGCTGGTGTCCAATGTGAAGTTATCGCCACTGCCATCTCCTATTATACCCTATATTTTTAACCTATAATAGTATTTATATATAGTATTTATAAGGTGGATAGATAGATAGATAGATAGATAGATAGATAGATAGATAGATAGATGTCGTCATCGGCTAAAACGCATGTGCAGGTTACTTTACTTCCTGAACGAGTGCACACCCGAGTCCGAGTTGCTTTCACATTCACACGAATCGCGCTACAGTTCCATTGCAACCAAACTCAGACCACCTCCTACAGGTAGTCTCGGGTTTGGTACCGTGGTGCGCTCCCTGGTCCGCATGACAGCTTTCACATTACCAATTTTTCATGCAAACCGTGCTGTGTTTCGAACTAAACTGCCAGTGTGAAAGCACCCAATGATACATTTAGTCCTGGTTCACTTAGTGTTCACACTGCCATTTTTAACACCGAACCTAAAGATATAAAACCAAAGGCATCAGGAAAATGTCACAACATGATTGGACAGCTTTTATGACGTATATTTTTTGATGGAACTTTCCGATCATCCAAAACAATGCTGGCTGCTGGGCGAAATGCGCTCGTTAGATTTATATGTATATATGGTGGTATTGTTACCACCTGAGAACAAACGGAGAGCTAATAAAATGTGTAAAGGAGTCAAAACAGCACCAGAAATTCCTCCGTTGCACACACAAACGAAGATATGCTGCATGGACGGTTGACAGCGGTTCTGACATCTGTACCGAACTGTAATGGGCAACATAGCTCCTATGATGAGAAGAACCAGGTATGCTTGATGGCTTAGATGTCTTTGGTTCATGTTGTGTTCATATATCAATCGAACCTCACCAGAGTTCGATTGGAAGCAGACCGAGACCCACTATTCAGGCGGTCTCGGGCCGCTTGTTTGGTGCGCACCAAGGTTCGGATGGCAGCATTCACACTTGTTCAAATGAACCGCACTAACAGAGCAATTGCACCAGAGTTTGTTTTAATCAAACCAAACCTGCCAAGTGTGAACACACCCTTATAGTCAGGTGTGACTTTATTTCCAGAAAATGCCATACTTGTGACTTGCAAAACATTGAGTTGGTCCCACCTCTGGAAAAAACTTTATGTAAGCCATTTGTAGGTTGATTTCCTAGAAAAGTGTAAACTTTGTTGCTCTGTGGCACTCTGTTTTTTTTTTAGCATTCCAACCAGCCCAACACCTTGTCTCAACCAATGGCATGAGTTTGGGGCAGGGCTACTTGTTTTTCTGACCAATGGAAGATTGGGGGAGTGTTTGCTAATTATAGGTAAACTCCTGTGCTGATAGAACATTGATTTAATCTGCTACATCATTTAGCACATTTGTGACTGTGTACAGTTTACAGTCTGGTAACTGTGCAAGGAAAGCATTTTATTTTACCGTATGGTACGTTTCTTAGAGAAAAAAATAAATGATAGAAAAATGCGTATTAATCAGCGGGATATCGGTATTTCATTTGTCTGTAATGTATATGGGACATTAAAACTGGACATAAAATTATTTTTGCAGCTCTTTCTTCACCATTTGAGATAGAAAATCATCTTGTTATGTCAACGTTGCACTCATAAGTGATTTGCAAGATGATTGCAAAGACTCTCCTTCCATCACACTCTCTGAAGGCAATGTGTTAACTGCCTTTAATAAGAACAGAGGGAGGTAAGAATGGATGTAAGCTGCAAACAGCATCTGTACAGAACAACCAATAAGTAACTGAGGGTAAAGGCTTTGGGCAAGGTAAAGGATGAGCAAGAGAGAACAGCAAAATACACCCTTAAAGTTCACCCAAATATTTTGTGAATTGGGTTATTATTATTATTTGTATTTTTTTTATGTTAAAATACCTTTACTTATTTCAAATTTTATGGTCAGTTTTCAGAAACAACTATGAGTGAAGCTATTTGTAGGTTGATATCCCTGAAAAGTGTAAAAACTATAGCTACTATGTGGCACTCTCAACATTGCTCTGTTTGTTTGAGCTCGACCAATGGCATAAGTTTGTGGCAGGACTATCAGTGTGAAGACAAGGGGAGTGTTCAGGAAGCCTGTTTGAAAACACATTATGTCTGCATTATTTTCTTCTTGAAGTCAGGATATATATATATATATATATATATATATATATATATATATATATATATATATATATATATATATACACACACACACATATATAACATTTGTGAATATACAAAATAGTTTTTTTTATCATCCTTAGATTATTGCAGTCATATAGACTTTATATGTCCCTTTAAACAGAAGGTTTGTGCATCGCTTGCTAAAATAAGAATTTCTTATTTCAGACCTCAATTAACCTAGAGCAGCAGACAGAGCTCAGTGAACTTATTACAAGCTTTCAGATCAATGATGCACAAGGTCAGGGTTTAGTCCAAAACAGTATGTTTAATTAGAAGTGAAATGAATCCTCCCACTGATATTTATTTGGAAATGTTTAGATATGGCAAGCATTGTCATCACCAGTGCTCTGTTGCTATGGCAAGGCAAACACAGCTGTTTTCAAGGAAAGCTTTCATGTGAAAGATTGAATGGGTGTGTGTTAGCGTTACTGTACTGTTTTCCATCCTTTTCCAGTTTAAGTCAAGTCATTTTTATTTGTATAACGCTTTTCACAACACACATTGTTTCAAAGCAGCTTTACAGAAAATCATGTATTAACAGAAAATGAAATTGTAACATATATAAATTCTTAGAGTCATCATTGTGTAGTTTGATTAAATATGATTCCCTATCTGTCACTCACTCGACGTTGTGTCGATGTAGTGACACTAGGGGTCACTCTTGGGAGCCCCGAACAGCTCTGCTTTTTGAAAAAAGGCCAATTGGAATTGGCGAGTGGAATTTGCATGCCACTCCCCCGGACATACGGGTATAATAGGAGCTGGTATGCAACCGCTCATTCATATTTTCTCTTCGGAGCTGAGTGGTTGCATTCAGTGCACTGAATTCAATTCAAACTCAGTTCTCTTTACCGTTCACCTTAAACTGCTGGATTTACGGCGCATTTCAGCGGCTTCTCCGGCCGTTGATCCAGGACAAGCACGTGTTGGTCTGGACGGACAACACGGCAATGGTAGCGTACATCAACCGTCAAGGCGGTCTACGCTCCGTTGCATGTCACAACTCACCCACCATCTCCTCCTCTGGAGTTAGCAGTGCCTCAAGTCGCTACAAGCCACTCACATCCCGAGCGACCTCAACACCGCAGCGGATGCGCTGTCATGACAGGTTATGCTCAGGGGAGAGTGGAGATTCCACCCCCAGGTGGTCTAGCTGATTCGGAGTCGATTCGGTCGAGCACAGGTAGACCTGTTTGTTCCCGGGAATCCTCCCACTGCCCTGACCGAGGCAACCCTCGTTATAGACGCGTTTGGCGATCTCCACGTCTGGCCCTTGGACGGGACATGGAAGACCTAAGTGGCCTACCGCCCGCGGTGGTAGACACGATCACTCAGGCTAGGGCTGCCTCTACAAGGTGCCTGTATGCTTTGAAGTGGCCAAGAGATGCACAGTCGGATCGGTGCTTTCCTTCCTGCAGGAGAGGCAGGAAGGGCAGCTGTCCCCCTCCACCTTGAAGGTGTATGTAGCCACTATAGCGGCACACCATGACACAGTGGACGGTAAGTCCTTAGGTAAGCATGACCTGATCATCAGGTTCCTGAGAGGCACTAGGAGGTTGAATTCCTCCAGACCGTGTCTCATCCCCTCATGGGACCTCTCTGTAGTCCTTCGGGGTCTATGGGGAGCCCCCTTCGAGCCCCTGGAGTCAGCTGAACTTAAGGCACTCTCTTCGAAGACTGCCCTCCTGACTGCGCTCACTTCCATCAAGAGGGTAGGTGACCTGCAGGCGTTCTCTGTCAGCATAACGTGCCTGGAGTTCAGTCCGGGCTACTCTCACGTGATCCTGAGACCCCGACCGGGCTATTTGCCCAAGGTTCCCACGACCCCGTTTAGGGATCAGGTGATGAACCTGCAAGCGCTGCCCCAGGAGGAGGCAGACCCAGCTTTGGTGTTGCTGTGTCCGGTGCATGCTTTACGCATCTATGTGGATCACACACAGAGCTTTAGAAGCTCTGAGCAGCTCTTTGACTGCTTTGGTGGACAGCGGAGAGGAAGCGCTGTCTCCAAAAAGAGGATTGACCACTGGGTCATTGACGCCGTTGTGATGGCATATCACGCTCAGGACATGTCGCCCCCCTTGGCGCTACGAGCCCATTCTACTAGGAGTGTAGCGGCCTCCTGGGCCCTGACCAGTGGCGCCTCTTTGGCGGACATCTGCAGAGCATCGGGCTGGGTGACACCCAACACTTTGCGAGGTTCTATAATCTCCGGGTTGAGCCGGTTTCGTCCCATGTGTTGTCAGGTCCGAACAGGTAAGTTCCGGGACAGCTGGCCGGGTGTACCGCTTGCGTATAGCGCCTTTCCCCTCCCATGAGGTGAAGACGTGTGCCTTTGACTCCCAGCTTCACAAGTTGTGATCCCTGGATGACTTTCCTCCTTAGCCCTGTGGCTGACGAGTTTACGGAGAAACTCGCTGCCAGCCCAGTACATGTGCTAACTAAGCCCTGTACTGGGGTTGGCGCTCCACATGCGCTGGTTCCCCATAGGTGACCCCATGTGATATATCTTCTGCTAAATTGTTTCCCTGTTGGTAAACTGCATCTTCCTTGGGCAGAGGCCCCTCTGCCCCCGGTCACCATGCTTGTAGAAACTCCTCCCCCCTCAGGTAGGACCTACCATGCGACTTCTCCACATGACATACTTCCGACAAGACTCGGTAAGACCATGTGACGTATTTCCACTCGAAATACCCCCCCCCTTCTTTGGGCGTGGTGTGGTCTCTGCGGTGCCTTCCCCTTGGGAGTGACACCCCCCGACGTAGACATTTATAGCCCCCAGTCGGTTAACAAATTCCACTCTTTCTGGGGAGAAAATAGAGGAAAAGAGGCCACGGTTGGGCTAGCCTGTCCCTGTTTGTTGGGCAGTCGACTTGTTACTGAAGGACCGTTCGACACTAATAAGAGCATTGGGGGAGGTTACGTGATGGCCTGGTGCACTGGCTACGAGGCACACAGTGGTCTGCCCGTCTCGCACTGCCAGTCCACGTAACACAGTTCAGCTAATTGTGCCGTTTTGTATAGGGACCGCTAGTGTCACTACATCGACACAACATCGAGTGACAGATAGGGAACGTCCTGGTTACTTTCGTAACCTCCGTTCCCTGATGGAGGGAACGAGACGTTGTGTCCCTCTTGCCACAATACTGAACTACCCGCTGAAATGTCCGGGACCTTGTCTCGGCTCCTCAGCACAAAACCTGAATGAGTGGTTGCATACCAGCTCCTTTTATACCCGTATGTCCGGGGGAGTGGCATGCAAATTCTACTCGCCAATTTCCATTGGCCTTTTTTCAAAAAGCAGAGGTGTTCGGGGCTCCCAAGAGTGACCCCTAGTGTCACTACATCGACACAATGTCTCGTTCCCTCCATCAGGGAATGGAGGTTACGAAAGTAACCAGGACGTTGTAAATTGTGTATAAAAATAAATAATTAAATGAGTAAATAATAATTGTGTTTAGAAACCCAGTGAGCAAGCCGAAGGCGACTGTGGCAAGGAACACAAAACTCCATAAAATGTTGGTTAATGGAGAAAAATAACCTTGGGAGAAAACGGGTTCAGTGTGGGGGCCAATTCCCTTCTGGCTAAACAGCATGAATATAATGACAGTATTAGTTATTTATGTGCAGTGCAACTCATGGTTTAAAATTAAGTAAACTATGTAAGTGTTAAGGGCCAGTGTTAAAAAAAAGATTTTGAATTAACTTTAAGATTAATGACTTTGAAGTCCATCCTGGATTAACTGCAGAAGTTTACATAGATGCATTGTCCTTTGTTAGTTGGCTGATAAAGGCTTTTGTTGGCAATTAATTGATAGTCTATGTATTCCATTTTAAGAGTGTAGTCCATCATTAGACAAAGGCAGAGATCAGTGAGGTGCATCGGCAGTTCAACCGGCAGGTCATTTCGGTGAGGTTTGGTGAGGTCCACCCTAAGTCCAAGGTTCAGGCAGTGGCATAAGAAGTATCCCATGATTTATGGCTGGAGTTGGCATCAGTTCATCCTCTGAAGTCCATCGTAATAGGCTGAAGTGATGTCTGGCTGGCACCGGCTGCATTTAGTCGTCATCACTCATAGACACGTAGGAATGGAGTCTGACACCAAGCAGGAACAGAGCTGCATCTGGCCGGCTCTGGTAACCTCAGGAGATGAATCCAGAGGATGAGACAGGAAAACAGATAAAATAATATTAGCGTAGATGCCATTACATTTTATTGCAGAGTTATAGATCATGATAAATGTTTCTGGTTCCGGCAGATCAAACTAAAGCAGCCTAATTGTGAGTTAATGGATAAATAAGGTGTATGTCTGGCTAAATAGAGGGAGTCTTTAGTCTAGACTTAAACTCAGTGTGTCTAACCCTAACTTAACCCTAACTAACCCTAAACTAACCTAACCCTAACCTAACCCTAACTCAGTGTGTCTGCGTCCCGAACTGAGTTAGGAAGAATAATCCATAGTTTAGGAGCCAAATAGGAAAAGGATCTACCTCCTTTTGTGGATTTTGATATTCTAGGAACTATTAACAGGCCAGAATTTTGTGATCGTAATGAACTTGATGGAATATAGCATGTCAGAAGGTCATTTAAGTACTGCAGAGCTAGACCATACAAAGCTTCGTACATAGTTAACAAAATTAATTAAAATTAATATGAAATTTAACTGGTAGCCAATGTAACGACGATAGAATTGGGCTAATATGATCATATTTCTTGGTTCTAGTCAGCACTCTGGCTGCTGCATCTTGAACCAATTGAAGTTTATTTATTGAACTTGCAGGATATCCTCCCAGTAATGCATTACAATAATCTAGTCTTGAGGTCATGAACGGATTAATTAGTTTTTCTGCATCAGCAACAGAGAGCATGTGTTGTAACTTAGCAATATTTCTGTGGTGGAAGAATGCTATTCTACAAACATTGGATAATTGTTTTTCAAAGGACAGATTGGTATCAAACATAACAACTATGTTTTTTGCTGTAGAAGATGATGTAACTGTACATCTATTGAGAGTCAAATAATATTTTAGCGGCTTATTTTTAGAGGTTTTTGGTTCAAAAATTAGTACTTTTTTTTGTCTGAATTGAGTAGAAGGAAATTTCTGGCCATCTAATCTTTGACTTCACTGATACACTGCTAATTTTAAGAATTGTGAAATTTCGTCAGGTTTCGAAGAAATATAAAGTTGGGTATCTTCGGCATAACAGTGGAAACTTATTCCACGATTCCTGATAGAGAGCGTGTGTCATAACTTAGTAATATTTCAGAGGTGGAGGAATGCTGTTCTACAAACATTGGAAATTTGATTTTCTAAGGACAGATTGGTATCAAATATAACATCTAATTTCTTCACTCTCTTGAGAGCATAAGTGTGATCATTGTACCATGGTGCGGGGCTTTTTTCTTTCATTTTCTTTAATCGAAGGGGACAACACTATCAAGAGTGCTATAGAAGAATGTATTTATATTTTCTGTTATTGCATCAAGTTTTTCTAGACTTTTTGGCTCACTGAGTATATGAGATAATTCTGGAAGATTATTAGTGGAGCAATCTTCAGTGGTCAAAAGAATAGTTCTACCTGAACGATAGCGTGGTGTAGATTGAGTAACATTGGCTGATCGCAGCATACAAGAGACGAGGTAATGATCTGAGATGTCATCGCATTGAATTTCTATAGTATCAACATAAACTCCATCTGACAGAATTAAATCTAGCATATGAGTTGAGAATATCGATAAATGCTAATCCCAATGTGCCATTTTCATTATAACACATGTGAATGTTGAAGTCACCAACAATTAAAGCTCTATCCACAGTAACTGCCAGATCTGATAGAAAATTTGCAAATTCACCAAGGAAAACAGAATATGTCTGGTGTGATTTATATACTGTAGCAAGGGCAAAAGATTTTTGATTTGTACCTGGCGGTGTCACATTAAGCATTATTGGTTCATAAGACTTAAACTTATATCCTTTCTTCTGAGTAACACCAAAAACATCTCTGTAAATTGCAACAACACCTCCTTCTCGACCCTTCAGACGAGGCTTATGTTTATAACAATAACCTGGGGGAGTAGATTCATTTAAAGTAATATATTCATCAATTTAAGCCAGGTTTCAGTCAAACAGAGCACATCCAAACTATGATCTGTAATAATTTAATTTACAATTAGTGCTTTGGTTGAAAGAGATCTAATGTTTAGTTGCCCTACCATTATATGATGTTTATCTTAAATGTTTTTGTTATTTTCACCAAATTTTTTCTAAATGATTTAGTGAGGGGATTGTGTTTGGTAGTTCGGGAAAAAGACACAGTCTGTATGTGATTTCTAGGTGGTACAGTCTCTATATGTTGTAGTTTATGTGACCTGTGTGACGTCTCAAGGCAGCTAGCAGACATTTGGATTAGCCAGTTTGTCTGCTTCCTGACCTGGGCCCCAGTTAGTCAAATACTATCACTATTAAGACTATGGGCCAAATTAGTAGAGAGAAGAGCGGCACCTTCCCTGGAGGGATGGAGTCCATCTCTCTTTAGCAGGTCAGGTCTACCCCAAAAACTCTTCCAATTGTTTATAGGTCCTATGCTATTCTCCAAACACCACTCAGACATCCAGCCATTCAGTGACAGTAATCTACTATAAACCTTGTCACCACACGAGCATATTACAGTGTCTGTCATCGTTTTTGCAAGTTCACACTACTCTTTTTTCTTTTTTCCTTTTCACACTCTTTATTTTCTCCCCTTTTCTCCCCAATTTGGAATGCCCAATTCCCAATGCACTCTAAGTCCTCGTGGTGAGGTAGTGACTCACCTCAATCTGGGTGGCGGAGAACGAATCTCAGTTGCTCTGCATCTGGGACGTCAATCTGTGCATGTTATCACGTGGCTTGCTGAGCGCGTTACCGCAGAGACGTAGCACGTGTGAAGGCCCACGTTATTCTCCACACCATCCACGCACATCTCACCACGTGCCCCACCGAGAGTGAGAACCACACATTATAGCGACCATGAGGAGGTTACCCCATGTGACTGTACCCTCCCTAGCAACCGGGCCAATTTGGTTGCTTAGGAGACCTGGCTGGATTCGAACGCATGACTCCAGGGGTGGTAGTCAGCGTCAATACTCGCTGAGCTACCCGACCCCCAGTTCACATGTCTCTTTAACATTATCTCTAGTGATCTCCGACTGGCGAAGCCGGACATCGTTAGTGTGGATATGAATAGCAATTTTAGAAAATCTATGTTTAGCATTAGCCAGCACTTGTAAATTTGACGCCTGAGCCCCCGAAATGCATTTAACAATAGTGGCTGGAGTCTCTATTTCCACGTTCCTTACTATAGAATCTCCTACAACAAGGGTGCTTTCAACATGATTCTCAGTGGGTGCATCACTGAGTAGGAAGAATCGATTGGAAACCCTAGCAGAAACGGGAGAGTGGTGTCACTTTGCTGAGCGAGTATGCTGCCGAGACATCACCCAAACGTCCTGCTGCAGGGGCTCTACAGCCGGAACCAAAGTGTGTGTGTTGCTCACTGTTCTACCCGCATCTGAAACAGTATCTACTGGCTTCTCTTTCTCATTGACCTCAACTAGCGTTTGGATGCATGTCTCTAACTCATTAACCTTCTCCGTTAGCCTGACTAATTCCTTTCATTTATCACATGTAAATCTCTCAATACCGACGGGAGAAGCTATAGTGTTTACGCTGACCACCTTATGCATTTTGTGCAAAAAATGGCAGGAACTAGCTGAAATCTTCTGTTCTAGTCTGATTGGCAGTTTTTTTTTTTTTTTTCTGGCCACCAGTAAACAAAGTCATGTGAAAGGAACTGGACTGATATTATGAACTCTTCTGGGAACAAACCACTGGATTTGCCTATGTTTTGGCAGTTTTGATGACAAGTTAATGTCGTAAAATCAGCTTTGTCTGAGGTACTTCACAGCAAGTAAACAAGATATCCACTAGTACAGCTGTATATTTGTTTTCTTAGTTTTATCTGTGAATTAATCTGTACTGATTACTTTTAAAAGGACAGAAAATGTTTACAAAGTCTATACACATTTCTGCTAATTTCTTCTGTGGTCTCTTTCTGTCTAAGTGGGTGTATTTTGGCCAGAATAAGCTGAAAAGTAGACCAGAACATTTTGACAAATTCAAATGTAGAATTGCTGCTGTATATGCACGGATCCATCAAACATATTTCAAACTAGACTCAGTTTTAAATGTAGGTAGTATAGATTTATAAAGATGTCTTTTACAGATGCTCTCTTGCCTAATTACTAGTTTCATTCAAGTCATTCAACACTTGACAAATTAACTGATTGTGATGCAACATTACATCTTAGGGGGAGGAGGAAAAAAAGAGGAATAAATGAATGGACCAGTGTGAGGGATGTGTGGGTGGAGAAGATCTATTTTTGTTCTGTTTTTTTTTTTTTTTTCTTCTACAGGAGATGGAACACATGACTACAAAGCATTACAGCTGGACTCTCTGAGGAAAATACCTCTGAAAATATCTGTAGTGCTTTTCCATAATGCATCACTATACACCCTTTAACAGCCTGTGTCTCTCCCTAGTAACTATGGTAACACTTTGACTTTTTTCCTACTAAACAGCAGAATTAGAAGCTGTGTGTAATTTCTGCACCATTAGCATCATCAAAAGGGATTGCAAAAATAATCAATGTTTTCAAACAGGTTTGCTGAATACTCCCTCATCTGCCATCTAGGCATGGTTGCATAGAGAATGGTTGCTAACATGTTCTCCTATCGGTAAAAATAGATACGTCACCCCCAGCTCCAGTGATACGCTGGCCCCAGTCCAGACCTCCACGACAGCTGAAGGTGACAGTCACCTCTCCAACACAAGACCTGAGAAAGTGACATTGCTGATGCATTTGCTTGTGCCATGGAAAATGAAGAATCATTTGTACCTGCAGGAACCTGGTTGATGGATATGTGCAGGTTGGGAATTATTCCTCCAGTGTAGATATTATGAACCAGTCAAGTGGGATGAGAGATGGAAATTGATGTAAAAGGGCAAATAGCTTTTCTTGCCAGAAAGATCCTGAAAAACACACACACACACACACACACACACACACACACACACACACACACACACACACACACACACACACACACACACACAAAAACAGGTTCACCTATTTCACCAGCTAAGTTTTGCTATGGTTATGCTGATCCACCGGCTAGACCATCAACAAACTAGCACTAACTAGCATCAGCATAAAAAATAAATAAAAATAAAATAAAAATCAGCAGGGAAGTTTAAAAAGAGCAGTGTTCCTAAAAAATGGAAATCCATAAGTCCCAGAATGATTATAATACTGTTCTCATTTTGATGTGATTAAGCCTGTTAATCCAGCCTAAGAGTGCTGGGAGAGGACAGAGTTTAAAGGCGCACACAAACACAATGCAGATTTTTGGCCCCATTCTGCCGTTCATGAAAGCTATTATTCACTTTATTTATTTATTTATTAAAAAAAAAAAAAAAGTATTTTATAGATGCAATGAGCTGTTTTGGGCTTACTGCTATGCTACTTCTTTTTGTAGAAAAATGCATGGAGCAACGAATGTATTTATGAGATTAACTTGATCATGTGCTCACATTTATGCCAAAAACAGACGCAATAGCACTCACTTTATGACGCAAGAAACTCAAGCTTTTAAAGTTGCAGGAAAAAGTATGTGAACCCTTGTATTTATTGTGGATTTTGCAGAAATTTGTCATAATATTTGATCTGAACTTTAACTGTCACAACATTAGACAAACACAGTCTGCTTACAAAAATAATGTACAAACAATAATACATTTTCATGCCTTTATTGAACACACTGTGTAGACATTCCCAGGGTGGAAAAAGTCACATTTGAACATTTGGTTTTAAAAGCTGGTTGACCCTCCTTTGGCAGCAGTAACTTCTATCAAACGTTTCCTATAATTGCAGACCTGCACAATGGTCAGGTTAATTTATGTACCATTTCTCATAACAAAACTGTTTCAGTTAAGCAAAATGCATGGGATATCTGGTGTGAATCGCTCTTGAGGTCATTCCAAAGCATCTCAATCAGGTTGTTGTGACTTAGTTGAAGTTTAGTGAAGATTTTATAACCAAATTATGCAACAATTCATGGTAAATTCACTTATTTTTTTCCTGCAACTGTATATTCAATGTAAATCAACATGATTTTGGTGAATGATACAGAGAATGTCTATATTCTTGGTCAGCTTGTCTTAAAAGATGTCTTTTTCTTGCTCTGCAAGGTTGACAGGATGTAGCTGTTATCATGGCGATGCATCTGTTCTGGTAAAGTGGGCCTTAAGAGTGTTGAGGAACTCTTATTTTTCATTAGAGGCTGATTGCATTGGTATAGACTCATTTAGGATCTTATTAGACAGAAGCTTGATGAGAATCAAAGAATCTAATGACGTTATGGCCCAACATTTCACTGTTTCTCATTAATCTCTCTACTTTGCTGTCTCTTTTCCAAACCAGTGTATCCAGTTATAGAAATATTCACTAAAACTCAAATTGGTTTGGCTTGTCAAAATGAGCTGGTATCAGAACAACCTGGAATGCATGACAAGAACATAGTTTTATTAGATTCTCACAGACCCGCCATCTTTTCCATGAGAGAAATTGCTTGTACGTGGGCTGTGTGACACTTTCCTGTCTGTGAACCGCAGTAATGAATGACCTTGTGTATGACTGATTCTTTGCCGTACGTGAGGACTGGATGTAATGAAAAGTACATGGATACACCAGTATCATCCAGTTTAAAGGTGCACAACCTTTTGAAACCTTTCAAGACATTTGAAGTCTCTGTGAAAACAGCATGAGATCACAAGTGAAAATGCCTCTATTTCGCATATAATTTTGCCTATGTTTATTTACATTTAAATTTATGCATTTGGCAGACGCTTTTATCCAAAGTGATTACAGTGCACTTATTACAGGGACAGTCCCCCCGGAGCAACCTGGAGTTAAGTGCCTTGCTCAAGGACACAGTGGTGGTGGCTGTGGGAGATCGAACCAGCAACCTTCTGCTTACCAGTTCTGTGCTTTAGCCCACTACGCCTCCACCACTGTTTATATATATATATATATATATATAGATATATATATATATATATATATATATATATATATATATATATATATATATATATATATATATATAGATATATAGATAGATAGATAGATAGATAGATAGATAGATAGATATAGATACACTCCTTATATACTCCGTCACTGCTGAAGGTAACAATTTGGCACAGTCTTCAGCTACTTCCCTCCCACCCAACCTGCTGTTAATATCTCCTTATCTCAAGACAAGGGGCGACAGATGACACTTAGAGATATTTCACACTGTCTCATTTGCACTGATGGCAGATTGCAATCAACGGGTCAGGCGAATAATTAAAGAGGAAAGGGGATGGAGGGACAGGTTGATGATGAGAGGATAAAATGATTAAAAGCATTGTACTGAAAGTAGTTTTAAGCTTTAAAGAATATGCTCATCAACACCACCATCATCTTCTTCATCTTCATTCATCTTAATGATTGGTGTTTGTTTGCATGATGCTTCCTCTTTTCCAGCTAATCAGGAGTATGGAGAAGTTCTCTTGCTCTCCTGAGCTTTTAATCAGGCTAACGCTAAAGTCTGATCAGCATTAAAAATCAGTTCTCTTTCCACCAGTATACATGAAGAGATGACAAATATCTCACCAAGCATCTCATAAAAATGGTTTCATCTGAGGTAAAGATGGGAATCAGCAGGGACCTGGTAATACAATATTATATTGATAGTTAGGTCGCAATACGATAATATTGCAATTCATTTTGTTTAGTTTATTGTAGTTCAAAACTGTGATATATTGCGACCTTTTACTCACTTGTTTCTCATTCATTTTCATTGGACTTCAGAGCTTGAATTTCTTGCTTTAATTCATCGTTGAGCAGGCCCCAGTACAGACATTTTGAGGGGTAGTTGCTCAAACTGAGCAAAAGGGCATCCCACAGATTTATGCTTTTCACTTATTGTTATATAGAATAGTATTGTCTACAGACAGTATACATTATTATGCTAAATATAAAACTCATGAAGAATAGTGTATATATCTGTACTTATTTTCTTATTCTGTAAAGTAATATTAATATTAGTTTAACTTAAATTATGCTTTACTTTCAAACACAAAGTTATACATTACTTCCTCCCATGGTAAATGATTTTGAGGAAAAACTATTTTCCTGTAGACAGTGTGAAAACATCTTTTGCTATATATTTTCATCATGATTCACCTGCTTGCTTGCTGGTGTTTTGAATCCAGCTTTGCAAAGAAACACTCCCTTTGGCAGCCTCCATCCGCTCTTTCTCTTTCTGTCTTGATCTTCTTTTTTTGTTATGACATGGTACTAGAAACAGTGTGCAACACCAATACACAGATTGAACATATACAATATGCACAGCATAATGTGATGCCTAATATGCAGACCTGGTGTTATTTAACATTATGCAGTTAAATTCCAAGGTTACTTAAGTGTTATTATCACTGTCTTCACTGTTAATTTTATATGACTGACATAGGCTTTATATATTTATGTATACTTTAATACACCGTAAATTGAAAAAGACAACTTGCTTTATATATTCAGATTAGCAATAGTTCAAGGGCTTTATCATTCTTTATCATTTATATTGTAACTTTATGATTTAGCTGTGCAGCAGTTGTAGTAATTGGACAGCCTACATTTAAGTTTAAATAAAAAACAAGAGTATTAATTTTTAGAGACTTACGTTAGCTCTGCCATCTGATCGTTCACCTTATTATACAATGCACGTCTTTAAAGCATTTGGGCCCGCTGAAGCAATGTCAGTACTAATTCATGCACATGTTTGACGCATTTGAGCCTGCTCAAGTGTCAAGTGCCGCTACCCCTATCACTCCTGATCCGCTGCCCTTTAAAACAAGAGACATGACACAACAGCCGAAGATGGTCGTCTAGTGCATGTTTACATAAACATACAATAAAAAAATTATGCAGAGATTCTTTTATTATTCATCATGGATTAATTGCTTTGACGCTATGGATAAAAAGCCTCTGCAAAATGAATATTTGCAAATGAAATTACTTTCTCCAGAGGGGCACCTCAGCTCAGGAGAGTAAAGGGGCAGTGGCTTGGGCCACCGAGTCACCCCCCTGTGCACGTCCCTGTCGTAGAGCCATAGACGTAGTGTAGAGTATAGGCACATGATGTGAGGGAATAGCATACTTTGGTTTCAGTGAGTTCATGATCATTACATAAAAACTTTAAGTTTACATCTTGTATCGAATAGAAAGAACTAAGTGTTTGTTCACCTAATGCCACAATATGTTTTGTTTCACACATTGGCTCTGAGTGATGGTCTCTTTTTCCCCCAAAAAATAGAAAAATGTAACAAAAAAAAAGTTAGATTCTTACGGTTAGAATAATGCTGTGGTATTGTGGGGTAAACTATTGCAATGTTTTGAAATGCCTATTCCCCCCCCCCCCCCCCCATCTCTAATCTTAGAGCCTGAGCATTTTATAATTCTGAGGCTAAGTAAAGCTGAATTTGACATTTGTCAAGCTGTTATTTTTCTCTAAAAAGGGACTTGGCTTCCTCCAAAATGAAGCCAGATATTTCTACCCCTTTTAACTTGCTGAGTGATTTGCTGCCATTCAGTGAGAACAGCAGGGGTGTCCTTTATACCAATGGCTGGTGTATCATTGACCTGCAAATTGTATTTGCTGATAGGTCACCATCTGTCACCCTGGACCAGCAGAACGGGCCATGGGACAAAAATGTTTTTTTTCCCAGAAATGGCAACATGTGTATAGAGGGAAGTGTTGGGAGCTACAGGTCAATTTACTCCCTTGAGGAAGCCAGATTCAAAGGATGATTTTTTCCTTTGCTGAATTCTGCCAGAAACCATTCTCGCTGTGCTCTGATTAGCTCTCAGCATCACCGTCAATGAGCAAACGAGATCCATCCACAAAGTCAATAATCTCAATCAGAGTTATTTTGAGCTATTTGAGAATGGTAAGATTGGGTAATCATAGGAATATTAAAGCCATCGAGAATTAATCAAGTTTAAAGGAAAAATCTGGTTTTAATACAAGTTGAGCTCAATCAACAGCATTTGTGTAATACTGATTACCACAAAGATTTATTTTGACTTGTCCCAAAAAAAGCAAAAATATAGGTTCCAGTAAGGCACTTACAATTGAGGAGAATGTGGCCAATCTGTAAACATTAAAATACTCACTGTTTCAAAAGTATAGATACAAGACAAACAATATGCGTGTTAACATGATTTTAGCATGAGAAAATCGCTTACTAACCTTTTCTGTGTAAAGTTATAGCCAATTTTAACAACTTTGTTGCCATGACGATGTAATGTCAACAAACCCTAAAATGATGATTTAAACAACTTTACAGCTCAAATAATACATGAGTTTTAACAGAAGAATTAATGTAAGTGCTTTTATAAAATTATAAGCTTCACATTTATGCCTTTAAACCCTCCAAAAATGGCCCCATTCACTTCTATTGTGTCTCATTGTAATTTAGATTTGTGCTTTTTGTTTAAACAAAATGACAGATGATTCGTAATAATTTTTTTGGTAACGTCGATTGATCTTAACTTGTATTGAACACAGAAAATTCCTTTAAAGGCACTCATCAAGCCATTTCAAGGGGTCTTTATACAGTAAGTATTTGTAGAAAGTACCGCAGTGCCTGTTTGTGTAACAGCCATTTCGTTGAGGGAGGAAAATGTAATCAGGTGGTTTAGATTTCTTGTACACTTGAGCAATCAAACTAACAGTAAAGAGAAGTCTGTGATTACACACACCTATTTTGAAATTGTTGTTTTTGTATGAACAAGTCCCTGATTTAGCTTGATTTGAGTCTTTCATGCTGTTTGCAGTTGTAATCCATTTAAAGAAGAAACTGCTTTATATAGATGCTTCTTTGCCCAGACTTTTTAATTTCAGCAAGAAATTAAATTACGATTTTGTACATTGACTTAATAAAGATGATTTGTAGGCAGGCACTCTTTTACCTCTTATTCTTGGCCGAAAGGTTCCCATGGTGACAACTGGCTGATGTTGCCCCTGTTGAAAAGTTTCAGTTGGTCTTGAATTTTCGATAATTATATTTAACAGCAAGAACAAAGGCCTGACCTTTTGAGAGAAAGGAAGCGACCTTCCTTACTGAAAAATTCACATGGATTTTTAACAAAGAGCAATTCACAATACTGCGTCTGGTAGAAAGCCTTTCGGCAAGGCTCCATACAGAAGCTCTTCATATTGGTGTGTTTTTCCAAGTTTTCTCCAATGATCTCCTCTGAGATAGTAGATTTTACATTCTATCATCCTTATGCCAGAGACTCCATGGTGACTGTACCATGAACACAAAGACTGAGAGAGGGGTCAAGTGTACTGAGAGAGGGGTCAAGTGTTCTGGGAGAAGTGAGCTGCTTTTCAGAACCAGTAGGCCGTTCTGGGTCATAGTAAACATGACAGGGTGACTGATCACTCAAGCTTAACACAGAAGATTTTACTGCCATGAATGAGGATATTTAAGGCTTAGTGAAGCTTGAAAGGGAGCAATATCACATACGTATCTGCACAGAAGTATTGAATACAAATAATCTCAATAATCATATAAAGTCTCAATAATGGTGCTTAACAAACATGGTCACTATGAACTGTTGTTTAAGGAATGTTCCGGGCTCAATACAAGTTAAGGTCAATTGACAGCATTTGTGGCATAATGCTGATTACCACAACAAAAAAAAAAATAATAATAATAATAATAATAATAATAATAATAATAATAATATATATATATATATATATATATATATATATATATATATATATATACTACCGGTCAAAAATTTTGAAACACTTGACTGAAATGTTTCTCATGATCTTAAAAATATTTTGATATGAAGGTGTATGCTTAAATATTTGAAATTAGTTTTGTAGATAAAAATATAATTGTGCCACCATATTAATTTATTTAATTATAAAACTAAAATGTAATAAAAAAAAAAACAGTTTTTGAAATTGATGACTTGGACCAAATAATAAAGAAAAGCAGCTAATAAGTGCCCAACATAGATGGGAACTCCTTCAATACTGTTTAAAAAGCATCCCAGGGTGATACCTCAAGAAGTTGGTTGAGAAAATGTCAAGAGTCACAACATAATTCCCATAGTTCCATTTATGTTATTCCATAGTTTTGATGACTTTACTATTATTCTACATGTGAAAAAAAAATTATAATAAAGAATGAGTAAGTGTTTCAAAACTTTTGACCGGTAGTGTGTGTGTGTGTATATATATATATATATATATATATATATATATATATATATATATATATAATTTTGACTTTTCTTTAAAAAAGGACACTTATACATAAACAATATTTGTGTTAACATGATTTTAGTGTGATAATGTCGCTTACTAATCTTTTCTGTAAAGTATAAAGTTATTTCCAATTTTAGGTTGCCAAGATGACGTAAAGCAGTAAACCCTAAAATGACCATAAAAACCATGATTTAAAAAAAGTTTACAGCTCAAATAATACACACATTTTAACAGAAGAATTAATGTAAGTGCTTTTATAAAATTATAAGCTTTACATTTCTGCCTTTAAACCTTGCAAAAATGGCCCTCGATTTTTGCTTTTTTTTTTTAAAGGAAAGGAGGGACAATTTGAAATGAATTTTTGTGGTAATCAACATTATGCCACAAATGCTGTCGATATAGCTTAACTTGTATTGAACCTGGAATATTCCTTTAAAAGTTACAGAAATTCTTCTTTTGTGTTCCATGGAAACAATAAAAGCATGCTGTATATTGTAACACTTCTTAGTGGAAAGTAGGAGGCGAGAAGCAAGATTTCCTGGTTCAGGTAGGAATTTTAATAATGCACCCTGATGCTTACAGTTCTACACTCGTCAGCTTCACAGGCAAACATTTACTCAAACACTTCCAGTTCATTACACTAATAATACAATATAATGCAGCGTCATGGCCTTTCTTGTGCCAGTCTCTCTTTCCGACTGCTGGCGGTGTGGCTCTTTTAAGTCGCTCTCCCGTGCTCACTGAAATTAGAGTCAGGTGTTAGACATAATTTAGCTCAGGTGTAAGCACCCTTACCGCTTTCTCTCTCTCCGGAGAGATGCTTGACCATGCCCCCCGCTGCCACATATATATTGAGCAATACTGAGACATTTTTATTCAGTACTTTTAAGTATAAATTTTGGGTGAACTAGTCCTTTAATGATTATTGAGACATGCTTTCGTGTATCATTTTGTGTATCATTGTTGGGTGAACTATTCCTTTAAATTATTTTTATTTCTTCTCAGTCTTGTCTGCTGTCACAACAACACAGGCTACTGAAGTGCATGGATGTCTTCTACACCCCTTTCACAGTATGCCAAGGTAGAAAGCAAATCGACAGCATTTTACACACTCATGGATAGCAGGACATTTCAAGGCCCCTCCCTAAAGATCACAAAGGCATTTGTCATGATATATACACATTTGTTTTGGTTCTATTTCAGAATCATCCAAACTTCTAGAAAGACTGATAACCTTGGGCTCAAGTTTCAAGTGTCCTCCAGCAATAGAATGAACAGAACGTCTTGCTTGGGCTCGGGAAAGGAATTTATGTATTTGGCTCCAATACAAAGAGACTGCCTGATAAGATCTGCAATGATCAGGAAGATTTGTGAAGTGTGAAAGAGGGAGAGAGCAATTCAGAATATGTTTGCCTGTGCAAAACAGCCAATGATAAAGCAGTGGTCTCTGACATCTGTGAAATGTATTCACTAAAAATAGTAGATCTAAAATTGACATCAGAATAATTCTTGCCAATAATGTGTCATATGTACATCAATTTACAATGTTAATTTACACAGAAACCAATAACTCAATCAAAAATAAAAAATAAAAACTGATGATGATTAGGCTGCAGACACACTTTTAGGTCTAGCCACTAAATTTAAGTCACAATCTTTGTTAGTTTGATAATATATCTTTCGACAGAGACACTTCATTTACCTTGCACTTTCAAAGCTTGTCATGCTGTTATAGCTATGCTTTTTTGGGGGGTTGGCATTTTCTGCCTGGTCCTTCAGCATGAATATGATGCATAGCTCTGGGGCTTAGATAATGGAAACTCTAAAAAGGTATTCACTATGTTGACTCATGTGGTGAAAAGAGGGAGACATGGATAAAGAATGAAATGTCAGGTACAACAAGGGGTGTTTCATCCAAAACATAACAATGAATTATAGTCTGATTACCTTTTTGAATAACTGATGATTGGCTGAGGTTTTGGAACCATCAGAGAAGAATAAGAAGGCATGGATGAACCCACAACACTTGATCCGGTGAAGAACGAGCTGATGAAATGTCATTCACACCTTGATCAAGGTTACAGTTCTCCTGCATTATTATGGACCCCATTATGAGATGTGGATTTCAGTCTACTGGATGGCTCTTAAAAGACCATTCAAGCTTGGTGGCAGCTTACTGGCAGGCCCTGCACGAAGCCGCTGATATGGGGCCTCAATTTCAGAGTCATAACCTCTCGGTCGAGTCCTATTTACACCACCATTAATGGAGCTGTCATCTCCTCTCATCTCTTTGACAAACACACAGTACCTGTTGTCATACTGCTCCAAAACATTCTGCCCACCTGGCTTTGAAAATAACCATGTCATGGAGTGGTCTGCTCGGAGAGATAACACCACGGGAAGGCCTGTCACTTTGGAGTCTGTAGTCATCTGCCAACTGAACCCGGACAACTAGTCCAGGGAACACAATTCCAGTCTGTGGTCCATGACAAAGAGATGGGGCATAATTAGAGCTGTTGTATTTGTGCAAGCAGGTCAAATGCACTGAGAGCCAGCCAGCTGGATGTTGCCCTCTGAATACTGGATAAAAGTTCTGTGACTGGAATGTGAGAGAGTTTAATGCTGGCTAAAACAAAGAGAATATTAAGTGAAGCTGCTGTAATATGGATCTCCTGCTGTCCTTGTTTTTATGCTTTGTGGAGAGAACCATTTCTCCTCATTTCTCATTATTAGTGACTAACATTTACAGCTGCATTTAATCTTTGGAATGCCACTCAAAATGCCTGAAGTCCTTTTCTAAGACAATTGCACCAACTGTATATAAATATTTGAACTGCAATCAGTTCTACCTCAACTTAAAGGTAAAGTTTGTCATTTTGCAAACAGAATTGCAGAATCAATTACTGTTTTCAAACAGATTTCCTGAACACTTCCCCCATCTGCAATTGGCAGGCCAAACTTTTTGGGATGTCGAGATGGTCAGGATCAAAAAGGTCTATATTACCTGAAGAAAGCTATCCATTACCATCCCCACTCAATCCAATGGAAGTTGTTCAGCTGACGCAGAAAATACTCGATTTGAAATCAGCCAATGACCTGAGCCGTAAATGTCATGTGACTGATTACTCTGGAGCCGCAGTAAAGTGACATCATGACAAAAGATGCTTAAACAAACAAAGCAGATTTAATAGCCCCACAGATCCACAGTTTACACTTTTCAAATTATCTCTGCATATTAAGCTGGGATAGGAGAAAGTATTCAAACAAGTTGCATCACCTCTAAGAAGACACCGCTTTTCACTAAGCTCAAATGAGAACCGGTTTCATTTGCCTTTTTGGTTATACACTGCTGGCATCCATGCAATATATTTGCAAGGAATCCACATATTCTTGTTCCAAAGAATACCACTGTACTGCATTCTGAGACTTTTCTGTTTCACATTACCATATATTACTATATCAGCCTCTGACCTGTGACTTGTGTGTGAAAAAGTATGAGATTAGGATCCTGAAACAGGCCAAGTAAAACATTAACTTGGAATTATCAGAAATTACTTGACCCTTGCATACATCCTATCAGCAGACTAAAAGCTTTGGTTTGTCCTGGTCTGAGCTTTTGTCTTGATGTCTTTACACTTTCAGAAATGTTGGGCCTTTAATGAGGAAATAGTGACTCACATTCAAGGGCTTGTGAGGTCAGTCTGATGTAGAAGCTCATAGTTGCTGGCACCATGTGTTAAATTAATTGTATGAAAACACACATTAACCTTAAATAACATTTGTGAAGAGAAGATTGGGAATGAGAAAGGCTGAGAGAGATAAAAATGAATTTAGTCAAGCATTCTTACCTGTCCATTGTAATCAGAAACAACAAATAGACAAAAAGAAAGAAAGTCCATCTCAACAGAAGGTTCTTGAAATCTTGAGTAATGAAATCATAAAAAATGGATACCTACAGGATTGCTCATTTGTTTTTCATTTTTGAAGGGTAATTGGAATATATGTCAGTTCAGTTCTATGCAGTATTAAAGTATTAGTACTGTAAGTATTAAATGCCCATGAAATCACTTGAGAGCATTTGATTGGACAAAAATCAACGTAGTGCAAGATGAGTCAACATGATTTTTGTTCAGTTTTACTGGAAGAGAAAAATTATGAAGGATCAAATACTGAAGGATGTGAATACTATAGCGCAACAGGATTTTGTTGAAGATTACTTTTTAGATTATTTAAAAATTAAATCAAATTTGATTAAAAGAAACTTCAACTGGTATTACAGGCTCCACCCAGTAATACAGGCTCATAGCAATCTGGGCTGTCCTGCCAGAGCAGGACAATAAAATAGGAGGGAGTGTATACTTTGTTTAACCATTATTTTGGTTTGGCTGAAGACACTGTGAACATATTTGATATATCTGTGCCACCCCTCCATTTGTTTGTTTATAGCACTTAAACAAACTTAAGTGCAATTTAAGTGCCTTGCAACTATTTTAACTTTTAAATCTGTTTGAAAACAACTTTTTTCTTTAGTTTTAATGTACTTATGTTGTGCCTGAACTAATCTTGGTAGAAAAATAGTATGCCTGGACAGTTTTGGGAAGGGTTAGCAAAATTAATTTATGTTTTTGATTATATTTACAGTTAATAACATATTTAAATATTCACGCTGTACCCTTGGGAATTCTTCTTCTCTGAATGTGAAATATGCAGCAATGCATTAATTTAGCAACAACTTTTAGACTACTATCAACTGTCAGCATCAATACAGTTAAGAAAACCCAGTAGCAAGCAAACTGTGTGAAATTGTGTAAGAGTGGAATTAAATTGCTTAAACAAGAAGAAAAAGTAATGATGGTAACATAAAAACATTTCCAGAACAATTTAAAGAAACATGCTGAGTTTGTGAGGAAATAATAAGTGCAGCCTACTTTGGCTGAATAAAGTATATATTTAAAAGAAGAAGAAGAGAGAGCAAATCAAAGAGAACTAGTCTATGTGGAGCAGAGGCTCCATGGGGAAAAGATGGGTAGGTAATTGTTGTGTTCATGAAAGCAAGATCACTTGCACCCATCCAAAAATTCTATGAGAGTCAGACCTTGACATGCTTGAATGTAAAATTCTACAAGAGAGTGAATGAGAACAACACTCTTAAGTGAGGAGAATCACTGGTTTCACGGTTTCCCTTTCACTCTCACTCACAGAGGACAATAAAGCAATAGAGTGGCCTGAAGATAGCCTTTGATAGACTGATGCTTTTAGGCACTGTAGCTCTGTTCCAAAACATAGTAAGCTGCCTACCTAAACAGCTTTTTAAGGCATAATAGGCACACTCTGTGCTCTCAATGCAAATTCAGTGCTGCAAACTTATGCTGACTTTTAAGGTACCTAATTTTGGCCAAAATCTTGGATAAAACAATTGCTGAGAGAAATTAAAAATGAATTCAATACTTTAAAATATCAACAAAAATGTTTAAATCTAATTAAAAATTAATTATTTTACCCAATGATTAAGTGGTCAACATTCCACACAAACCCCTTTTTTGGTTGAAGAAGTATGCCATCCGGATACCCGTTGTACTTTTCATTGCATATTTTAGTATGAACACATCATCCACATTACTTATAGGCATGTAAAGGTATCAAATTCTAACATCACGATAACTGCTAAAGCTTGTATCAAGGTATATGGTGTTGAATTACATGACAAATACGGCAGTACAAACACAAGTCTCTTCTGACAGCAAGTCTGTTACAATCTATCAATACCAGCGCACACTCTTGGACTCACATTTGAAGTACCTTGAAGCCTGGGCCTGGGATCTTTTCATGGCACATATGGCTACTGCCAGGTTTGTTTTAGTTATGGTGCTAAACAGAGAGACTGGCATGATGTTGCAGTCAGGCCCGTTTATACAAGCTGAGAGATAAGAGCCAAACGCAGGTCTGGACTCTCTCACCACTCCTCCTCATAGTCTGTGGACGGTGTTTGGGATCCATCAATGATGCAATTTTCAGGTCCGATCGCTCATACCAGCATGTTTACACATATTACAGACATTTGAGTGAGTACGAAAGGGTGCAAGACAAGACTGAGTCTTCAAAAAGTTTACAATTACAGTTGATTACAGTAGACAGAATTCTCAGTGTGTCTAACCACATCTTGGTTTGCTCATTATATTATCAGAACTATTTCACGAGTTCACTTGTTAATATAGTCCTAAAGCGCAAATATTCTTGTATATAAAAATGTACAGTCATGGGAGGGCTGCTTATGAATGTCCGAAACAGGCGATTGTCCATGCCATTCTTGACTATGTTAGGAAATTTAAAATCCTTTGTTAGCGAGCACTCCTTAAGGCTAGAATCACAAATGACATCCATGATTAAGAAATGTTTCCTAAACAGAAGCCTTGGTGTATTTATAGAATGATGCTACGTATGCTGGACTGTGTGCACGTCAGTAAACTTTGATTGGTTTAATTCTTTAACACTAGAGTGTGGCAGCAGTTTGTTTTTCATGTCAAACTCTCTCACTCTTGGGAATGAGAGACATAGAGGACAAGATAGAACAAGACAGGACACTAACTGGGTTGGCTGGCTGTGTGCAGAGGTCGTGAAACTTTAACATCGTCACACTCTCTAGGGAAAGTATGACAGCCCTTCACATTTTATAGCTGGGAACACAGAGCACTCAGCAGTTAATAACAAGGTTACCAGAGGGTCTGGCTGTCAAAGAGACTTTGGGAGAAGAGAGAATTGTTTAGAAGTTCTGAGGGTTGCTATGTTTCTAAAGGAGAGAATATTAAAGAAAAAAAAAGAAAAAAATAGCATGTATAAAAGTATACACCGATCAGCCACAACAGTAAAACCACCTGCCTAATACTGTGTAGGTTCCCCTCGTGCCGCCATAACAGTGCCAAACAACATCTCAGAATAGCATTCTGAGATGCTATTCTTCTCACCACAATTATACTGGGCGGTTATCTGATTTACCGTAGACAGTTCGAACCAGTTTGGCCATTCTCTGTTGACCTCTCTCATCAACAAGGCATTTCCATCCGGTAGAACTGCCCATCACTGGATGTTTTTTGTTTTTGGCACCATTCGGAGTAAATTCTAGAGACTGTTGTGTGTGAAAATCCCAGGAGATCAGCAGTTACAGAAATACTTAAACCAGCCCATCTGGCACCAACAATCATCCATGCGATTATCTAATCAGCCAATTGTGTGGCATTAGTGCAGTGTGTAAAATCATGCAGATACGGGTCAGGAGCTTCAGTTATTGTTCACATCAACCATCAGAGTGGGGAAATTTTTTTATCTCAATGATTTGGACCGTGGCATGATTGTTGGTGCCAGATGGGCTGGTTTGAGTATTTCTGTAACGTCTTGGTTACTGTTGTAACCTCTGTTCCATCACGGAACGAAGGTTAAAACAGTAACCAAGACGTTCCCTATCTGTCACTCACTCAATGTTGTGTCGATGTAGTGACACTAGGGGTCCCTATACAAAATGCCACAACCAGCTGAACTGTGTTACGTGGATCGGCGGTGCAGGCAGGCCACTGCGTGCCTGGTAGCAAGTGCATTCGGCCCCCACGTAACCTTCCCAGTGCCCCACAAACCTCGCATGGTCCCTCGTACCCCAAGTGGGGGTGTGGGGACAAGACGTACTTACAATGGGCCAGATGTATTTGCATCGGGGAAGGTGTTCTTTTTCCTGTGGAGAAAAGACACCGCGGAGACCACATCCTGCCCGAAGGGGAGGTTAACATGTGGAGAATACAGTCACATGGACTTACCAACTGGAAGTACCACATGTGGAAAGAAGCCCCCACGGTAGGTCCTACCCGGAGGGGAGGAACTCTACAAATGCAGCGACTGGTGGCAGAGCAGGTTCTGCCCAAGGGAAGACACGAGTTTACCTTCAGGGAAACTGTACCATGGAAAATACATCACATGGGGTTACCCACAGGCAACCAACACATGTGGAACACCTATCCCAGTACAGGGCATACTAGCACAAGTACTGGGCCTGGCATTGAATTTCTCCGCCGAATTCGCCAGCCACAGGGCTGAGGAGGATAGACATCCAAGGTTCACCGGTCCTGGGAACACACGTGGGTGAAAAAAGCACATGGGAGGGGAAAGGCGATGTGTGCAAGCGGTACACCCAGCCAGCTGCCCGCATACATACCTGTTCGTACCTGCCAACACATGGTACGAAACTGGCTCAACCCAGAGATTATAAAATCTCGCAACGGTATTGTGTGTCACCCAGCCTGCTGCTCTACAGATGTCTGCTAGAGAGGTGCCATTCGCCAAGGCCCAGGAGGATGCCAAACTCCTAGTGGAGTGTGCTCGTACTCCCAGGGGGGACAGCGCACCTTGGGCCTGGTATGCCAAAGCGATGGCATCCACGATCCAGTGGGCAATCCTCTATTTGGAGACAGCCTTCCCCTTCTGCTGTCCTCCAAAACAGACAAAGAGCTGCTCGGAGCATCTAAATCTCTAATTGCTGTCCAAGTAGATATGCAAAGCACGTACCGGACACAGCAACGACAAGGCTGGGTCTGCCTCCTCCTGGTGCAGCGCTTGAAGGCTCATCACCTGGTCCCTGAAAGGGGTAGTGGGAACCTTGGGCACATAGCCCGGCCGGGGTCTCAGGATCATGTGAGAGTATGCCTGACCGAACTCTAGGCACGTATTGCCAACAGAGAACGCCTGCAGGTCCCCAACCCTCTTGATGGAAGTGAGCGCAGTCAGGAAGGCCGTCTTCAATGAAACGGTCTTTAGCTTGACTGACTTCAGAGGCTCAAACGGGGCTCTCTGTAGGCCCAGCAAGACCACAGAGAGATCCCACAAGGGAACGAGGTGCGGCCAAGGAGGATTCAACCTCCTAGTGCCTCTAAGGAACCTGATGATCAGGTCGTGCTTCCCCAAGGACTTACCGTCCACCGCATTGTGGTGTGCCGCTATAGCGGCCACATACACCTTCAAGGTGGAGGGGGACAGCTGCCCCTCCAACCTCTCCTGCAGAAAGGAAAGCACCAACCCGACTGTGCATCTCTGGGGGTCTTCACCTCGTGAAGAACACCAATTCGTGAACAGATGCCACTTCAAGGCATACAACTGCCTCGTAGAGGGAGCCCTGGCCTGAGTGGTAGTGTCTACCACCACCGGTGGTAGCCCACTTAGGTCTTCCACATCCCGTCCAGGGGCCAGACGTGGAGATTCCTGAGGTCTGGGTGTGGGTGCCAAATCGTACCCCGTCCATGAGAAAGGAGGTCCTTCCTCAGGGGAACTCACCAGGGAGGGGTAAGAACCAAGTCTGGGTGGGCCAGTACAGTGCTAACAACACAACCTGTTCTTCGTCCTCCCTGACCTTGCACAAAGTCTATGCAAGCAGGCTCACTGGGGGAAACGCATACTTGTGCAGGCCCTGGGGCCAGCTATGTGCCAGTGCATCTGTGCCAAGGGGGAACTTGGTCAGGGAGTACCACAGCGGGCAGTGGGAGGACTCCTGGGAAACAAACAGGTTTGCTGAATTGACTCCAAATCAGCTGAACCACCTGGGGTTGGAGTCCCCACTCTCTCCTGAGTGTCACTTGCCACGACAGTGCGTCCAGTGTGTGGTTGAGTTCGCTGCAGGATGTGAGTGGCCCACAACTACTTCAATCGCTGCTGACTCCAAAGGAGTAGATGGCAGGCGAGTTGTGACACGCGACATGAGCGTAAACCACCTTGGTGGTTTATATACACCACTGTCGCCGTGTTGTCCATCCAGACCAACACATGCTTGCCCTGGATAAATGGCCAAAGCCTCCGCAGAACCAGCAATACTGCCAGCAACTCGAGGCAGTTGATATGCCAACGCAGTCGAGGTCCTGTACAGGAGCCTGAGGCTGCCTGCCCGTAGCAAATGGCACCCCAGCCTAACTTGGAGGTGAATGTCATGACGACGACACACCTGGACACTTGTTCTAAGGGAACCCCTGCCTGCAGAAATGCAAGGTCAGTCCAAAGGCTGAACATCCGGTGACAGATTAGCGTAATGGCCACGCAATGCGTACCGTGGTGCCATGCCCATCTTGGGACTCGAGTCTGAAGCCAGTGCTGAAGTGGTTTCATATGCATCAACCCGAGCAGCATGACAGCCGCCGAGGACGCCATATGCCCCAGGAGCCTCTGAAATTGTTTCAGAAGAACCACTGTTCTTCCTCTGAATGACTTCAGGCTGTTCAGCACCGACTGAGCATGCTTGTTTGTGAGGCATGCTATCATAGCAACCGAGTCCAACTCCATCCTGAGAAAAGAAATGCTCTGCACTGGGGAGAGCTTGCTCTTTTCCCAGTTGACCTGAAGCCCCAATCGGCTGAGGTGTCTGAGCACTGAGTCCCTGTGTGCACACAATAGATCTAGAGAGTGAGCTAGAATCAGCCAGTCATCAAAATAATTGAGGATGCGGATTCCCACTTCCCTTAGCGGAGCAAGGGCTGCCTCTGCGACTTTCATAAAGATGTGAGGGGACAGGGACAGATCGAAGGGGAGGACCTTGTACTGATATGCCCGGCCCTCGAAAGCAAACTGAAGAAACGGTCTGTGTTGAGGGAAAACCGAGACATGAAAGTACATGTCCTTCAGGTCTACCACCGTGAACCAATCTTGATGCTAGATGCATGACAGAATGCGCTTCTGTGTCAGCATCTTGAACGGGAACCTGTGCAGGGCCCGATTCAGTGCTCGCAGGTCCAAGATTGGCCGCAACCCACCACCTTTCTTTGGTACGATGAAGTAGGGGCTGTAGAACCCCTTCCTCATCTCGGCTGGAGGGACAGGCTCTATCGTGTCCTTCTGTAGAAGACTGTGATTTCCGCATACAGGACAGCGGTGTCCTCGCCTCCTACTGAGGTGAAACGGATGGCATTGAACCTGGCAGGCGCCTGGTGAACTGAATCGTGTAGCCAAGTCGGATCGTCCTGGCCAGCCAGCGCGACGGGTTGGAGAGCACTAGCCATGCCTCCAAACACCGAGCAAGGAGCGCCAAGGGCACAATCACGTTTGGCGTACCTGTGGGTAAGGCCTTGCGGCGGGGCAGAGCAGGAACTGCCACGTCGAGGAGCCTCGCATCCTGAAGCCGTGGCTGTGCTGAAAGAAACGCTAGAGCACTTACCTTGCTCCGCATACCCACCATAGGACTGGTCAGCAATGGGGGAGGAGGCCGAGCGTCCTCGTGGCTCGTCACAACTGCCTGAGCGTGGGTCGGCGGACGGAGGGCAGCGGAGGCAGCGGAGGAATCACGCCGGGGCAGGATGTGCCCCTGTCTGCTTCTTGACTGCCGAGAACTGCTGTGGCAAAGTCCTCAGCAGTGTCGCTGAACAGGCCACCTTGAGAGATGAGGGTGTCAAAAAGGTGGTGTTGCCATCTCCACAGGTGCCTACCCGTGACCTTCATTGCCCGCCGAGTGCAGCTCCTGCATCACTCCCGGTTCAGGAGTGCCCTCGTGCAGCTCTTTCAGTGCCTTGGCCTGGTGAACTTGCAGGAGGGCCATGGCATGCAGGGCGGAGGCGGCCTGTCCAGCAGCACTGTAAGCCTTGGCTGTCAGGGATGACGTGGACTTACAGGCTTTGGACGGGAGCCCAGGGCGATTCCACCAGGTGGCGGCGTTTTGCGGGCACAGGTTCACCGCAGTAGCCTGTCCACCTGAGGAACATCCATGTACCCCCTAGCTGCCCCACCGTCGAGGGTAGTGAGAGCGGAGAAACTCGGAAGCCGGGTCTGGGCAGTAAAAGGTGCCTGCCACAACTTTGTGAGTTCCTCATGCACCTCCGGGGAGAATGGAACTGGGGCAGAGGATGGCTTTGAGTGGCACTCTGAGCCCAGGAACCAGTCATCAAGCCGCATGGGCTCAGGGCAGGGTTCCACTGGAGCCCCACGCTCGCAGAAGCCCAGGCAAGCATAGCCACCAGATCTGCGTCGGCCTCAGACTGGGCAACCACACCCGAAGGTTGGAGCCCCGCCGAGTCCTCCGTGTCCGACTGTAGCAGCCCACTCTCCGATGCTGCGATCGAGAGCTCATCCTCCTCCTGAGCCCCGAATGAGACATTAAGCCCACCCTAGGGCAAGCCGCCTGACCAATCCATGAACTTGACCGGTGGAAACGAGCGTGCTGTGGAATGGGAGGTCCGTGGGGATTCACCCGGCGGAAATGCTCCCATTAAAGCCCCCAAATCGCCCCCAGCGCTAACTGCCATGGGCTTATGGATATAAACAGAAGGACCAGGATGGGGAGCTGCTGGAGCGGCTTTATTTCTATGGAAGAGAGAAAGCCGCGATCGCAACGTTGCCCTTGCAGTGAGATCATGAGCCACCCACAAACGCTGTCTCAGCGTGGCTATGGGGGCGGCACGCGTCGGCGGCCAGGCGCACAGAGGAGAGATGACGCGGTGCGGCCGTGGTCGCGCCGGAGGTCGCTCCCCTCGCCCGCAACCAGGCAAACCAGTGCAAACCAGGTTCGCCTCAAGCGGGGGGAGTGTGAGACAGTGAACGTGGCCATCAGAGGGAGAGAGATAATGACCGCACCCTTTTTTAGGAACTACACATAAACGGAAAGGCATCTTTAAAAAGACGTTCTCCGTCAGTGCTCACTCTTTTAGAGAAAATATACTCTTTTATTTCTCTTCAAGTGTGGCTGCTGAAGCGCCCAGGGGTGTTCTCTGCACTTATTTGAGCGAGAAAGGGAGAACCCGCTGTAATGCACCGTATATCCAACAGCCGTTTTTACACTTTTGCTTTCAGAGGTGAATGGAACGCTGGTGGATTTCTTCAACAACGCTTGGCTCCGAAGAACAAATCTGAATGAGAGGTTGCAAGCCAGCTCCTTTTATACCCGTATGTCGGGGGGAGTGGCATGCAAATTCCACTCGCCAATTCTCATTGGCCTTTTCTCAAAAAGCAGAGGTTTTTGGGGCTCCCAAGCGTGACCCCTAGTGTCACTACATCGACACAACATCTAGTGAGTGACAGACATGAATGCATCAGTCTAAGATATGTTACCACAGTTTTTATTTCTTTTCTACATTGATAGCTCTAGAGTAAATCGGAAAGGATGTAAATGGTGTATCATAAAAAAAATATTTTTATAATCATTCTGTGATCAATGATTTGCTTTATACTGTGAAGCCTCCCCAAATGCTCATTCTCCCAGAGATGATTTATAATTCAGGAATCATCACTTGACATTCTGTGATTCTGATGAGTAAGATAAGTTGGTTGCATAATTCAGCATTAAAAATAGATTAAAGAACACAAATTTGTATCTATTAAACATTCTATGATTTTCCATACTGTATTATAGGGATGCCTTGCAGGTCACATACAGTATTATAGAAATCATTGCTGTGCCAGTAATAATGATAAAAGATTAGCTTCTTCTGAGGTCTATTTCATTGTGGGTGTTTTCAGGAAATGGAGGTTTGGAGATTTGTATCATAGTATCAGTATCATAGCTTGGCAAATGACAATCAGATTTGCTAACAGATAGCAGAAATTGTTATGACTCTGTAGGAGGCCAGGACTGAAGCAGTATTTGTGTTGGGTCAATGGTTCACTCATCGCTGGGTAGTGACAGAACATGGAGAGAATTTCAATGAGTTTGTGGGCTGAGTGAGTTCAAATAATGTGTGAATCTGTGAAAACTGATTCTCATAATGCTGTTTAGCAGTTAACATATCTTCTGGATATTAAAATTGGTTCATCTGTAAATCATCTCAAATATTGTTAAAGCAATGACCTTAGTATATACAGTATTTTTAATATGGTACAGATATGGTCTCCTTTTAACAACACTGGTTTGTTAAAGGGAATTTCTGCATAAACAGTACTTAGTGTTTACTGTATTTTTCCTTATTCTTAAGGGCTGGATTTTATAAAGCACACCAGAGAATAAGAGAACCTACCCCTTTGCATTACATATGCTAAACTAGTGAGCACTAACGAGGTTGATAATATCTGGAGAAAGCTATCCATTAGTATTCCCATTCATCTCAATGGCAGTTGCTTGGCTGCTGCATGACCCTCTGGAAGTATGCAAAATTTGAAATCTGCCATCTTTTTTTTTAGCCAATAACTAGAAACGTAAATGCCATGTGACTAATCACTAACATTCTGACAATGTAAATTAGCACTTAAGGATGTTCAAAGTTACAAGCCCTTCAAAAGCGACTATCATGAGTGATGTGAAAGCAGCAGTTAGTGAAAAATATCCATTTCTCACTTTTAAGAGCCCTCCAAAAAATTATCAGTTTAAGTACTTTTAAATGGCTATTACATTATTGCAATTACTGACTCACCTAGGTTTCTTCACCTAGATATTTAACATGTTAACTTTGATTTTTGCACAAATTAAGTGATTTGCCCAGCCAACACTCTTAGCAAACCAGATTAATATGCTTCAGAGTCTGTCATGGTCTTTTTTTCTAGTAGACTGTGGCAGCAGGGGCGTGGTCAAGCGTCAGTCCGGAGAAAGAGAAAGCGGTAAGGGCGCCTGCACCTGAGCTAGATTATGTTTAACACCTGTCTCTAATTCCAGTGAGCATGGGGAGAGCGGCATATAAACAGCCACACCACCAGCAGCCGGAGAGAGAGACTGGCACAAGGAAGGCCACGGTGCTACAGAAGCTGTTGTGTTTAATCTATTGTTTTTGTGAAGCTGAAGTGATTAAGTAACTATATGCCTGTGAAGCTTATGTGTTTAAATAACTCCGTGCCTGTGAGACTGATGAGTTTGTGAAATTGTAAAGCACTGAGGTGGCCAATTAAAACGCATACCTGAATCTGGAAACCTCGCTTCCCTGTGTTCTCCTTCCCTTCTGCCTGTGAGGCTGTGTCACATAGTCACATGGGAAACTCTTGCTTTATCAGATCTTCAAAAATTAGCTTTGAATTAGCGCTTTGAATGTCTCACCCAGTGATCATTGCATAACTGATTGTGTCTCTGGTAATGGATGCATGAAAATACAAAAGAACAAAGAACTAAATTAGAATTAGAACAATATACCGCTTTAACCGAATCCTTTTCCCCTGCTGTGCAGGTGGATGCCCACTCTTTGAGAAATCTGAACAGCTGTGAATGTGAATATGAAGATCAGAGGAAGAGAGTAAGACACCTTCTCATCACAGACCTGCACTGAGTCCAACAATCATAACATCGCACCAAAAACCAGTCAAATACAGAGCCTTTCATGTTTGAAATGGGTACACTTTATTAGATAGATGGATTGGCTCGCAGGAATAAAGTCTATCTAAAAACATTTACCAATATTGCACATAGGTGAGTCTTTCTTTTGACACTCTTTTGATCAATTTTCTGAAACATTAAACAACAAAATCTATACTATCTAGCAAATTTTCCACTCCTGACATGGAGAGTCATTTTCTCCATAAAGGCGCACTTCTGTGTTGGCTGGCGGATACAACAGTGGTCTTGGACTTTAAACTGACAACTTTTGGTGTGGATGCAGAATCACACAACACAAACATTTTTAGTTACTGATGCCATGGAAATGGCCTATTTGCAGGCATATTCTCAGTGTATGTCCCCAATGTATGTCGGCCTCAGTATGTCGGCCCCAATGTCGACCCCAGTGGTCCTATGTCAAATAATTTTTCTACGCCACTGTTGTGACTGGAGTCTTCATTGCATGTATGGAGTTTAAAGCATTTTAACCATTTTAGTACACTTCTTTGTGTTTGACATTTGAATGTGGAAAAAATATTGCTTAAGTGCACCTTTAAACCTCACGTTTAAGCACAAATTACATCCAAACACTTTATTTACTATTTAGGAAAGTTCAGTATTGACTATTGCCATACATAATTGTTTTTTTTTTTAATCCCCTTTTCTCCCAATTTGGAATGCCCAATTCCCACTACTTAGTAGGTCCTTGTGGTGGCACGGTTACTCACCTCAGTCTGGGTGGCGAAGGATAAGTCTCAGTTGCCTCCGCTTCTGAGACAGTCAATCTGCGCATCTTATCATGTGGCTCATCGTGCATGACACTGCGGAGACTCTGCATGTGGAGGCTCATGCTACTCTCCGTGATCCACGCACAACTTACCTCGCACCCCACTAATCACAAACATGAGGAGTTTACCCCATGTGACTCTACACTCCCTAGCAACCGGGCCAATTTGGTTGCTTAGGAGACCTGGCTGGAGTCACTCAGTACACCCTGGATTCAAACTCACGACTCCAGGGATGGTAGTCAGCGTCAATACTCGCTGAGCTACTCAGGCCCCCATTGCCACACATCATTAAAGCTAAGAGAAAATTAAGCTTATTTGTGGTGCCTCACCTGTTGACAGAATCAGACAAGTAGTTTATAGGTACCAAACTACAAGCACGAAGTCTTAACATCTAGTTGATTGGATGCATTCAAACGTGTAGAACAAGCTTGCTATATAAACACAGTAAAAGCGTTTTTTGCTTTATGAGCTGTGAGCACATTTAAGACTGCCCTCCTGGTTCCCAGTATGCTGTACTGCTCTCACTTGAGCAGTAAAAACAGGAGAAACTTGCGCTCTTGATAATCCTGACAGCTGACGGAAAGCCATGTGGTCTGATGTGCTGTGTCAGCCTTGAAGATTGAGCTAAATAACTCCTGATGTGGTGGGCTGGATCATACTGAAATTTTTTCCAATAATGTATTATAATGATGAAATATTCAGCCTTAAATGTCAGGAGCTGCAGTGGAAACCTTTAGACTTGACTGCAAGCAAATAAGAAGAATGTCTTGTCAAAATCAGAAAAACATGGATAAATGATGATTAAACCATTTTGAACACAATATTAAACTTATTAAAAACATTAAAATGATGCAAGTCTGAGTGATAGCCAGATGCTAGAAGAAGAGGACAGAGTACAAGAAGTCAATAAATGGCAATAAATAACACTTATACTGTCAAAAATGAACAATATTCAGCAAAAAGAAAATAGACATTTACTGTAAAAATACAGTGCTTCAGTCTTTACAGGAAGGCATTTTGGTGACTATAGTTTCCTTTTTTTTTTTTTGGTAGTATTTACTTATTAAAATTATTTTTATATGTATTGCCTTGTTACATTAAATATAAACTTAAGGTAAGGGTAATTATAGGGTAAAAGTAATTGCTTAATCATTCTTTTTATTTCTACAAAATAACTTAAAATATTTTACAGTAAAATTACTGTCAATTAAAAACATTTGTCTTTAAATATAGTATTGCTTATAGTTAACAAAGAAAATTTTTTTACTGTAGCATTTTTACATTTTTCCTTTAAAAGGTTTTATTTTATTTAACAGTGTAAGTACACTCCAACCAATATCATAAACATTTAATATCAAAGTTGTGTATTTTCCTGAGGGAATTTGAGGGAGAAGTTGTCACGATCAGATTCTGTGAGTTCAGGACAGTCACATTGTGTCTCACTGGTCTTGTGATTTTTCGAGCCTGAGATCAGAGAAACAGAAGTTACTCAAGCAGAGAAACTGTCCTTCAGTCACAGGAGAAAAGCATAGCCCTTGCAACATGATCACGCAGGAAGTCGGCGTGTTGCTTCTGAATGTTCCAGTACCCTGGCATCGGCCCCATCATGCCGAGCTACTGACGAGTGCCATCTCCCGTCAGACATTTTCGCATCGGTTCAGGTCTGTTTACCTTCTCCTGTGTAACCGGAATGGTGTTGCATCAGCAGTGTGGGAGATCTGGGTTTGTACCCTGTATTAAAACCTGGAAGTAATCTCGTTTGCATAATAAATGACGACCGGGATTCGGAGGTTCCATTTTCCCTCGAACATTACATATTTACTCTGCTGATGGTCAGGTTAAGGGTTTGGGGTAGAGTTAATCAAATATGCACTTTTATTTAGCTGTCTCTTTCTCTTCCTCCTTTCCTCTAAAGGTTCAACATTTATTTAAAAAGTATTGAAGGGCCTGTAGGATGAAGTTTGCAGAAGTTTAGCACATTTGATGAGCAGTCCAAATGAAATTCTACTTGGATATCGGCATGGTTCACTGGACTCTTGAACTTGCTGAATGTGCGGGACGACGTTGTTGCTTTTTTGGGGGGGGGAATATAAAATTAAAGAGGATTGTGCTCAGCTCTATTGAACACCTGAGATACCTGGGGAATTTATGTATAGTCCAAGTCCTACTGGGTCGAAAGCTGTCAGGCTCTGCCAGCAAATCCACATTTATCTTCTTGCAGTTTCTTTCGACTCCCTCACATGCATTTAAATGCCTCAATAAGCAGCTACTTTCCTTGAACTGCTTCAATTAATAGACTTTCTGCAGGACTCTCGTTAGTAGAGGTGGTGTAAATGGGCTTCGCTTAAACTTTCTCTCTCTGTTTCTTTTGCTTTTTCAACTTCTGTCTTCATTTGATCACTTGGTCCAAACCAGAGTTCGATTACAAGTGGAGTTAGGAAAACCGATTTCATACCGACCAAACAAACCAAACTCTAATGTCAAATAGACTTGGGTTCGCACCAAAAGCTCTAGTATAAAAATTCCTTTTATTCTTCTGTTATGGTCTCTTCTGGTTTTATTTGCTTCTACTTTGCTCCTTGGGTCAGACTGAGGTAGCAGTATTACAGTCACCCCCGACAACAGTCACTAAGGGATCAACGACTTGCTTACGCAAATGAGACCGACCAAACAAACGTTAAACGTCACCAAGGGAGACAGGCAGTCCACAAGCCTTTCCCCTTGGAGCCCAACCACTTTTAATGAGCTACATTTTCATCCTTAGCTTCAGCTGTGAACAAAACAAAAGCAGAGTCCCAGCATGCAATAGTAAAAAAACAAGCACAATGTAAAGTTTGAATGACAGCTGAAAGGGCAAAGTCATTATGTAGTGTAGCATGGCTTATATAGTCAGGAGAATACATTAACATCTCCATGAAAATGGTTGCTTTTATGGGGCCCCTGCTTCCAATTCTCTTTCACTAGCTGTGGCCCCTGGAGCTCAAAACTAGATGTCTTACACTGTACCTCAGCATACAGGAAGCAGAACAAAAAAGGGTAGGGAGAATCAGTTTATAATCCTGCCCGTGTGCTATACATCAGTGCTATACTGATACTAAAAAAATGCTTTTTGTCCTATCTGTATTTAAGTCCAGATGTAAACTAATCTTTGTTTTAAATCTTTTTTGCATCTAAAGCAACTTGTAGTGCCCTAAATCAGACAGTTTTGTAAATATCTGCATTTGCTAGCAGTTTAACCCATGACGCTGGTATTGGTAGCACTATGCTCTACCACTTGAGCTACTAGAACACAGTGGCAGAACAGGTAACTGAGGCATAATGTACATGCCCTAAAAAGGCAAAACTCAGTAACTACACCACCGCTGAAACAGAAATAGCTTCAAAATTACTTCTATCTGAGCATTGTTGAGCCAAGCCCATCTGTCAGAGCACAGATCATAGTCTAAGGCCACATTCACACTAATCTGTTTTCCTAAAACCCATTGTTTTTTCTACGTTACCACCTCTCATCCACACTAGAATTGCGTTTTTCTCCACTGAAAATGGAGAACTTCAAAAATGCTCTCCATTACCACATACTTTGCAAAACTATGATGTTATAAAACTGAAAACGGGAGTTTTCAAACGAAAACAGATTAGTGTGGATGAGGCCTAAGTGATCCGATTTTGGTTCAAACTAAATTTTGACAAAGTGTGTAGTTTCTGCAGTTTGCCTTTGTACGTCGGTACAGTCATCCAGTCATTATTACAAAAGCAGAGAGAGAGTCTTGCATTATCTGGAAGGTGTTCATTTTGCAATGATGATCGGCTGACTGTACATTATCCTGCTAAATAATGGACACGAAATATTGATTTTTAAAAAGAGCAGAGTGTTATGACAGACATGAAAATAACATAGTATTGGAGATTGGTTGCCAAGGACAATTGTCAATTATACAGCTTAGTGGTCAATATACAAAAATAATTTGACAACAGAATGCCGTAATCAACCAATCAGCATCAAGATCAACTGTTGTTTACAGTGACAACAGCTTGTATCATTACTATATTTGCAATTTCATGACATCATAACAATTTAAAGAATGTGACATTTTTACTTTTTAAAAAAGCTAACATGTTATTGAAATGATAAAAGCAAAAAAATGAAATAAAATGTACAATCTTGTAAACTATGTCACATTAAATCATATATATGAATACTTTATTTACAAATGTGAAGATGACCCCTTCTCAGTTTGCTTAATATCTTTTTATGTTTTCAGTTGCATTATGCTTACATGACATCAAAAGTCTGGTAAGTAAAAAAAAAAAAATTATTAACCGGTGGCGAGTCTTTCTCTAACTTGTCCGTAGAGCGTTGATTCCAGAGAGCTATGTAATAAACTAACGGTTAATCTTGGCAGAAGAGTAAATCTAACTCGCTATGGAACATATCCATAAAAGGACCATGAATGTATGACAAGACTAAGCCAACTGGCACAAATTGTCAAACTCAAAGAACAGTTTGTCTTGTCTGTTTTGTGCTGGGGTTCATTGTTAATATGAATAAATCTGCAGGAGACACGTATGGTCACAAGACATGCTGCCTCACTGCAGTTAGTTTTCACATGATTAAAAAGTCAATAAGCATCTCACACTCATCTTAAAAACAATGAGCCTGTTATTTTCTGTCTGTTGTCAACCCCTACTCAACATATTTGAGTGATTAACACAGAAGAAAAAATAACTAGAATAAAACAGAAGAGAATAATGTCACTGGCAATGTTCGAACTGCATACTACCATACTATTGCTGCAGAATATAGTATACTGTGGACATTATTCAAATTTTCTTTATGCACTGAATACCCAGATGAGCTGATACATTTCCCGGAATGTGCATTAAACAACAGAAATTACTGCAGGAATTCTGGATCCGATCCATATTTCCAGTATCACAAATGTACCAGAAGAACTTACAGCCTCACCTTTTACATGACATTTCTGGATTTAAAATCCAAAATAAATTATTTCCAAGATGATAACTAGACACCACTCGCTAAATTAAACATACAACCTGATGGGGTCATATGACAACTAAATAGCATACTTCTTTTTGAAGTGCTTATACTTTTTCACTTACTATCTAAAAAAGTAATAGGCATTATACAGTATATAGTGTGAAGTATTTATAAAGAATTAAGAATTAAGCTAATATTCCATTATATTCCAAACATTGCTGGGTTTCCATCCAACAATTTATACACAATTTTTAAATTTGCGCTTAACCTGAATGGAAACTCTTGATTTATTTAGTCCAATTAATGTGAAACATTTTGATGGAAACCCAAATTCTGACACATTTGGACACACTTGAAAAGACTTATTAAGAAACTGTCTGTCTGTCTTATTACTGCCTTATTGTCTAGGAACAAACTGTATCTAAACATTGTCTAAGGATTTTGTTTTTTCTCTGTTTTGAGTTAAAAGCTACCTTTCCCTTGCTTATTTTTTTGCATCTTTTCTTATTGATTATTCCATAGATTTTACAGAGATTTGGAAGTTAATTTCAGCAGAAAAGAGAACCCAATTTTGGACAAAGACTTTATCAAGTGATTAATCTAATTCTTACCCATTTGTAATATCAATATAAATGGTTCTTTGTTTGTGTGTAAGTGAGAGAGTTAAAGGGAGAATTCAATGAGTCTGAATCTATCTCTCCATTTCACCCATTCAAAAAGCTGATTTGCATTGGTTGTGTGTCCCTTCAGTGCTTTTGTCTGTGTGAAAGGTGGGCCCAGACGAATATTGATCATCTCTTCTTTTATGCTTGTTAATGACTGCTTTTGCTTAGTCAGTCTGCAGTTTTTTTTCTCTGCAGTTGTGCCATTGATCCAAACAGAGAGTTGACTGGGCCTACACTCATCTCTAATTAAAGTGCCCCCTCATATTTCTGTGATACGTGGATCTGGAATGCAACTTTCAAAATGGGTAAAAATAAATAAACAATAATAATAATAAAAAAGAATAAAACAGGTGCATGACTCCTCTGATTTGACAAGTCCTTTCATTATTATAATGTACAAAGACTATACAAAGAAGCAACAAATCTTGATCCCTTCAGCCTATGTCTTCTCTAATTTCAGTTTTTTTTTCTATTGTAGCTTACTATCTACTCCTGTGTTGAAGCAAATAAACAATCATAAACTCAAACTCTGGCAAGCAGATGTGTAATGGAGGGTTCAGTCCCTGATTGCCAGACCATCTGCCACCAGCCAAAGCTGTTCCATATAATTGCAAGTGACAAAAAACAAGGCATACGCTTTGAATCTGAGAAGAACTGGATTGATCATGCTTTGTTTTTAATTGAAGGGGATTGTAGTAAATTGTCTAGGGAAATCTGCTTCAGCATGACAACTTTGTGTTTGATGTAGTGAACACCTGGCTTTATTGCTAGTGCTCTTTTGTTTTTGATGAAAAAGTGTCAAAATTGTGGCATTTTGTGACTACAACACATGTAATAATCTCAAGTACTAAAGTAAAAAAAAGATTATGAATGGGAATATTGACTTTACACAGTTATTCACACCTGGGATAAACATTCATACAAAGATAACTTTGTTCCCCCTTGTCCAGTAACTTAAAAGCTAGCTAACCAAAAAGATTTGGAACACGTGTTCATAGATGCTACTTCTACTTCTGCGCAGTTGGTGACTCAACCATTTGTTCAGGTTCTTACTGGTTAGCAATGGTAGATGAAGAAGAAAGCATCTTTCTCCACTGATAGCCATTCAAAAGTAGTTGTGTATTCTACAATAAATAAATACTTTATTTAACTTTAAGCATCTGTTCCAATGTTAGAGATTCTTTTGTCTGTTATCAAATGTAAACCTCACTTTATTTTAGAAAATGTCAGTGTGAAAAGGTGTCAGCATGGATGTGAGTGGCTCCTCTTTTGCTTTTGGTTCGGCCTCTGGCTCTGACTCTTAGTGGTCCCAGAGAGAGGCACCTCCATTCTCTCCCCAGACTGAAGCTGGTACACAGGGCTGGAAGCAGGTATTGGATTCCAGTCTTTCTCTCTTTGATCTCCCTCCACTGAGAAAGTACATTGAAACCCAACAAACACACCTCATATACCCACAATACAGCTCCAGTGTAATTCAGAGCTGGAGGCCTATTTAAATACCCTCACCACCCTATCTGTCCATTCTCTTATAAAAGGCTGCCAGAAAAGATTCAAAGAAGATTTGAGCAGTTTCGGAAGATGATTCCTGGGAAAGAGGACAGGGCCAAGGGCGGTTGGGCGTGCTGTAAGAGTACAACATTTCTTTAGTTTTTTACTTTACTTTTTTAGCCATTTTGCCCCTTTTGTTAAAGGACCGGAAATGATCACGAGAAAGGGATGAATGTGATTGAGAAATGACTAAAGAGTAGTGGGACGTGGAATACTTTTTGAAACTTGACGTATTGCAGTGTGACATGTTATACTCCATCTAGAACTATTTTTAAGGTGCACTCAGTAACTTTTTTGTTTGAGCGATCTTGGTTTTACAATGACACCTAGCGGTGTGGATGCAACATCATTCAAACTCAATAGTTTTCATTTACAGATGCTATTGTATGTATTGATATTCAACTAGAGTGGTCAAAATTAATGCATTAACGCTTGCGATTAACTTATAAAGTTTAACACAATTTTTCTTAATCGCGATTCACGAGTTCACCTCCTTGCCTGATCCTAGGAAGAGGTAAATATTATGATAATTGTAAACATGTTTGGCTCGAACGAGACGAAGAAGGCCCGATCTTAGATCCCCCCTTGTTTATTAACTAATGGATGATGAGAATAGGTGGAGTTGGGGAGGTGGAGGGTTGCCAGAAGCGATAAGCGCTGGGAGAGAGGTGAGCTCTGCTTATATGTTTTTGCGTAATTGATTAATAGGTTCAAATTAGTGGGCTCCTCCCGAACCTTTGTTTATAACTCCATTTAAGGCATTTACCAGAAATACAGCATAAACCAGCATAAACTTGCTGCTGACCCTGTGTCTCGCTGTTTGTCCTGTTGTGTTTGATGTTTTTCTACAAAGCTAATTTATAAAAAATACTTTGATCCATGTGCAATAGGCCTCCTTAATAAATCAGAGTAGAAGGCAAGAATTTTCAAGGGCACACTATTAGCTTAACTTTAATTATATTAAAAAAGAATTGTATGTGTGTATACTGTATGTACTGCTTTTAGAAATGATTTGTTTTGGCGTGTAGTAAATGTAACTGTGTTTTTTGTTGAGACTAAAGAAAAATTTTCAGCCATGGCTGGACAATAAAGTGAACTAAACTAAAACTGATTGGAAGGGCAGAGTCATTACACTGACAGACATACCACAAACACAAACAGGGATTCTGTGTCAGTGATAAAATGATGGAGAAAGGTCCTCTTAATGTTATTTGATGTTCAAGCACAGATTGAATGTATTTCTCAGGCAAAGTAAGGCAAATTTTAATTACCACAGAAGCACGCCAAGTCTTAAATATCATCTAAATGCAGAATGAGATGTTTTTGTCTGCAAGCGCTTTTCATGTGGAGTTCAAAGCGGGGCTTGATGCTGGCGCTGAAGCCCTGACACGAATAATGAATGTGTCTTTACAATTGCTCTAGGAAAACAGTCTGCCGGCTGAATAATATTGTGTAGGATGAGAGTTTAAGAGATTTAATGCCCATTACAATGAATAGGCAACCTATGTGGGGACTTGTTCTTTCAATTACATTTGGGAAATGTTTAATGTTACTTGAATTGGTGCTATTTTAGTGCATTTCTGTCTTTACACTGTGAAAGGTTTTGTTGGGAAAATGTTAATAAAGCATTGTATTCTTGCATATTGTTTTGTTTTCTTTCCTAATAAGGAAATAAATGCATTTTGACAGGAAAATAAGTATATTTAGAGTAAAATTATTAACTATTAACAATTAATTAAGAAAAATTCTGTGATTAAACATTATTTAAAAATTGTAATCAACTGACAACCCTCAACTCAAGTGTCCAATAACAGGGCAGTTACTGAGATTAAGCAAGTAGTATTTGACTGGTCATGTGATTGTAAAATGGCAGCCCCCATGAGGGGAACTTCTCCATGTCGAATAAAACTGCTTTTATAAGGTTACTGAGATTACTGTGTGAGTGCTCATGATTTTATACATGTTTCAAAATTGCAGTTCATTTCTTTAGGAATAAAACTTATTTAATGAAGAAAAAATTACTGAGTGCACCTTTAAACAGCATTTTGCTAATTATTTTATAATCATTATTCCCTAGGAATCAAACCTATAACCTTGGCATTGTTAGTGCAATGCTCTGCCAGGAACAGATGTAATGGAATTGGCTTCAAATTAAGGTTGAAGTCTAATAATGCCAGATAACATCACTTTTACGATGTTAATATGTAAAACAGCAACAGAGAGGTGTGATGTATTTAGTATGGTGGTCTTTCCATGTGCAATGAGATGTTTCCCATGCCTGTCTGACACTCAGAATCTCATATGCATGTGTTTAGTGGCATATGAAGAAATTAATGCTGGAACCCTGAGTCCTATTCCCATCAGATCTTGTCCTATTGTTTTATAAGCAGAAACAAACTACATGATATTACACTAATATTATGCCAGCTGCCTCCAAATTTGTTTCTCTATCCTTCTAAATCACATTTTTGCCACAAAATTATCCCAGCTTTGAATTGCCACATAAAATCTGTTCTGATCCAAGGTCATTGTGGTGTATGTCACATTTCAATCAAAGCATTACTGCAAGCTTCTGCCCTCCCTTCTTTCCATCTTTCATTTCGCTCTAGAGCTCAGTTTCAATGAGAGGGCCCATTCTGGGATTTCCGTGAAGAGAATCATATTTCTGGGGGCGCAGCTTCATCTATTAATCTTTCTGATCCAATCATTCAGCATCCTGTCACCTCCAAGACGGCTATTTAGAGCTGTTGTTGGGAGTGTCACATATTCATTAGGCCAACCTTATCAGGGCCACAGAAGGGGCCACGGCCAGACTTTACCTTTCAGAGAGTGTCTACAGACTCCTATAAGTCTGACTTACAGCAGGTCTCTCAGCTGGATGGAAATAAATTGCTTTCTACTATCTAATGTGGAGTTTGTGTTTGGGGTCATGATTTGTTGTTGTTGTAGTTTTTAGAAGAGCTGCACTTTTGTATTCCTCTTTCCTTCCCCTCACTGCTCTCTCTTTCTCGTTCACGCACACCCTCAAGTCTTATTTGATGAGAAATGGAGAAAAGGACGTTTCACCTGAACTTCTGAAACACATAAACAGCATTTATCAATCTACTTCTGTGCAAACAAGTTCAACTTTGTTCCACATCAAATAAAATTAAAATAAAATAATATAAAATGTAATAAAATTCAATTATATATATATATATATATATATATATATATATATATATATATATATATATATCAGCCCATCAGACCATATATATATATATACATATATATATATATATATATATATGGTCAAGATCAGGTCATTCATTATGTCCCCATCATACAGTATATACACTATCTTAATATATTTGATAAAATATTAGACTCTCAATTTTTAAAGATGGAAATCACATTAGTTAGCTTTATATATAATTAATATTAGTTTAATTCATATTGGTTTAATTTTAAATTTCACTCCTTTGATTTGTGTTTCTTCATTTTTTATTTATTTATTTATTTTCTGTTTCTCTAATCAGAATGTTCACGTTTAATAAAAATCATGCAGTTTCTTGGTAACCACTTTCTACACTCTTAAGAAAAAAGGTTCAAAGAAGTACCAAATAAGTGTTCTTCGGCTTGTAACAATATAATACCTTTTTGGTGCTAAATAGAACCTTTGAAAGTGCTACAGAACCTCAGTAGTGTTATGAAGAAACTTTTTGATGCAAGGAGGGTTTTTTTTTTTTTTTTTTTGCTCCTCCAGACTGCTCCTATAAAGCATTATAGAATCAATTAAGGTTTTATATTAAATATAAACAAACAAATACATAAATAAAAGCAAGGCATGTGTGTCTTCAACGTCACTTTCCATCCTGTTAGTCTTTTGTCCCTTTAATTAACAAAAGCCATTTACTTAATGAAGTTATCTTCTAGGGTTGTGACATCAAAATTACTTTCAGGTTGGCACACTCATAAGCTTATTTTCAGTCCTTTTACTGAGCAATAACTCTTACTTCCATCCTGTTTATTTTCTTGCCATTGTGTTATTGAGTTAAAATGAATAGTTTAAGTGCTGAATTTGACCAGAGCATATTTCTGGAACTCTGTACTGTGTAACAAGAATTATAAATTATGCTTTTCATATTGACTTCACACCCCAGTTATTAAGAATAATATATGCAAAATACTGACACTTGATGGCACTGACATTTGATGGCAAGGTGACCTTTCATTAGGAAGTCATATAATCAACAATCAACCTTTTCCACAAAGTGGTTACAAATAAATATTCAACAATCCCTCATTTAAAAGAATTAGAGATTGCACCTAAAAGGTCACAGTGTTGCTTTTTATTATTAACTATGACTTAATGGGATACACAGCAGGGACAATTTGCAACACAGATATTTTTCCAACTCGACCAACCATAAAGCAGAGAAAATAAGTACCGACTAAAGAATTAATCAAAGCTGCCAACTTTTTGAAGCACTTCTAAGCTGTGTACTGGCTGTTAAGCTCTGACCTTCTGACTAAAGGTTTTAATTTCCAGACAGATTTGGCCTGAGATTTGTTTTAAATGAGTTTCAAATCATTACCGTCACTAAAAGCTGAAGAATAGTTAGCTATTATGACTCAGCAGAGTCATCTTGACTGATAAAATTGTCAATACTGACTGATAAACAGACTAAATCGGTGCTGACACTTCTCAGAGTTCTGCAGTCATAAAAAAAATATGTTTTTCTTGTCTTAAAGGTGCACTCAGTGAGAGATAGTGTTGGGTGGTTACCGAGAGAAAGTGAGTAGTATACACTATTCAACTGGTCATTGTGACCTTAACATGTCAGCACCCATAAAGTAACCTGCTCCATGTTGTATTCTGATATGACTGGAGTCTTTATCTCATGTGAGCGTATTTCAGTTGTGTTTTTTTCAAAAGTACTATTTGTTTCTTTGTGTAAAATTATTTTAATGAGGGCACCAATTTAAATCGTCTCTGTTGTTTTGTTTCACATGTCCTAAGGAAACATTTTGCTCTCTGAAAAAAGTGAAAGATGATGGTTACAGTAAATCAGCAGTTAGAATTAAAACAAGGTTATCATTTTAGTGTGAGGCTGTGAGAGGAAGAAGCTTCTGGTTTCCTCAGAGTCCAGACACATAATGGAGGCAGGTCATCTATCTCTTTCTCTCTCAGTCAAGCAAATCTGCTGTGTAATTTCATCTCCACAAAAGTGGGGCATTACACAGATACAGTGATGTCCAAAAGTCTGAGACCAAAATATTCAATACGATTTTATGTTTATAATATATAATATTATCAGCGTAACAATTACATAATTGTTTTCTGTTTGAATTTGTTTTTCTAACTATTTTTTTTTATTTCCAGGTTTAAATAATAATAATAATAATAATAATAATAAAAAAACAATTTACTCACACACAAGCATACTCACGCATACACACACACACACACACACACACACACCCCTTATTATCTTACAAAACACTGCTGTAGATGCGTGCATATAATATATATCGACATCCCTCTTCCTATTACTAATGCATTAGATTTATGGCCTTGAAAGACTGCAATAAAAGCATTGTAGGTACTTATGCATAGAAAGTAATGCATCTTTTATAAGAGAGAGAGAGAGAGAGAGAGAGAGAGAGAGAGAGAGAGAGAGAGAGAGAGAGTAAAAGATAATGGAATAAGAAAAGGATAAACAGGTTGGCGGGGTCGGGGCAAAACAGGACAAGATATCTGTAACCTTTAAAATGCAGGTGCTTCTCCATATAAGGATCAGATACAAGACACTGCAAGTACTGTAACATGTTATCAGTGGACTTCACATAGGCAAGGTTAGAACATCAGTGTGAATGAGCTTATCCTGTAAAAAGGACTTTGAAATTGAGGGTTCTGTCATTTATATGCTGTGAACAAGACAGCAGAGTACTTTAGGTGCTAAGAAAGAACTGTGAGTTAGTACTTCCATTTACTCCTAAAGCTGCTGATGTTAAAGCAATTCATTCCTATTTCCTCTGGCAGTTACATGGACTGAACAAAAAGTAATGGAGGTGTCCAGCAGTGTGCTTTACAGAAAAACAATAGGGTTAGGAGGGAGCTATGTTGCTGATGTCAGGAGAAAGGTTAAATGGAGGTAATGGATTTTGGCCTGTACAGGTTGCGCTGTCCTGTGTCTGAGAATGACCATCATAATGAAGTGCTTGTGTTCTTTGAGGTAAAGAGGTTCATGGGACCAAGAGAAGACGTTTGATGTACAGTGGGCCCCAAAAGTCTGAGACCACTAGTGATGCTTCTATTTTTATATTCTATTTTTCTATTTTTTTTCCTATTCTATTGTTCTATTTTTCTATTCTATTCTATTCTATTCTATTCTAGAAATGCTTCTGTTTTAATTTCTCCCATTTTCTCCCCAATTTGGAATGCCCAATTCCCAATGTGCTCTAAGTCCTCGTGGTGGTATAGTGACATGCCTCAATCTGGGTGATGGAGGACAAATCTCAGTTGCCTCCACGTCTGAGACCGTCAGTTCCCGAATCTTATCACGTGGCTTGTTGAGTACGTTAACGTGGAGACGTAGGAGGCCCACACCATTCTCCACGGCATCCACACACAACTCACCACGCGCCCCACCGAGAGCAAGAACCACACATTATAGTGACCACGAGGAGGTTACCCCATGTGACTGTACCCTCCCTAGCAACCGGGCCAATTTGGTTGCTTAGGAGACCTGGCTGGAGTCACTCAGCACACCCTGGATTCGAACTCGTGACTCCAGGGATGGAAGTCAGCATCAGAAATGCTTCTATTTTTAATTATTTTCTAATTTAATAAATTTCTTTTCATTACATACTGTATTATCAGCATAACAAAAGAGGGAAAAATTAACATGATTTTCAGAATTTCTTAGTTTTCTGTATGATCTATGTTATCCAGCACGATTTGGAAATTTAACTTTGTTTTTAAACATAGGGGTTAATATATATATATATGGATGAACATTTTTCAGCTTTTGGATGAACCCATTGATTCTCAATGTGAAAATGCACAGTAAATATAAGATATTTTAAAGAAAACTTAGCATATTCTCCATGTACGTGGTTATTGTGTTTAACAGCATGCCGTTTCGCAATAAATCACTCAAATTTGAAAAATGGCATATTGGATGAAACTAGAGACTCTTATCTTTTGACTCAAATAAGTTTTTGTTGTGTAACAATTTCTTTTTCCTGCTAACTTCATGTGAATTTATTTCACACTTCTGAAAATCTTAGGCAGTTGCACTTATCTGTCAGGTTTGCTGATAGAGGCCTGCCTCTGCTGTTATCTGTACCTGCTGGTGTAAAGACATTTTCAGGCTTCTACAGGGAGCCATTAGCCAATGGAGTGGAAAGCAGAACTCCATGGTGAGAGTGACAATGAGCGTTTACACTGAGTGAACACCTTGATAGACTGCTCTACCTCTGTACTTACCCACTCAGTTGTTGCCTCTTGCCATCTCTCTTATGGTTCGATGGAAAAAGTAATCAGATCATATAGTATTATCGCAGCTCTGGCTACGTCTGTGGCTCTGATATCAAGCTTCACCCTTTCTGTCTCCTCTCGGCCCCTGGTGGGTTTCAACTTTCTCCTCCTGAAAGCTTTACTCAGTAATGCTGGTGGACTTAGTTGCCCTCAATCTTTGCCTCTTTACCAAAGTGCCTCTGTGCCCCATGCATAATTCAATGGAATTTTCTCAAGTGAAGGGTAAGCTCACCTTGGTACAATGGTGTTTGCTGGACAGAGCACTTGTGTTTCTCTTCAGGGAAAGAACATCTTTTCTGATTTCAAACTTTATTGAGCTTGTCACTCATGCTCTCTAGATGCATAAACAAGAGCTTTCTCACATCAGACCACAGCAAAGAGCACTGAAGAATCCTAAGGGGTTGCTTAAAAGGCAAAGCAATGAAAATGGACAACAACATGGACGTCATATATGGACTATGAGTCAACAGGGCAACTTGCTAATGGAAAATGGAGACCAGGAACATTCTATTTTCATACTCTGAAGAGAGCCAAGGCTCACAAAAAACTCTCCACCTTAAGAAGCACAAAAACAATTAGAAAAATAAAGTTTGTCAAGACCAGCCTTGATGTTGGCTTGACAAAGCCTGAGCTGAAAGGTTAAATAGTTCTACGAGATTGAAGTTAGAAGGTTTTACAGGCCCAGATACAGAAAAGCAGTCAGATAGACAGATAGATAGATAAACCAACAGATGGATGGATGGATGGATGGGTATATTTGTGTGTGACAGTTTTGACAGTTGTAGTTTCTAATTGTTCTGTGACATTCTTTTGACCCATTTGAAAAGTCGGATGTAGGATTTTGGGGTATTTTTTCACCACTTTAAACTTATTTTACGGGAAAACTGTATGTCCGATCAGTTAGAAAAGATATACAAAGTCAGCACAGTTTGATGGTCTGTGCCAAGTTTGGTGGATGTAGCTTGAAAGATTAAGGAGTAGTTAACGGTAGAATTTTTAATTTTAGGTACATCCCAAACCACACACTTTACACCATTTTGTTGTGTGATTAGTGCAAGTAGTATGTTTTTTCTGAAAATGCAACAAAAAGAAGTGTACTACGAGACGCCAGATGATATACTTCAGTCAACAAAACGGAGTGTGGAATGTTGGACATTTCATGCACTCAGTGCTTACGGCTTGCCGTACTTTGTGGAATGGGCAGAGTTACCTGGCTGCAATGCTGGTCTGACAAAACAATTGTAAATAATGTAGAATGTGGCAACATCTTACAAATGTGAGTTCAATGTTTTACCGTCACCCCATGATGTGTGAATATGTTCATAATTTTAGATATCTGCTGAACAGTGTGGTAACACATCACATGCATTTAAAACTTCACTTCCATCAGTTGTTAAACGGCTAATGCTTCTGTGTAGTAAAAAAGTGTGTTCCATTTGGAACAGTATTACATTTTGAATGTTAATACACTACATGGCTGAGTGCATAGTGTATTCTGTAAGTGCATAGTGTATGGTGTGTCATTTGGGACACAGCTTTTGTTTAGGGATTTTGGAAAAACCCTAAACAGAGTTTGTAAAATATTAGTATGTTTGCCTTGTGAAGCCAACCTAATAAAGAGGCGCAGACAGGGGTGGAGGGCAGCACTCTTGTGACTTCAAAACACAGCCTAGAACAATGCCAGTATTTTGGTTCTCTCATTCACTTTCAATTACTGCAATCTGCACTAAAACATTTAATTTGTTGGGGTTATTACTGGGGGCATGTGGGAAACTAAGGGGACAGACTCATTAATGCTGTCATCAGTGAAGCAATTGATTTGCATTAATCTGTTGAGAGTGAAATTTAATGGAGTCTATTCTCTTCAGTATTCTCTCATTTGGGAAATGGCAAACATGCGACAGTTTAAGTAATGGGAAATATTATCTGCTTTCTGATTATATTGGCTTTTTCCAATGTTGTTGTTGTTGTTCCTCATCCTGCACTTAATAGCCAAAATAGCCCATTTACCTTCTGGTAACAGCCAATGAAATCTAATTATGCTGGTCTCTATGACAGAGACAGAGAACTGTTGGGGATGAACATGCATTAGGTCGCTCTCCTAATCCAGATGTGCAATATTATGATACCCTTAGTGGTGAAAAGCATATAATGTTGATTCAAAGTAGGACTGCAAGGATGGGCAGAAACAACATATATATTAATCTGAGTGAAATGCAAATTAAACAGATAAAAACAAAGTTAAAAAGGGTATAAATTTGAAAACATATTTGGTAAGTGTTTATATTTAAAATGACCAAAGATTAAAACTGAGAGGAAATTATTTTGAATATCCTGACACCCTATTAAACCAAGTATTTTCCAAATGGTGACTTGGAGCCACTCAGCAATTTGCATTTGGGACAAGATGAAGTCCGCATGCGACCCAAACCTCAGACGTATTTACATATTTGTATGTAAAAAACAAACAAAAAACAAACAAAACAAAACAAAAAAATGTCATGCATGAATACGCAGTTGTTCAGAGTTCAAACCACTGAAGCATTACTATTTAATTAACAAAGGGGTTTTGGGCCATGTGCTCTGGGCTTATGCTGTTAGTTAATTACTCTGAGGTTCATTTTCAGAGTTTATATGCCATTTTTCTGGTCCAGTTGACACTTTCCCTAAGCCTCATGCAAAGCAAGCCACATTAATTTCTAATGTAATGATAAACAGTTGCTTCCATTAAAGCACTTTGGAACATTCTCAAATCATGCTGGATAACATGGATCATCAGGTTTTGCACAAACTTGTGGATTCCATGCCAACTTAAGTGCATGCTTGTCATAAAAGCAAAAGGGGAACATACCACATACTAAGAAATTATGAAATACATCTTTTCACAACAATTGTTATGCTGATAATTTATCATTTTTAATCAAATTAGAAATTAATGCAAAATATTTTTACTTGGTCTCAGACTTTTGGACCCCACTGTAGTTTATTAATCATTATGCAAACTGGTAAAAATTTTGCCTCTGTGCAATCTGAAATAAATTACACGTGACATCAGTGCATTTGGATCATGATTTATTACTCTCAAAGGTATCTTAAGCAAACAGGATTTCCCAAAATGGTAGTTCATTGTCAAAGAAATGGGACAATAATCAAGGAAATATAAGCTTTTTACAGGGATGTATGTCCATGGGGTGCTTGTGATGGGTCACAGAACACCATGTGCTAAAACATCACAGAGCCATCGACAGCAATCTGACAACTGTCACTGTCCAATAAAACCTCCATGAGGCTGACGAACGACCATGTCATCTCAGCAAATTAAAGTACTCACCTAATGGGAAGAAACCCTTACCTAAAAATACCAATGGTGTGCTATGCTATGGCTAAAGGAGACTGTGTATGGAACATTCATCATCATCAGATTTGATGAGCTCTAGTGCTTGGGTTGGATTTGATTGATTGAAGCATGTGTATTGCCTGCAAGGAAGGAGACCAATGTAAGCTTGGGTGTGTCGCCGTTAAGAGATTATAATACTTGCAGTTTTAGAATAACTAATTTAGAATGACTACAATTCATGCAGTACATGATTAGGAAACTCATATGAATTTAAATTGACTACAACTCTAGAAGACTTGCTCACATGACACAGCAGTTGAAGCTTCTCAAAGTTGAGTCTCAAAAAGGTAGCCTTTTGTTTCAATTGTTTGGAGTTAAATATCCACTTCATTCGGCACTCTTTTTGTTCTTTGTGCTCTGAAGTGTCCCGGAGGACCCTTTTGCAAACCTGTTTGGCCAATTCACAGAAAAAGATTAAAAAGGATGATTCATTTGCGAATCGGGGATCGCTAGTTCTTATTTTAAACAGCCGACAGAAATATGGGACACATGTCATGATGGCTGAAATATTCTCAGGTCAGTCCAAGCAGTCATGGTACACACAATATGCACCGCCTTACAGATGCAGGCACCATTGACTACAACACTACAACTACAACAGTGCTACAGAAATAAAGCTAGCAACACTACAGATACTTTACATTCCAACTGATTATTTGGTACCCACTTTATATTAGGTGGCCTTAACTACTATGTACTAACTTATTATGTACATACATGTTGTTGCATTGTAATTACATTTAAAGTACTTGCATTCAATTACATTTGTAGTTACAATGTTAAGTTTACCCCTAACCCAACCCTTACCCCAAAACCTAACTCTAAACCCTAATCCTAACCCTAACCCTAACCCACCCTTACTCCTAAACCTACCCATACCTCAACCTCAGTAGCAGCAAATGTGGGAATTTTGCAGAACAACATGTAGTTACACAGTAAATACATAGTCTTGTATTACATTTTAGTACATAGTAGTTAAGGCCACCTAATATAATGTGTGACCATTATTTGCTTCCCAACATTTGCTAAAAACTCAAATTCAGTCACAAACAATGTCAAGGGGTTACCAGAGCACAGAACTTTAAATTGAGGTTTTAAAATGTGAGTCACAAACTCCTCTGCATCTCTACTGTGCCACTAATATACCTGACACACTCATAACCGAGTTTAAGTTTGCCTGGCATCTGATTGATGTATGACCAGGAGGCTTCATGACAACTCACTGCAAGCCTTTTATCGCTGTCAATTCACTTTCTTTCCAGTACTAGTTTTTATTCCCAGAAAAGCAATACATTCAAAAATGTAAGTAACCAAATATTTAAGATTGAGGAGAAACAAATGTAAAAATGTTAGAATCAGTCATTGGAAATCCTGATCAAATGATCAACCACTTTTCTGATTATTAGGATCCCCCTAAATGTCTATGGTTGTTCTGGCCTTGAATTAATTTAAAGATTTATGTTTTACATTTACCAGCCTGAACTTCAACTATGTATTTTGATTTCTTGGTTTGGAAATTAATTGAATGGAAGTTACTATAACAGCATTTTTGTGTTCATTTTCAAATTTAGAACATTTGTAACTCCTTTAAAGGGATAGTTCACACAAAAATGAAAGTTCTCTCATCATTTACTCCCCCTATGCCATCCTAGATATGTATGACTTTCTTCTTTTGCTGAACACAAAGATTTTTATAAGAAAATCTCAGCTCTGCAGGTCCGTACAATGCAAGTAAATGGTGACCAGAACTTTGAAGAGATATGATAGGTATATTTTACTATAAAAAGTCCTTTTTTTTTTCTTTTACTATAAAACACTTTCAAATTCTTCTTCATTTGTTTCTGGTGATTCACATTCTTCATGCATATCACCACCTACTGGGCAGAGAGGAGAATTTATAGTAAAAAAGGACTTAATATTGATCTGTTTTATACCCACACCATTATATCGCTTCAGAAGACATTGATTAAACCACTGGAGTCTTATGTATTACTTTTCTGCCTTCTTCATCTCCTTTGAAGCTTCAAGGTTTTGGTCACCATTTACTTGCATTGTATGGACCTACAGAGCTGATATATTCTTCTAAAAATCTTTATTTATATTCAGTAGAAGAAAGAAAGTCATACACATCTGGGGTGGCATGAGGGTGAGTAAATGGTAACACTTTACAATAAGGTTACATTCGTAAACATTAGTTAATGCATTACGTATCACAAACTAACAATGATTTGACAACATTAAATAATTTTGGTTAATGCTAGTTCATAAAAATACAATTGTTCATTGTTAGTTCATAGTGCATTAACTAATGTTAACATGTAACACTTTTGATTTTAAAAATGTATTACTCTATGTTGAAATTAACATGAACAAATATTAATAAATATTGTTGAGGTGTTGTTAATTTTAACTAATGTTGTTAACTAATGTTAACAAATGGAACCTTATTATAAGGTGTTACCGAGTAAATTCTGAGATAATTTGTTTTTTTAGATGAACTATCCCTTTAGATTCTTCAATCTTCTTTTTTATTGTCATGTCACTAACAAAAACACCAAAGATTGTACTATCATGGTGTTTTTGGACATTAGTTCACGCAGATACAGTTCCACAGCAGTAACATGGTATTGTTTCTTACCTTGAAGTGTTATGTAAATACCATTGTACGTCATGGATAGTTCTGAAACATGGTATATTTCAAAGAACAATGATATTATCATCTGATACCATCACTGCCAAAGTATTTTTTAGTAAGTGAACTCTATTGCAAGTTTTCCCTTAATTAATTTTCCCCAAAGTTTTGATAGTCTTAATGTAATATGCTTAAACTGTAACAGCAAAAGACTCAGATCCATTCCATGCAGAAAAGTCATCTCTTGCTGTTCTAAATTTAACAAATCCACAGGGCTTAAAACCACAATCAAAGTCAATACAATCTCTCCAAACCCACTTGAGGCTCCATTGTAGAGAGACCAATGACTGTGCTCAGAGACAGAGTAGCAGAGAAGTATGATTTTTTTTATAATGAGATGAGAGTACCGGCAACAACTGGTAGGGGTGACTGCTGCTGCCACACACCTGTGCCCCACACGACAAGTTTCATCAGTTTCTATTGACCAAGTTTAATTGGCTCCAGTGGACAAGAAGGAGTTGGGGAGAGAGAAAGGGGCACTTCTGTATGTATTGATCCGGCTACTTAATCACAGAACTCAAGTTAGGAATTATCCTTTAGTTTTCAGGGACATATCGTCGCTCTTTTTGGTTGAATTAGCTGAAATTAGTTGACTTAGCAGTGGCTAAATTGCATTCACTGGGCCCTCGCGTTGCACTGTGTGCACTCAAAATGGCAACTCCACGAGAATAATGTGCCGAGAGATGACAAGAGAGAGTTAATTAGGTTTTCCCTCTCTCTTAGCGTGCATATATTAAGAGGAATCATAAATTAACAGACTTATTGTTCAAGCATCATACAGACTAAACTAAAGGTCATGTATTCCATCAAAAACAACAAAGAAATGCATGATGGTGATTTCTGGAGCATCAGCCAGCTTTAGTATGCAAAACTGGGTTACCATAGTGATTATCTACTGAGTATCAATCATATCATGAAGGTTGCCTAGGTAGGCATGTAATCCTAACCACATTCTAAAGACAGGTTGAGTTGAATTTTCCTGCCTCAAACTTACAAATAGGATGTGACTCTCACTGTGGATCTTATTATGGTGATAAAATCAATGAATTATTGTTCCTTTTTGCAATGTTTCTGTTTTACTTTTCATTGATCAGTGAGTGACGGTGCCTTTGATCCAAAGAAACTGAAAATTAACATTTTTAAAATCTTTTGGAAAAGCATTTCATACGCAAAATACATTTTTGATTCATGCAGCTGTTCTCTGTTTAGCTGACATAAGACTCTAATCAACAAGATACTTATTCTGTGTTGACATTATATAAATTTAGTAGCTTATTATAATATGCTTTTGCTTATCAACAAATCGAGCGCTTATCCGAGGATCATGACGCGCTTGCACAAGGCTGCCCTCTGGTGTATATTTTGTATATTTAAACTACTACAAATCAGTGATGATAGAAAATGCAATAGAGAACTTCAAAAACAAAACAATGTGGTGACTCGATATCTATTTGTGCAAATAAACCAAGTAGTGATCAATGTATGACAGTTTTACAAATGAATGTTAAAGGAATATTCCGTGTTCAATACAAGTTAAGCTCAAGTTTGTCCCTCCTTTAAAAAATAGCAAAAAACTGTGATGCACTTGCAGTGGAAGTGAATGGGGCCAATCTGTAAACATTAAAATACTCGCTGTTTCAAAAGTATAGCCACAAGACACAAACCATATGCATGTTAACATGATTTTAGTGTGATAAAATCTCTTACTAACCTTTTCTGTGTAAAGTTATAGCCAATTTTACAAATTCACTGCCATGGTGATGTCAACAAACCCTAAAATGATGATTTAAACAACTTTACAGCTCAAATAATACACAAGTTTTAACAGAAGAATTAATGCAAGTGCTTTCATAAAACTAAAAGCTTCACTCATGCATTTACTCTCTCTAAAAATTGGCCCCATTCACTTCCATTGTAAGTACCCCATAGTAACTTCGATTTTTGGTTTTTTGAAGAAAAAGGAAGGACGAGTCAAAAATTATTTTTGTGGTAATCAATGTTATGCCACAAATGCTGTGGATTGAGCTTAACTTGTATTGAATCCAGAATATTCCTTTAATACATAGTTTAAAACAACTACAAATCACAAGGGAAAAGCACAGATGTATCACAATACTATATATATATATATATATACACACACACACACACACACATTCATTTTAACAAAACAAAAAGTAATGCATTTACAATCAAGCCACATCAGTTGTGGTCAGCTGAGACTCCGCAATATACCGCAATATTCTCACAACATATTGTATCCAAATAATCAGAAATTATTTGCAGTTTTGATTATAACAATAATTATATTTTATGATCCTGAAAAACATTTTCCAGCAATAGAACTTAGGAAATATGTCAAAGTAGTGTTTCATTAATAAATCATCTAAAAAAAGAAAAAGAGAAACAACTTTTCTTCATCACCATCATCTTCATAATTTTATACGTAACATCCAAACACACAGGCAATTCTTTAAATACAATGATACGTCATCTTTACTTTGGCAACAAATAAAATAGTTATGAAATATTTTATTATTGTTTCAGATTCCCATCCATGTCTTAGGCTGAACTGAAGCTGTACAGCAAAATGGCATCTAGAACGTGTCTCTTCCAATTCTATCCTACTCCATCTGAGACTTGGCCTTCTTTTTCAGCAGCAGGATGTGTTCAGCAAACTCTCTCACCGCCCCGTGACCAGCTGCTTTATGGCAGGAGTATTTTGCAGCATTGAGCGCCACCACAGGGGCATCCAGGGGTACTGCGCTTAGCCCTGCCAGAATCAGGCACTCCACATCTGGCTCATCATTCCCTGATACAATGAGAGAGGGAAGAGACAAGAATGAAATGAGCAAGACTGCATTTGGAGAAAGCTTTCTGTTTTTAAGGGTATGAAAACTTGAAATTAAGTCATTAAGAATGTTTTATTTATATATACACACCTAAGTAAGCCACCTCTTTCCACTCCAGTTGTTTCTTCTCTATCAGTTTCTTCACCACCTTCAGTTTGTAAGCCACTCCCTGCAGGACTGGACAGCCCATTCTCTTGGAGAGTTTGTTAGCTAATGTCTTTGGTATAGTGTTTTCTTTGGAGGATATCAAAATAACCTATTGGGAGCAAGAGAAAACACGTATCACTGTAGCAAGACATCTACATGTACAAATGGTAAAGATACTAATAAAATACAACTGTTTCAACAGCTTGAGAGAAAAGTACTTTAAAAATGCATTAATTTAATATGGAGCCCCTAAGAGGACAGGGCGGGAATTTTTTTTTTTTTTCTGAAATAGTTTTGCATTCCCTCGCCATAAGTTTTGCATTCCCTCGCAATAAGTTTTGCCTGCCCTTGCAATTTACCATTGCACTGTGTGCACTCAGAATGGCAACTCCACGATAATAATGTGCCCAGAGATAAGTTTACCATGGTATTTGTAGTAAAACTATAGTAACCACAAGATTAACCATGGTTAATCTATAGTAAAACCATGGTTACTATATGGATACAGTATACTGTATTAAAACCATGGTTTCCATTAAAAAAAATAATAATAATAATAATAAATGAAAAAACAGTTAGCCTAAAACAATCATGGTTATTACAATATTATATTATATATATATATATATATATATATATATATATATATATATATATATATATATATATATATATATATATATATATATACATGTTTTCCACCAAACAATTATGGTTTCTACAGTCTACAATATTGGTAGCACTTTATTATAAGGTTACATTTGTTAGTAAATGCATTAGTTATCATTAACAATAAACGTTTTTTTTTAAGTATTTTTTTAAAGTATTTCAATCTTTGTTAATGCTAGTTAATAAAAACTATTTTCATTGTTACTGTTAGTTGATAGTGCAATAACTAATGTTAACATATACAACTTTTGATTTTAAAAATTATTTGTTAAAATTAACATTAACCAATATTAATAAATGCTGTAAAAGGACTGCTGGAAATTCATAGTTCATGTTAACTAATGTTGTTTACAAATGTAACAAATTTTAAGTGTTACCACAATATTACTGTAGTAAAACCATAGGTAAACTATGGTATTTGCATAGTAAAACCATGATACTCACATTTATTGTGAGGGAACGCAAAACTTATTTAAGACATTAACACAATTTCAGAAAACAATTCCTGCCCTGTGCTCTTATGGGCTCCATAATTTAACACAAAAATCAAGTACAAATGAATTTTAATGGACTTTTATTGGACTGTCATTGATTGGCTTACTATTTTTTTTTAAGTGTTACAGTAGATCAGTTTCTGTGGAGACTGAAACAATTTGAATGATCAGAATTTCCACACAATTTCCACTATTGATTTAAGCTTGACTTCATGTACTGTTTTTGACCAGAGAAATCAGTCTCCATAGAGACCTCCAAAAATTGCCAGTGCCGACTATATTTCAAGTCGTCACGGCGGGGTATTGGGTAAAGTTTTCAATTAGCAATAATCACGCCTCGGATAAACCTCATAGGCTACGATACTGCCACTGCGCAAAGATAAACCAGTCAAAGGAGAGGTCTGACTACTACTGTGCCTGAGCTCCTGTGATCATGAATGGTGAGTCAAACCAACTCACTAAATACCACCAAAATGCACAACACTAGAAAAACTCTTACAAATACCTGTATTTAAATGTGAATTGCTAATCAACTAGTGAATTTTTAACAACGTTCTGTTTAATTAAATGACAAGAAAAAGAGTTATCCCAGTTGCATGATGGGATATGAGGGGGTAGTTCCAAAGGAGTGGTCTACTGTTTTGTGGGGCAGTTCAGGTCGGGGGTGGGAGAGTTGTTATTTGTCACTGGGGAAGGTAAAACTAGGTTGCTAAACAGCAGCTGTTTGTATGTGTGTATATATATATATATATATATATAAGTAGAATCACCTCCACTCCCTCTTTCAACAGCATTTTGATGCCAGCCTGGTCTCTGCTGTTGATGCACACCATCTCCTCATCACTCGCTGATATGTAGATCTGACCATCTGTCAGACATCCGGACACGTTACAAAGCAGGAGCTTCACAACCTCTGGCTTGTCCTTACCAAAGTAACCAAACCTGTATTATATACACACAAAGCTTGTTTGTATTTAAGAATCTTCAACTCTTTGCAGCTTGCATATTTGCTGAAATGTGCATGAAGTTCCTTTGAACTTCACATTACAGAGTCCACGTTACTTGTTAATGTAATTTAGTACAGTAGTGGTAATGTGTAACCAGCAGCTTCACAAAATTAAATAGATGCTTACTAATGTAATTACATGATCACTAATGCAAAGTCTGACTGAATTAAGTGTGTTTGCCATTTTTAAATGAGTTTTTTTCACCTCAGCACTCTCTGTTCAGCTACAGGCCAGTCTATGTCAACATCAATATCCACACTGAACTCGGGCAACATCTCAAAGTATGCCATCTTTCCACCCTAAAAAAATTTAACAAAACAAACTCACACTCACTAGAAAAAAAAAAGAAAAAAAATCAAATGAAGGGATTGCTGGAGGAAATGGAGAATATGATTTCATGTCTATGAATGTTTATGTCAAGCTTTTTGCCAGCAAATTATATGCATGTCATTTTGTGAACTTTTGAAGGATTTGACCAAAATCTCTACCTGAAGAAGACCTCTTTCTATGAGGTCTTTGGTTGCAAAGTAAAAGGAGCCGTTTTCACACAGCTCACCATCCCAGTCCTGACGGCGCGGCCTGCAAGCTGGGTCCAGGTTCAGAGGTTGAGTGCAAATATCCCCTGGAAGGAGAGAATCCATACTTGTACTAACAAATCGACATGAAATGAATTAAACTACAGGGCAAGAATATACTTTTGATCATGACTGAAAACTAATCACTCACAAGTTTAAACTAAAGTCTTAGTTCTGCATGCATACAGCTCTTTGCATGCGACCATGTTGCATTAAACTAAAAATTGGAATCTTTATAAATTACACTCGAACAAACCTCCTTTCTTGACCTCTTGCCATCTAAAGTGGTGTTGCCGGACAACAGAGAAGACCGATTCAAACCCTTGTTTGGTCATGAGCTCCAGGGCCTGTTTGAGATGGTACGGGTGCAGGCATGGAGAAGTGGCCTGGATGTTACAGATGACATCAACATCTGCGACAGAACATAAGGGTAAAGTTAACCACACTGCCTTTATTGGGTCTCATTTTGTAGTCTGAGGTGTAAAAATGCTTAGGTGCTCCATCACCTCCAACATCACCCCCACCCCTTATAATGGATGACACTCCCTGCCCCCCCTCGCTTGACAGATACATGGGACACAAAATTTAGTATTGCATACCTGCTTGGAAATGTATAGTTGCACCCATGTTTGTAGTCATTATAAGTCACATTGTTCTCGTTTGTATGTTGCACTGGATAAAACTGACTGCTAAATGCGTCAACTTGATGGGTTAAACTTTGATTCACTGTACAAAATAAAAATTACAATGGAAGTATCACCATTTCGTCATAATCTTATTGTCAATGGAAAACTAATTATTTCCATTGTTAAAGGGATAGTTTGCCCAAAAATGAAAATTATCTCAGATGTGTATGACTTTCTTTCATCTGCTTAACACAAATGAAGATTTTTAGAAGAATATCTCAGCTGTGTAGGTCCTCACAATGCTAGTGAATGGTGACCAAAACAATAAATCTCCAAAAAACACATAGGCAGAATAAAAGTGATCCATATGACTCCAGTGGTTTAATCCATGTCTTCTGAAGCGACCCAATTGGTTTGTGGTGAGAAACAGACCAAAATGTAACCCATTTTTCACTATAAAACTTGACATCAGCAGTCTCCTTGGTGATCATGATTTCAAGCTCGATTTCACCTCTGAGCGCCATTTAGCGCTCTGCGCATGCGTCAAGCACTAGGAAGTGTAATCGAGCTTGAAATCATGATCATGCCTAGAGACTGCAATGGCAAGATGTACAGTGAAAAGGGAGTTATATATTGGTCTGTTTTCACTCAAAACTGATTGGATCGCATCAGAAGACAGTGATTAAACCACTGGAGTCTTATGGATTACTTTTATGCTGCCTTTATGTGCTTTTTGGAGCTTTATTGGTCACCATCAGAGCTGATATAATCTTCTAAAAATCTTAATTTGTGTTCAGCAGAAGAAAGAAAATCATACACATCTGGGATGGCATGAGGGAGAGTTAATGATTAGAGAATTTTCAGTTTTGGGCGAACTATCCTTTTAATGTCACAAACAAAGGTGACATTCTAATGAACAAAAGAATAAATTCTATTGCATCACTGTATGCGGATTTGTCAACTTTGGTGATCTGTTTTTCTGGTTGCATTAACAATATGAATGGAAAGACAGAGTGGGTGAACTGACCTAGTATGCAGTCGATAGATTAGAGAGGTGTGACAGCTTCTACATTTAACTTGGTATACATTGCTTTCCCTTTTTTCTATATTTTTTTCACTCTTGACTACTACAAGTTAAGCATATTTTGTGGACGAGTGGACACACTTGTTTTACAAGCTATAGTTACACCCCTCACCAGTGTTGGACAAGCAACTCAAAATTTAGCAAGCTAAACTACAAACTACTCAACAGAAAAATGTGTTAATCTAAGCTAAAAGCTACACTTCAGAAAAAGTAGCAAGTTACACTACAAGCTACATGCCAAAAGTAGCTTGCTACATTTAAGCTACTTCATATTTTTTTCAACCGCAGATGCACGGAGCATACCGTCATAGACAAAGCACCTAAAAGACGTATTCACATGACATTTATCAAAGTCATAGTACAGTATATTACAGTTTAGTGCAATACAGTATACAACTTTACAGTATGGTGCAATATGTGCACATAAAAAAAAAAACAATTATATATTTAGACATGCTACTTATACAAACCCATGTGTTCAACATTTAAAGTCACTATTTTTATATTTTATTTTTTACATTACAGGATATATCATCAGAGGCCAAATTTATTGGGTGTGTGTGTGTGAGAGAAAGAGAGAGAGAGAGAGAGAGAGAGCATGAGCACATATGGGCAATAACAATGTGATTTCTGATGGTATCAGATGGTAATACCATGGTAAATTGATATCTGATTACCATATTCATGTACTATTGTATTAACATGGTGCTTAAAGATAATACAAAAAAATAAATACCATGGTACTTCGCTATATGATTACCATATTCATATAGCCTACCACTGTATTAACAGTGCGTCCAGGTACATGTCCAAAAAACATGGCTATGTGTTTTCGTCTAGGCTAACATGTGTTTGATACGCTTTTATTTACCTGCAAAAGTCTTTTTGCAAATGTACTGAACTACGGTGACCATACATCCTCTTTTACGGACCTTAAAAAAGTGTCCGGCCGGGATTTCTAAATTTGCGAAAACGTCCACGATTCGGCTTTAGTTGCATTATGATGTGCATCTGGTCTAATACCTCATTGTGTGTGCGCGCATATTTGCATTGCTTTAACCCCTCTTTGTAAGTCCCGCCTTCTCGCACACCAATTGGTGGATTATAAGAGGCTTCCAGCAACTATTGGCCAAATTCCTGCCTGTCAATCTCTCCGCGAATGCGCAAAGCGCTGTTGTGTTCGGCATCAAACAGTTGCTTGACAATAGCAGCATATGACAGCTGAGTGGAAAAAATGCCCAAACGAAAGTGCAAATTTACAGAAGATTTGCACAAAATTCCCATGCTTTCGTCCAGGTCAAGATCCGTGGGAAGCAGAATGTATGACATGCAAAGCTGGCACTTATGTGTCAGTTGCTAATAAAGGTGCAAGTGATTTAGAAGCACACATTAGCTCTGCGAAGCATAAAGGGTCAGCAAAAGGTGAAAGTTCATCAGGTAAATTATCGGACTACTTTTTGTGACCAAGTAAAATTGTTAACACATTGCTTAATTTTCCATGGCCATTCAAAATAATAGTAATAGTAAATGAAGGTACACTCATGGCATCAAATATTTTATTTTAGTACATGGACATTCAAAAGAATGTTGGAAATTTCTATGTATTTATATATATTTATGTTATGCTAATAGAGTGCCTTTTTCACTGTATTAAAGTTTGCTTTCATAGTAACACTGTTTTGAACACTATTATTCCACCCCACCCCGACGAAAATAAAAAAGGTGTCCTCTTTTTTGGAAAACCAGAATATGGTCACCCTAGTTGAACGTTATAAAGACCTTCTTCATTACTGGCAAACGATGTATTTGCAGGTTTCGTTTTCATTGATTGTGGATCCACTGCAACCAGTGTTATCTTTATTTTCCGTGTTATAAAATATTACATGAGCTTATTGGCAAGCGAGAGCGTGCATAAATGATTCAGCAGCACGCGCGTGAGCTTTCTGAGTCATTCAGAGTGAATAATAAACCGATTCAGACTACTTTCCTATCACGTGTGACCCATTTGTTTTAAAGAACCGACTCAGATGAGCGATTCATTTGTGATCGGATATCTTTAGTTTTGATTCAAAACTGGCGATAGTACACACCGGGTACAAGGCATGATGTAGCAGTGTAACTTTTATCAACGCTACGCCCATCACTGCCCTTTACACAGAGTTTACCCACGCAAAGGAATCTGACTGCAATAAAGGCCATTCCGCCTGTTTTCCAAGCCTGGTTCACCTGCGTTCCTTCTAGAGAACTCTTGAATCGTCTCCAGTGAGCTTGAGGAGTCTTTGGACACCTCTGGGCTCCTCCTGTGCACTTGAGCACCCCAAGCTTTTGCCACCCTCTCAATCTCATCATGATCCGTGGACACCCAAATACTGCGAAAGCATCCAAAGGACAGAACATTTAATCATTTTCATACAGTACTGTCAATCAAGTGGCGTCATCACCACAGACACCCATTCACTCACCTGTCAAAGACCTCAGAATCCAAGGCTGCCCTGATGACCCATCCGATAAGAGGAACACCTGCCAGCATCTTTATATTCTTCAGAGGGATCCCTTTGCTTCCTCCTCGGGCGAGAATAAGAGCAGATATATGTCTTGAATCGTCTGAGTTGACTTTCCTTCGTTTTGAACTAGAATTATTTCCATGACTGTCTTCATGCATTGCCCGTTTGTTGTAGTGTTTCTTTGATGAGGCCATTTCTGTCACAAATCAGTGGATATTAGTGTATTTCACAGGACGAGAAAACCCCAAACCTATGGATAGAATAATTAGGCAATAAATGTCACTATTCCAAGCACAAGCTGCACTGTTACTCTTTCATTCCGATGCAATGTGCTGCTCAAATAAACCATACCCAAGGAAGTTCCGCTAGTAGATGACACGCAGCATGTCTTCAGTGATATTTACCGTAAACACCATCAACAACGCGCACTTAAATTTCAACTGAAAACCACACTACGTCGTTTATGACGTAATAAAACGTCAGCGTCGAATGAATGCTGAAATGTATGAATTCACGCAAATATACATTTACTATTCGCCATATGTCACTTTTTGGCGGGAAAGAAAACGAGGCTGTGAAGAATAAACTTACAGTCTCTTCAATAATGTCCTAAATCAGATCTAATTTTCACAACTCGTGTTTTCTGGAATTGTTGTGTTCACTTTAATTTTTTAGGAAATATATAATTTTAAACGTTTCATCAGCGAAACGATTAAGCCCTATTTAAACAACAGATTAGCAAAGACATACGACTAGTAGGAATTTTGAACGGCCGGCGAATGTATAAACGAAGCCCCGTCAATCAAAAAATACAGACTTCGCCTGTCAATCAACTCGAGAACACGCATGCGCATTAGACAAACCAGCCTGAACTGTTTTTAGCGCGATCTGCGCTAAAGAAGCATAATTTATGATACTATTGTTGTCAGAGTTTACTGCTGATTTAAAAAAAATATTTGATCGTAATATTGACCAACAGTTTTGGAGATTTCGGTCTTTCCCCATTCAAGTATATAGTAGCTGTACTTTTATGCCGCATGTTTACATAGAAAATAGCTGCCCAGCCTACCCAAGAGCGCTCCAAAGAAGGCCAAGGAGAGGACTGACTTGTCTTAAAGGAACTTTGAGAAATCTATCCCTCACACAACATATAAATATGTTTCTGCTCGTAATAATGTGTATTTAACATACTAAAAACATCACGACAAAATTTTAGAAACAAGTAAATGTTGAAATATGTGGCCCCACAAATTTACTGCGCAACTTCACTTAGACTTACGGTGCTTCCGTTAGCAACAACCAGGAAGTCACGTACTACAGCGTACACATTTATGAAACGCAAACATTTAACTAGAAGTTGTCCTTGAAATTGTCTTTAAAAATATAACCCACGAAAATAATTAAAACATTAGTAATTGTGTAATGTAAAAAACAATGTTATTGTCATACAAGTCTGTAGTAAACGGTGTCGGACTGGAGCACCTCAGTTTCAACATTCACATGAGCTTTTGTGTGGTTACATGAAATATTATTCTTTTTTAGTTTTAAGGGAAATAAACGCATTTGATTCACAAATCCTATTTAATATTCATATCAACTTAATTTATGCCAGCCAAACACATCCACTTAATATCTGCTTCTTATTCAGTAGTCAATCTAATATTCACAAGTGTTAAAAGTCTCCGTAGAGACCGTCAAAAATTGCCAGTGCCGACTATATTTCAAGTCGTCACGGCGGGGTATTGGGTAAAGTTTTCAATTAGCAATAATCGCGCCTCGGATAAACCTCATAGGCTACGATACTGCCACTGCGCAAAGCTGAAACTTTAACACGCAGAGAAAGAAAGCCACTAAACACCACACGATTTCCCTAAACGGTGCCGTCATTTACTATTCCCTGTCACGCAGATAATGTCACTGTTGAAGCGGGAGAGTATTGGAAATACGGTAGTAGAAGTATTTCTCGAAATAAACGTGTATTTAAATAGATTTTTAATCGAAATGTAGGATTTGGGTAACTTCCAGCAGTGCATGCTGGGATATGAAGCATGCAGCCTATCAAGCGCACTAAAAGTGCCTCCAGAATCCCTCAAAGTGTGACTTTGACACAAACACACACACATACATACACACTTAGAAAATATAGATGCATACGAGTGAACACAAAACGCATGTTTCTCTTATTAAACTCTAGTGCCAGTTTAACAAAGTGATACAATGTTTGTTTCTTTACCACACTTACAGACATCCCGCATTTTAATGTCATAACTGCGACTGGCCACTAGAGGGCAGTATTTACTCACTTTTATAAAAATTATTTCCTCAAATTGCGAGCTAAAAGTTGATAAACCCGCTTAATATTCTGCATAAAGTGCAATGTTATCAATAATAAATGGCGTTTAAATGAGGATAATATATCTGAATCGTTTGTGAAATAAGATGGATCAACAGTTCAGTTCCTGCAGCTTCCTAAGCTAATTAGCTATCACGCATCTAAACGTGTTTAAAATGCAATTTTTATGTATTTATTTATTTATTTTTTATCATATAGCGGAATTCTTATAATATTTTTTATTTTTTAAATGGGATGTCATAACTTGAGACAAATTACCCAGCCAACTTTGGTCAATGCATCGACCTCACTAAACAGTTGATTAATTGTACCTAAAATACAACATATGATGCAAATAACTTAAACAATCGCGTGATATTTACCTGGCTCTCGGATACTGTCAGCGTTTAAGATGGTTATTAACATGTTTTAAAGCCAATTAGCAGCATACTCTGTCATCCGAATGTCCTTGCTAATTACTGCTCCGTCTCATCAAGAATGAAATGCACAAAAAATGTCTGTAACATCTACACCTGTAGTTCCACCAGTACACCACCAGATCGCCACTAGATCCAATAGTTTGTTCCTGCAATACCGGAGGCTGCAGCTTCAGGAGTCCTAGGACCGCATTTCTAGGACCCAAGTTTTTTATGACAGCGCCACCTACCGAATTGGAGAACAGACCGCATTTCTAGAACCCAAGTTTTGATGCAACCAAGGCAGTATTTCCACCAAATACTAACTACGTATAGTTTTAAAAGTTTATTACACCCAAATGCTACTTTCTTTCTTGCAATTCAACTTGGTTGCTAAGGGCTGCATGTTGAGCAATTAGCATAATTAACTCATCAAGTAAAATAAAGAAGGAATCATATGCTATGGCCTTTTCAGTCACTAGATCTCAACTACATATATTAAAGTACAGAGGCAAGACACAAGGATGACTCTGGGGGCAGATTCAAGATTGTGTATATTTTATAAAATAATAACAATTGAACACACACACAAGCACACACACAAAACCCATTAGTTCATCAGCTGCCACATGGACAGAACTTCTGTCTTTGACTCCTGAGAGAGAGAAAGACGGAGTGAGAGAGAGAAGTGGATGAAATAAGGAACATTTACTTGAAAATGTTCAACTCTGTAATTTTACATTTCATATTTAATAGCTTAGTGACCACAGAGCACACACACACACACACACACACACACACACACACACACACACACACACACACACACACACACACACACACACACACACACACACACACACATTATATACTTTACATATATAATTAATATTATATCAATCTTCATGCCAATTAATGTTCATATTACTGTTATTGTGTACTGTTCAAAGATTTGGAAAAAATTTATTTTGATGCTTTGGGAACATTGTTTCTTTAAACGTTCATGTCAATAAAGCCCCTCTGAATTGAGAAAAAAATGAACAGAGAGAGATGCAAGAAATCCGAATAGAAATAACATGTTACTGACATGACTTTTCCTCACCCTTAAATATTTAAATCCCAGATTGTAAAGTATGTAGCAGCACTACCTACCAAATTAATGTTCCCCTTCTTTCCTCAATTGTTTGTGTATACCTCTATTAAATTCCTCCACTTCACTGAAATAGTAAATGGAGAACATAATCACTGTTGGGTTAACAGAAATACTGTTAACACTTAAAAAAGGATACATTGGACATTGTGTAAAAACAAATTACATTTTAAACTTTTTGTACATCAGAATATACTCAACCATGACTTTCAACTTTTGGTCATCTTTTGGTGGATGTGGTATGTTACCCAGATCAGCCTCATCATGACTGCCTCCATACCCTGTTGATGTTTAGAATTCCACCTCCTCAGTACACCGGACTTTCATGAACAGCTCACTGTGTGGCTGAAATAAGTGCCATTTTGCAATATACTTGTGTTGGCATGATCTCTTTGTCCTTGCACAAGGACAGTGCCATGAATTCTTTTTTGTGTCATACGACACGATGACTCTTCCCAAATTACTGTAATATGAAACAGTTTGCTCATAAATGGATATGTATTTTTTGGACTGAGTGGTTCCAATTTGGGAGTATACAGACAGAGGTTGGCATTGGCAAGGTTTTGCAGATCAAGGCAGACCTTCTTTTTATCATTGCCAAACCACCGACTGTTCACCATTTCATTAAGTGTTTCTTCACTAAGTACAGGAGAGGAGGCATAGGATGTGCAGTAAGTTAACGATTTAAGGTGTACGCATTGATATGCTTTCAACCCATGCCAACTCCATGTTCACCTGGCACTCAGCAGATTCACAGAAAACATGTTGATTTTCCCCCCAGACTTTATTTTGAACGTGCAGAGGTGTACTGGTACCGTGAAAAGATTTGTGAACAGTATAAACTCCATTCTCTGGATTTATGCATTCACTCCAAAGGTGGGAACTTGCTGTAATGTCCTTATGTTTTCCTGTGTGTTTCCTTTCTGTGTGCCTTTTTAAATTAATTCTGTTCATGTGAAGCTGGCATATGGGACATTTTTTATGCAGTACTGGCTTCACAAGGACCCTTTGCATTTGTGTACTTGGGGTGGCTGGCACAGTGAAGGTTTTTGGAGCTGGGATAGTGGAAGTTGTTGGAGCTGGGATGGTGGTGGTGGTAGATGGAGCTGACATGGTGGATGTTGTTGAATCTGGGATGGTGGAAGTTGTTGAAGCTGGGATGGTGGTGGTTATGGCAGGGTGCTTACCCTTGCAAAAAGACAGATGCTTCATGAAGTCCGGTTTACGAAACAGCATTGACTGACAGTAGATGCAGTGGTAATGCCACTGTGGTCGGCAATCTAATCCACATCTGTGAATGGTCTACCCTAAAACATAATGACATTGGACTGTAGTATTATTCACCATCGATACTTGCAGTTTCACATTCTTACCACTAGAGGACACCATCAATACCTGCAGTTTCACAATCTTACCACTAGAGGACACCATCAATACCTGCATTTTCATCATCTTACCACTAGAGGACACCATCAATACCTGCAGTTTCACCATCTTACCACTAGATCACCGTCAATACCTGCAGTTTCATCATCTTACCACTAGAGGACACCATCAATACCTGCAGTTTCACCATCTTACCACTAGAGGACACCATCAGTACCTCCAGTTTCACCATCTTACCACTAGAGGACACCATCAGTACCTGCAGTTTCACAATCTTACCACTAGAGGACACCGTCAATACCTGCAGTTTCATCATCTTACCACTAGAGGACACCATCAATACATGCAGTTTCACCATCTTACCACTAGAGGACACCATCAGTACCTGCAGTTTCACCATCTTACCACTAGAGGACACCATCAATACCTGCAGTTTCACAATCTTACCACTAGAGGACACCATCAATACCTGCAGTTTCACCATCTTACCACTAGAGGACACCATCAGTACCTGCAGTTTCACCATCTTACCACTAGAGGACACCATCAATACCTGCAGTTTCACCATCTTACCACTAGATCACCATCAATACCTGCAGTTTCATCATCTTACCACTAGAGGACACCATCAATACCTGCAGTTTCACCATCTTACCACTAGAGGACACCATCAGTACCTGCAGTTTCACCATCTTACCACTAGAGGACACCATCAATACCTGCAGTTTCACAATCTTACCACTAGAGGACACCATCAATACCTGCAGTTTCACAATCTTACAACTAGAGGACACCATCAATACCTGCAGTTTCACCATCTTACCACTAGAGGACACCATCAATACCTGCAGTTTCACAATCTTACCACTACAGGACACCATCAATACCTGCAGTTTTACCATCTTACCACTAGAGGACACCATCAGTACCTGCAGTTTCACCATCTTACCACTAGAGGACACCATCAGTACCTGCAGTTTCACCATCTTACCACTAGAGGACACCATCAATACCAGCAGTTTCACAATCTTACCACTAGAGGACACCATCAGTACCTGCAGTTTCACAATCTTACCACTAGAGGACACCATCAATACCTGCAGTTTCACCATCTTACCACTAGAGGACACCATCAGTACCTGCAGTTTCACCATCTTACCACTAGAGGACACCGTCACTACCTGCAGTTTCACCATCTTACCACTAGAGGACACCATCAATACCTGCAGTTTCACAATCTTACCACTAGAGGACACCGTCAATACCTGCAGTTTCATCATCTTACCACTAGAGGACACCATCAATACCTGCAGTTTCACCATCTTACCACTAGAGGACACCATCAGTACCTGCAGTTTCACCATCTTACCACTAGAGGACACCGTCAATACCTGCAGTTTCACCATCTTACCACTAGAGGACACCATCAGTACCTGCAGTTTCACCATCTTACCACTAGAGGACACCGTCAATACCTGCAGTTTCACCATCTTACCACTAGAGGACACCATCAGTACCTGCAGTTTTACCATCTTACCACTAGAGGACACCATCAGTACCTGCAGTTTCACCATCTTACCACTAGAGACCACCATCAATACCTGCAGTTCCGCCACCAGAGGGCATAATCATCAACATTCTATGGCATTTCGAAGTGAAAACACACGTAATAGTCATGCTGCAAGAACGCTTCAAACTGAATTTCCAATAAAAATGACTTTAAAAAGTGAGTTTCAAATTATTGTTATTTCAGCCATCCAATGCTCTCACAGTGGATGGTAAAGACTTCGAAGGGAACAGGGCGATGATCACTTCTGAATGGCCGCACCCCATGTTTCATTAAAGGGATAGTTCACCCCAAAATTCTCTCTTAATTTACTCAAACTCATGTAATGCCAGATGTGTATGACTTTCTTATGTCTGTTGAACACAAACGAAGATTTTTAGAAGAATGTTTCAACATTGTAGGTCCATATAATGCAAGTGAATTGTGGCCAGAACTTTAAAGGTCCAAAAATCGCACAAAGGCAGCATAGAAGTAACCCATAAGACTCCAGTGGTTAAATCTATATCAGAAGAAATATTATAGGTGTGGGTGAGAAACAGATCAACATTTCAGTTCTTTTTTTACTCAAAATGATCCTCTCTGCCCAGTAGGTGGCGATATGCACACAGAATGTAAATAGCCAAAAGCAAAAGAAGAATGTAAATGTGAAAATGTGGAGATTTATAGTAAAAAGGACTTACTGATCTGGTTCTCACCCACACCTATCATATTGCTTCTGAAGACATGGATTTAAACACTGGATTACTTATTTTGAACCCTCAAAGGTCTGACCACCATTCATTTGCATTGTATGGACCTACAGAGCTGAGATTATCTTCTAAAAATCTTCATTTGTGTTCTGCGGAAGAAAAAAGTCATACACATCTGGGATGGCATGAGGGTAAGTAAAAGATGAGAAAATTTTCATTTTTGGGTGAAATATCCCTTTAAAATATAATCACAGAGAAGAGGCAAACTGCTTTATTAAGCACATAAGACACTATTGATTACACTTCCACTAAAAACTGAAGTAGCTTGCTTTTTTAAAAAAAAAAAAATTTATTAAACAAATGGAAAAAATAACAGAACATAGACATTAGGTTTCCAAAACAATTGTGAGAAAAACAAAAGTGGGTTACGAGTGCATGTTACAATACACATAGAGTACTGAATAGTTTATTTACTTTGTTAAGAATTGGTTTGTGGGATTGTTTGCAGTTAAATAATTATCATAACATAAATTATGTGGAACATGGACATTTTATAATATAAAGTGACACCCATAACATTTCACTGAGCAACATCGGTCAGGCTTGAGACCCTAATGTGTGGGGCTATATAAAATCATGAACTTTCACACAAGGGAAACATCCGTTATCATGTCAAAACCTAAACAATATCTCATGTTGCTCCATCATACATATCAGAATGGAACAGAAGAGAAAACTGGAGAGGGCATGACAAGCACTAGTGAGGTGGCTTAAGAAAAGACACGTGAAAAGAGCTAAACAAAGGTGGCAGGCCTCATGTCATGTAATGTGTTGTAATAACGTTAAGTTTTGCCCTCCCTCTGGGGTCAGGAACTGCACTTTGGGAATGGCGAGTGCCGAATTGTTGCGGCGGGTGGAGTTTCCCTTGCGCATGGAGTTGTTACGTCTCATAGAGTTCCTCTTGCGCAGAGAGTTCTGGTGGGACAGCTCGCTCTTCTGGAGTGTCTGTATCAGAATGGAGGGCTTCTCATCCAGCTCACGGGCACTACAGCGCGGGGTGGCCACCTTGACTGTGTTCCCGAACTTTGAATAGTCCACCGAGTACACACCTTCTTCCTCGGTCACTATAGGCACAAAGCGGTGGCCCCATTGGATCTCTTCGGACACATATGAGGTGCGAGCCTGAGTGGTGATGCCCGTGGTCTCCACCACGCCTTCCAGTATCACAATCACCTCTAGATCACTACACTGTAACTCCATAGCCGAGAGATCATATAGAGGACTGTCTTTATCAATGACATGACATATGATCAGTGGGGCCAACAGGAAGATGCTGTTGCTGGCCATGGCACTTTCAGTCTGAACATCAATTTGGTGGATGGGTATGACCTCTCCCTCCGGTGTGGTGGTTTTCCGGACTACCTGAAGGCGCACAACAGCATTGATGATCATGCTTTTGCGCAGGTCCCCGACTCGGATCATGAAGCACAGGCGGTTGTTGCGCACGGCGATGACGGCCTGACGGCTGAAGATGAGAGTCTCAGCACGTCGGTGGGACTGGGCTGTTTTCATGAAGATGCAGCCCAGCATTATGGCATTAATAATAAGGCCTGCAATGTTCTGTAATATGAGGACTGTTATGGCTGTGGGACACTGTTCTGTGATCATGCGACCCCCAAAACCTATGGTCACCTGCACCTCGATGGAGAAGAGGAAGGCAGAGGTGAAAGACCTGGAAGAGAAGGACAGAAGGACAGGTGCAGTTACGAGGCAACAAACAGTGTCATTAGTTTTCACAAATGTGCTTCTGCATAATTATACTTGATTTACTACATTAATATTATTTTACTCTATTGACAGCCATAGTTTTGAACTGTAAGAACTAACTTGTCAATTCAAAATCAATATTTTTGGAGATAATATTTTACAGATACTATATTAATAATTTATTTTGGCTCTAGTACAATAATTATTTATTTTTGCCAACATGTTATCTTTATAATATCATACCATCTATACATCTCACACAGTCAAACTGGGTCTTTATACATGAAAATGTAAAACTGCCTTTATATTTTTGGAAGGAGGGTCCCTTGCAAGGATATCATGATATTTGTGGATCCTTGGCATCGAAAACCTCCTGTATTAGGCTATTACTATATAGCCTGCTTATTTTTATTCTTATACTTTATTCTTTTTTATATCTTAGTTTAAATTGATGAGCTTGCAGAATAACATTTCCCTGTCAACAAGTATGACTATGTTGTAGCCTATTGTACATTTGACAAAACATTTAATTGTTATCTGCTTTCTATTAGATTACTCTATACTACTTTATACTTCTTATATATATATTTTTTTCCTTATTAATTAGTTCCTAATTTATTTTAATCTTAGTTTTAATTGATTCTTTTGCAGAATAACAATTAATTTGTCAATAAAAAGAAGGCTATTTAAAATCAAATTAATCTTATTCCATTTATTCATTTTTAATGTATTTATTTAAATTTGTTTTATTTATTTGTTTTCTTATTTATTTATTTGCATGACAAATATGCCGGTGTCTGGTGTATTTGTACAATCCTTGCTTTTATTTATTGATTTATTTTTTGGTTATGATAGACATATTGCTGGACAGACATTGAGCAATTATATCGATTAGTCATCTGCTTCAACATACATAATATTGAATGATCAAACATAATGCAAAATATTGTTTTATATCACCGAGTCAACCTGAACACATTAGGTTACACCAACAAAACTAATTTTAGGGGTCAAAACAGGCAGAAATAGCTACTTTAGGTAACAATTGCATTTTTAGTAAAAATAAATAAATAAATAAATACATAAATAAATAAATAATCTCACAAAATGACCTCTCATACTCACTTGACATTCGTGACACATTGCTCTACGCCGGGTTTACGGTTTGGATCCAGATCCCCGTGCGCAAAAGCCACGAGCCACCAGCCCATAGCGAAGAGCAGCCAGCTGCACAGGAACGTCATGGTGAAGATGACTAGTGTGAAACGCCATTTGAGATCCACCAGAGTCGTGAACACGTCCTGCAGAAATCTGCCCTGTTCGCGGATGTTCTTGTGCGCCAGGTTGCACGCGCCGCTCTTGGCGATGAAGCGCGCTTTGTTCACGCGATCCCTGAACACGGGTTTGCGTGGAATCCGCGACACGAGCACCGGGAGCACGAAATCCTCTGGTATAATGCTTTTTCTTGCCAACATTATTTGGGCATGTCACTGCAGACGGTCAAGAAAATACCTCTCCAAAAGTCCACAACGAGTGTCAAAAGCGCGACTCCACTTTAATACCCATCCTGCATCTTTCCTCCAACTCGGTTGAAGTAGGAAAACAAAGGGATGTTAATCTATCAGACTGTAATCTATGTTCTAACGTGTTTGATACAATTTCGAAAGAGCAGAACACACTCCACGTACCGCTTAAAGTTGTTTAAAAAGTATCTTTATGATGAATCCAGTAATCCCGCTGCAGTCTTGACGCACATGGGCGGTACATCACTTGTCCTGTTGGCTATGAGTAACCCACACACTGGAGAGGAGAGTATTTTAAAACTAATTTTATAGATTCAATTAATTATATCCGCCCTTTTAGATTGATAAACTGCTAATGAAACAACTAAATATAATATGAACAGGTAGCCTACACCTGTTCCCAAATAATTGCAGGTCTTTAAGAAGGTTTTACATTTAAAATGAGTAAAATGCTTTTGAATGTGCATCTGCTGTCAGACGTGCAGTGCAATGTGAATAATTAGGAAAGTAAAGGAATCTTCTGATGTAGTGAGGTGATTAAATGTTTCATGAATAATAATAAACATGAACATAAGGGGTCGCTGTTTAGCAAACTATTTTCCTCTAAGTGTTTTCAGTAGTCTCTTAATCTTCAAATGTCTGAGAGATTCAATAAGGGACAAATATGACCAGGGTTGGGAGGGTTACTTTTGAAATGTAATCTACTACAGATTACAGAATACATGCTGTAAAATGTAATTTGTAACGTATTTCTTTAGATTACTCAAGGTCAGTAACATATTCTAAATACTTTGGATTACTTCTTCAGCACTGGTAGATTTTTTCATCTGTTTTGACTATAAAAACTCTATCAGTACAGTAAGACAAAATAAACATGTTAAAAATACCTTCTCTGAAAAACCTAAATATCTTATGCAATGTTGTTTCTAAAACAAGATGAATCAAACTGATCTTGTTTTAAGGATTTTTAGATATTTTTACAGGAAAACAATACAAAAATTATTATCAAGAATACGATTTTTTGCCCTAATATCAAAGGTCTTAATAGAAAAAAAGAAATTATGATCTAACGTGAATTTTCTTGATAAAAAAATATGCTTGTGCCTGGTAATGTGCATGTAAAATGGCTAGAAATAGCATTTTAGCTTAGCGTAAAGCCGACAATTTACACAAGGTTTATTTCTATTTCTTTTGCTCCAAACTTACTTCAAACAAACTTCTCTGTCTGCTCGTATGAATGTAACACATCATAAGAAAGTGTTTCACCGCTGTTCAAATGGACTTTGGATCGCATCATTTATATGTATAAATGTTTTCCATCTGAAAGGACTAAATATTAAATGAAACAAATGACAATAAAATGCAAAGTAATCTCTTCAGTAATCAAAATACTTTTTGAATGTAACTGTATTCTAATTACCAATGATTTAAATTGTAACTGTAGTGGAATACAGTTACTTATATTTTGTATTTTAAATACGTATTCCCGTTACATGTATTCCGTTACTCACCAACCCTGGATATGACCACCCATTGCTTGGCTTTAATAAATATGCTGAGTTTTAAGTTTAATTTTTGCATATTTTCTCCATCATTTCAAGGCTTTACTCATCTGTAAAGCACCACTGTTAAATTTACAGTTTATGAATTATTTAAAAAATGATCAGTGTTGAGTGTAATCTGATTACAAAGTAATTAGTTACTGTAATGTTAGGTTAGTGTAACTCATTACATTTTAAATGTGTGTAATCAGGTTACAGTTACTGACTTTCAATGAAGTTTATTACTTTTAGTGCATTACTTGGGTCACATTTTTAAAATACTATTATTTATGTAGAATACATTTAAAACATGAATTGTGTTCATATGAACGTCTGTTTGTGTTTCTGTGACAGCTAAAGACTCACTAATGAGTCAACATAAGGTAGAAACATGGGGTGATAAGTGTATAACTTGAGTACAACAATGAGCAAGGGGGAAACATTTTTGTGAATTTGTTGAGCAGAAAAACAAAAAGTTTCTGTGAAAAGTATTTAGAAAGTAACTTTAAAGTAATTAGTAATGCAATTACTTTTTCCAAGAAACCAGGAGTAGTGCAATCTTATTACAATTGTAGAAAAGTAATATGTAATTTGTAGATTACTTTTTTTGAATAACGTACCCAACACCGAAAATGAGATATAGTAAACACACAAAGCAAACATTTTTTATTTTATGTCACGTGTAAAAAAGGTAGGCACACTGTACAATGCTCTGTTAAATGCGTATGGTACAAATGCCATATTAATTACATATGTACATTTTAAAACAGTCCATCATGACATGCAAATTCCTGAAACCTTTTATGCATTAAACTGTGATAAACTAGTGTTCTTTAATATGACAGGATGAAATGGCCCGCAGTTGGCTTGCAGTTAAGTTTGACGTTCTGTTCTCTTCTGTTTACACATCACCAGAGGGTGTGAAGTGTGTCGGCAACAGTTTTACGCACGTGGTTGAATTCACAAGTTACTGGAAAATCACTACCCATGTGTGACATCACAGCTCACTGCAATATTCACAGTCACTGTCCCTGTCAGTGTCCAATGAACAAAGATTTCCCGCATTGATACTAACAGCTTACGTCCAACAGAGCAATCCATTGTTTTACTACTCACTTATTGTACAACATATTGCTGGGATCATTCTTGGCTGTGACTTTTCCAGAAAGCAGAGTGTTAAAATAAAGAAAGCCAAAGGTTAAAAGTAAAAGGGAAGGCAGGGCAAAGGCTGACGCTCCATTTAAGGAAGATGAGAAAAACAGGGGTGGTTATGTGTATAATATATCGCTTGGCTGTCCAGACACTGCAGACTAGTTTTTACATCACCATAATAAAACGTCATAGAATATGAGGAGAGAAGAATTGCGCAGGGGGTTTGAAATAATCTTTAACCTTACAGTATCTTGAAATTTAGACTTAGAAATGTAGTACTAGATTCTGCAGAGAAAGACTTACATAAACTTAGAATGTGACCATACTTTTACGGTTCTGTAGTTATTTAGTTATTGGGTAAATCTGTTGTGAAGAAATGTTTAGGCAATATTTCAACCCCAAATCAAAAGATTAAATAAAAATGTGCATGAAGAAAATTAAAGGAATATTCCGGGTTCAATACAAGTTAAGCTCAATCGACAGCATTTGTGGCATAATGTTGATTACCACAAAAATTAATTTTGACTTGTCCCTCGTTTATTGAAAAAAGCAAAAATCTTGGTTACAGTGAGGCACTTACAATGGAAGTGAATGTGGGCAATCTGTAAACATTAAAATACTCACTGTTTCAAAAGTATAATCACAAGAAGAAAACAATATGCTTGTTAACACAAATTTTATGTCATTAAATCGCTTATTAACCTTTGTTGTGTAAAAATAGAACCAGTTGTACAGCTTTGTAGGCACGAAGACGTAACGGCATAAAACCCTCAAACGACCATAAAAACCACAATTTAAACTTTACAGATCAAATAATACACCCATTTTAACAGAAGTGCTTTTATAAAATGATAAGCTTCACATTTCTGCGTTTAAACCCTCCAAACATTGGACCCATTCACTTCCATTGTAAGTGTTTCACTTTGCAATTTAAAAAATTTTTATTTTTTTTATTTTTTTTGTGGTAATCAACATTATGCCACAAATGCTGTTGATTGAGCTTAACTTGTATTGAACCTGGAATATTCTTTTAAGCCTATTTTTAGGAACTTTAAGATTATTTTGCATTGAGACAATTAAGCACATTTTCCCACAAATTCTTATTACTGTAATACAGTAAAGAAATGTATACTAACTAGACACAAATATATTTAAAATTAAAATCAGCATAAATTAAATTCTCTAAAACAAATATGATGTATACTTACAGTACAGTTGTACTTTCTCTTTTGAAGTACAACTTTCTCTTCTGATTTTGGGATGATATAACCTGGACATTTCTTTACAGATTTTGTGAGACCCATGTAAGATTTTAGAAGTTTTAAAAATGTAAAAGAAAAAAAATGACTGAACCAACAGAAAGAAACACGGTCACTGATTGTGCAAGACAAAGTTAGACACCACTTTTGGTTAAGTATTTGAATGAGAGAAATACAGCAAAAAGTATAAAATACAATCACTTTCATATATATGTAGGGTGTGTAAATAACAAATAAGGGTGTATTTGGTGGACATTGTGCCTCTCCCCAGAAAGCGCAGAGAGTGCAGGCTTTGGGGAGCCAGCTATATTTGTCCTCCTTCCATAGATCTGTATCAGCAATGCACTTCAGACAGACAGAGAAGAGTGTCAGGCCACGGAAGAGCAGACATACTCTGTACAGTGTTGGTACTAGTGAAATCACAGTAGATACATGCTTATTGCTTACAGTATGTTTCAGAGTACGTGCCATAAAAAAAAAAAAAAAAAGAGCGCAAAGGTAACAAAATGCTTTAAAAAAGGAGAATCTTATACTGTGCTTAGGTTTAATTTAAAACGGTAACAGTTTAAAAGAGCTGGTTCTTCAATCAGTTCATCTGTAGGTCAGTCCTTTCCAATGCTTGTGCCGATGCACAGGCAAAAGTGGCTGCTGTGTTTCTATAAGGCCAAAAGTGGTATAACAGGTGATGGAGATAAGTGACTCTACATGTCAGCTTTAACAAAGGATGCAAACAGGCCATCCTCTTGTTCCATGAGAATCTCTGGTTTTCCATTCTCCATGATGCTCCCTCTCTTCATCACAATAACTAGATCAGCTGTCAGGATAGTGTGGACACGATGCTGTGGAAAACAGGCACAATCAAGCAGATGTTCAAAGATGTGCATGTCTATCAAAACAACACATCAGCATATACAGCTGTTAAGTTTAAAGTGGAGGATGCAATTTAACTGTACAGAGCTATTATATTTGTGGCTCAAATCACTTCAGGATTCTGTAACTTTAGTAAAACATCAATATGCTGTTTACAACAATTAAAAACAGCTTGGGGAAATACTAAATGGATTTTCTCATCCATTTTGAGAACATAAACAGTAGCAGGTGCAGCCATCGGAGGACTGTATTTGGTGAAACTCACAAAAGATCCAGAAATTACTTGGCCAATCTATCATTAACACATCTGGCTGCTTTCCTGACAGAGATTAAAAAAAGACTTACTGCATTGTGAAAGATAATTCTACATTAAAGGTTTATAAAGGTCTTTTTAAGCTTTGATGCTCAAAGGGGCTGAAAATAACAATGATCTTGCTTTAAAATGGGTAAATCTCACGAATACTGTCAAGAACATGTCATGATCATATAGTATTTCACCCCAAAAGCAATGAGTTAAGTTTATATTTTGCTTTAAGAAAATATAGACAAAATGTAGAATTTTTTTTGCATAGTGACATTATTTTCATGACAATTTAGAACTTTGCCCAGTAATATTCATTACCGTAATTCAAAAACATATATATATATATATATATATATATATATATATATATATATATATATATATATATATATATACACACCGATCAGCCACAACATTAAAACCACTTGCCAAATATTGTGTAGGTCCCCCTCGTGCCGCCAAAACAGCGACAACCCGCATCGCAGAATAGCATTCTAGATGCTATTCTTCTCACCACAATTGTACAGAACGGTTATCTGAGTTACCGTAGACTTTGTCAGTTTGAACCAGTCTGGCCATTCTCTGTTGACCTCTCTCATCAACAAGGTGTTTCCGTCCACAGAACTGCTGCTCACTAGATGTTTTTTGTTTTTGGCACTGAATAAATTCTAGAGACTGCCAGACGGCTGGTTTTAGTATTTCTGTAACTGCTGATCTCCTGGGATTTTCACACACAACAGTCTGTAGAGTTTACTCAGAATGGTGCCAAAAACAAAAAACATCCAGTATGCGGAAGTTCTGTGGATGGAAATGCCTTGTTGATGAGAGAGGTCAACAGAGAATGGCCAGACTGGTTCAAACTGACAAAGTCTACGGTAACTCAGATAACCGCTCTGTACAATTGTGGTGAGAAGAATAGCATCTAGAATGCTATTCTGAGATGCAGGTTGGCGCTGTTTTGGTGGCAAGAGGGGGACCTACACAATATTAGGCAGGTGGTTTTAATGTTGATTTGCGTTGAAATTATGTAATTATGTGAGAAGAAAGAAATCACTGAACAACTGAATTCCACCTCCGGTTTGCATTGGAGGTCTGTTGGTTTATTTTGTGAAAATGATCATCTTCTCATTATCCAGCTTATTACAAGACTACTTGTCAAATAAATAAATAAATGGACATGAAACATTGATTTAAGTTAAAATTATTTAAGATGTAGGAAAGATGACTTGAAATACCCTAATGACTAGTCTGACATGTTATAATCCATGGATCTGCGGTTATTATTTAGAAATATCAGACTGATAGATAGCTCCATTGACCAATCAGAATTTTTCAGAGTATTTCAGAGACCTGTGTAATAAGCTATTTTATTACACTACAATTATATTAACAGACATATTGTTTACATCTTGGCTATACTTTTGAAACAGTGAGCATTGTGCGGATTGACCCCATTCACTTCCATTGAAAGTATCTCATTGTAACCAAGATTTTTGCCTTTTTTTAAAGACAAGGAGGGACAAGTTGAAATAAATTTTTTTGGTAATCAACATACTGACACAAATGCTGTCGATTGAGCTTAACTTGTATTGAACCTGGAATACTCCTTAAAATAAAAAATACAAAATTGTATTACAGTAATGAGAATCTAATGAGAATCACCATAAGGAGAATAATGGGAGTTGCCAATGGACTCATAAAGATAATGAGAATTTGGGGAGGAAATGTGCTTAATTGTCATGACAATAATGCACAATGCAAAAAACCTTAATGGTTCTTAAAAAAGCTTAATTTTTTTTCTTGCAAAATACAGTAAAAATGTTTAGGTGAAATGCCACCTGGGCATTTTTTTTTTTTTAATTCACACAAATAGTGTTATTGACAGTGACCTAAAAACGTTCTAAAATGGCACACACAGGAAACTCACAGTTACCAACCAATTTGCCAGGGCGTAGGCAACTAGGGGCAGAGCCAGAGCACCCCTACTTGTATGTCCGCACTAAGATGCTGAAGAGACTGTCCTCCTGCATCAAGAGATTAGCAGCGCTGTCGCACTCTACCAGAGTCCCAGAGGAGAACACCAGCACCTGCTCCGCCTCCACGATAGAGGAAACCAGGTGCTGTGTTACGGAGGAACAGAGACGGGCAGACAGGGAAAGAGGGGAGGGAAAGGGACAGGAAGAAGAATAGAGAAACAAATAAGGGTGCGAATAGGAAAATGAGTGGAAAAGGGCAGGAAACAGGCAAGCAGACAAAGACCATGCATTTATTCAGAGCTCAATCTTGTTCTGTGGCACTTAAAACCATTTTTAAACTGATATTTATATTAGTTGTGTTTTAAGTGACACAAACAGTGGCAGAAAGGCCAGTGTATCAGTGGCTCTGAATGATACTGACAGTGTAATGTACAAACATCAGATGACAGTGTAGTTGGCTGCAGGCTTATAATACAGATATGAGCCAATGTGTTAATGCCAAGAAATTTATAGTACACTGATTGTCTGCAGATTTTGACAGTGGTGGAGGAAAATGAGAAAGATGAGGAAGAGTGAGAATGTCAAAGCCTGGCAAGCATCTCCCTTCAAAAGGCTACTTTGAGAATGTCTTCAATTTCTATCTCTGTATTTTCATAAAGGTCTGCTAAGATAAGGTTGATAGAAGGTAACTTACAGCAATGGTGACAACCGTCCGATCAGCAAACGCCGTCATCACCACTTTTTGAAGAATATTTTCCTGTTGATTTTGGAACAAAAGATTTGGTATCTCTCATTTATAGGAATAACAGTTCACATTTGTACAAAAAATTTGCTACATAATGTCGAAATCATGTGTTCTGTCTCAAACAAGTCTTAAGCAACTAAATGAAGGCTGTAAAGAATGTAACGAACAGTAAATGGACAGCTCACCCAAAAATTTAAATTCTGTAATTTACTCCATCTCATGTTGTTCCAAACCTGTATGACCTGTCTTTCTTTGTGAAACACAAATGGAGATGTAAGGCAGCATGTTAGCCTCAGTCACCATTCGCTTTCAGTGCATCTTTTTCCATACAATGAACGTAAATGGTGACTGAGGCTAACCTTCTGTCTTGTGATCAATGGAAGAAAGAAAGATATATGGGTTTAGAAGAACATGACGGTGAAGAAATTTTCATTTTCATTGTTACCGTGGCCATGTCTATAGAAGCTGTTGCCTCGTCCATAATGAGGATGCTGCTTTTGCGGACAAAGGCCCGGGCTAGACAGAAGAGCTGTCTCTGACCCACGCTGAAGTTCTCTCCTCCTTCTGTTACCACCGCATCTGCAGGAAGAGAACCATGCAGCATGATGCTTTAAAGCCATTCACATTTGCAAATATCAAGACAAAGCAAAAATCCAGTATTTTATTTCCATAGAGAATGTCCAGTTAGGTTCAAAATTATGGGGTGACTGATATGATGACATAAATGTTTTCAATCAATTCTGATAAGGGCTGAACAGTTGGAGTGTGTCAGTCTTACCCAGTCCTCCTGGGAGTGCTTTCACCATATTCTTCAATTGCGCGATTTCCAGGGCTTCCCAAAGCCTGTCGTCAGTGCAAGTGCACTCTGGGTCAAGATTTAACCTGTGAAAATGCACGTATAGTACATGTGCAAACAAAAAGACATTATATGATGTAACAAAGGGATAGTTCATCCAAAAATTAATGCGCTAAATTCCTGAAGTCATACAATAGATTTGTGTGAACAACAGAGAGATATTTAAGTCAATATTAACTGAAAATCTTCCCCTCCGCTGTAGCTATCAAATGTAATTAATGTTCGCTACATTCAAATAAGGCGCATCAAGGTTTGATGTAATGACATAAAATTTTATTAGTTCTCGAGTATCTTGTGAACAATAGTCATTGACGCTTTTACGTGCCATATTGGAATGTGCATAAATGTGAATGAGATATGAGAGTTTGACTGCATTAATATTCAATGTATGGAAAAGAGCAGCTTGGACTTCTGCAAAATAACTATTTTCGTGATCCATGGAAGAAAGGAAATCATACAAGATTGTAACGTCATAAGGGTGAGTATATCATGACATCTATTCCTCTAAATGGACAAAACACATAGGGGACTGAGTGTTAATGCACCCAAATACCATATCAGGCAACGCTAATGAACTTAGATTCTTCCAACTCACATCCTCTTTTGACACACTTGGAAGTTGCTTCCAACCACAGCTTTGTGGACTTGTATTTTCCAAAAGTAAAATCAAGAAAAGCTCTTCTGGACTGATAACTCGCACTCTCTGTACCTCACAGTCAGGCACATTGCTGCATATTAGCAAAAGTCTCTTGTGACCAATGATTCTTTAGCCCTGCTTCATATAAACATCGTTATGACAACAGCCTGCCCCAAATCATTCCCAGATGACTTCTGATGGTGGTTCAGTTTTATTTTCTTTCTTATCCCTTGGTGGCCTATTTAAACAAACCCCATATGCTCGCTGTCTTCAGAAACAAACATGACACTTAGTATCCGTGAGAAGATCAAACAAGCTTAAAGGTGAGGACACTTGTAGCTACATATTGAATATCCAATGAAAGACATACAGTGCTTATGATTTTCAATACAGTTTGAAAAAGGAGACATCTGGGAATAAAATAATATCACACAAGAATGTATCTTATTCTGAAAATAGCATGATTATGTAAAGCTATTAACGTAAATCCATCTATTTCACCTCTTGAGGGTGTTTATACTGAACTTCTGATTTAAAAAGTCATGCAGGAAGTGAGTATTTATTGTCCCTGGTCTTGTCTGTTTGGGGCAGTTTAGTCTTAGGTTGTGTGTGTGTGGATGAATACAGTATGTATATACAGTACATGTGTTTGTTTGTGTATTTGCGTGTGTATGTATGTGTGTGTACCGGATGGAGCCACTAAAGAGCACTGGATCCTGTAGGATGATTGACATACGGGATCTCAGAGTTTGTAGTGGAAGCTTGCAGATGTCAATGCCATCAATAATAATCTTTCCTAATGAGACACAAAGGCACATTAAAACATTAGGAATATGGCATAAAGTGGGGTCCAAAAGTCTGAGACCACATTGAAAATCTGAGATTAAAATCTAATTTAAACATTTAAATAAACAGTTTTAGGTTTAAAACAAAAGTTTAAAACAAAGTATTGTAATGATCTAAAATGAATAAATATAAAAAATTTTGGACTAGATTTATGTTTTATTTTTAAGTACTATTTATTTATGTATAATTACTCAAATAAGCAAATTTTTGACATGTGACCATTGTAGCTCCTTTGTAAAAAAAGGTCAGATTTCCTTGCATCCACTGAAGCACACAAGATACTCTTTGAAAAAATTATTCTGGATAACATGGATCATCAGGCATGATGTCATTAAAGCAAAAGGGAGAATATTAAGAAATTCTAAAATTTATGTTATTTTTGCAGTTTACCTTTTCACTCAAATTGTTGTTAGGCTGAAAGAAATTAGTGAAATGCACAATGTAATCATTTTGTATAGTGGTCTCAGACCCTGTATATATATAAACTCAGCAAAAAAAGAAACGTCCCTTTTTCAGGACACTGTATTTTAAAGATAATTTTGTAAAAATCCAAATAACTTTACAGATCTTTATTGTAAAGGGTTTAAACAATGTTTTCCATGCTTGTTCAATAAACCATAAACAATTAATGAACATGCACCTGTGAAACGGTCATTAAGACACTAACAGCTTACAGACGGTAGGCAATTAAAGTCACAGTTATAAAAACGTAGGACACTAAAGAAACCTTTCTACTGACTCTGAAAAACACCAAAAGAAAGATGCCCAGGGTCCCTGCTCATCTGCGTGAATGTGCCTTTGGCATGCTGCATGGAGGCATGAGGACTGCAGATGTGGCCAGGGCAATAAATTGCAATGTCCATACAGTGAGACACCTACGACAGCGCTACAGGGAGACAGGAAGGACAGCTGATCGTCCTCGCAGTGGCAGACCACGTGTAACAACACCTGCACAAGATCGGTACATCCGAACATCACACCTGTGGGACAGATACAGGATGGCAACAACAACTGCCTGAGTTACACCAGGAATGCACAATCCCTCCATCATTGCTCAGACTGTCCGCAATAGGCTGAGAGAGGTTGGACTGAGGACTTGTAGGCCTGTTGTAAGGCAGGTCCTTACCAGACATAACCGGCAACAACGTTGCCTATGGGCACAATTTCCCTGCTCGATTTCCTGCAAGACAGGAATGTCAGTGTTCTGCCATGGCCAGCGAAGAGCCCGGATCTCAATCCCATTGAACACGTCTGGGACCTGTTGGATCGGAGGGTGAGGGCTAGGGCCATTCCCCAAGAAATGTCTGGGAACTTGCAAGTGCCTTGGTGGAAGAGTGGGGTAACATCTCACAGCAAGAACTGTTAAATCTGGTGCAGTCCATGAGGAGGAGATGCACTGCAGTACTTAATGCAGCTGGTGGCCACACCAGATGTTGACTGTTACTTTTGATTTTGACCCCCACTTTGTTCAGGGACACATTATTCCATTTCTGTTAGTCACATGTCTGTGAAACTTGTTCAGTTTATGTCTTAGCTGTTGAATCTTTTTATGTTCATACAAATATTTACACATGTTAAGTTTGCTGAAAATAAAAGCAGTTGAAAGTGAGAGGACGTTTCTTTTTTGCTGAGTTTATATATATATATATATATATATATATATATAGAAAACCTTTTATATATAGCAAACCTTTTAATTAAATCTCTAACTAATAACAATAAAAAAAAAATCTTAATTCAGTGAAGGCTTTTATGAGTATTCAGGTCAGTGTCCAATAACTTTACTTTAATAAACAGTAGTGTTTAGTAGATTACTGCAGAACAAAAACAGCTCTCGAGATTTTCATTTTAGCTTTATATGGACACAGTGAAGAGAAGGCCGCACACTCCTTCCAATCCTGATTTAAAACATCATTCAGCCGTACTCATGTGCACAAAAGCAGCATGTAATGTTTGAATTGGCTTAAGATTTTTTAAATCTAAATGAGTCAGAGCATTCAGAGTCAGAATGCTGTATAATATGACAAATCTTAATAAATGACTGAAAAGTATTTTAAATGAGTCTTAATAAGAAAATATACAATAGCCCAAAACTGATGCTATTTTGAATTGCCTGAAAATTAGTAATGCTATTAAATGTTTTCATTAGATGTCTTAGTTCTCCCTGCTGAAAACGAATTTCCATGCTGGTCTAGGCTGGTTAGTGCTGGTGTCACTGGTGGATCAGCATAGCCATGCTTTTCACTGATAGTTTCTTTTTTTATACTCTTTTATAACTCTGCGTGTTTCTAAGGCTCTCTACAGCTAATGTCTAAATATGACATCATGGCTGCCTGTCAAAGTGATGGCAACCATAAGTAGAACAGAACAAACAACACAGGCAAAAGTAATACATGTGTCTGGGGTAAGCAGAGTCTTCTCAGTCGGAACAGCTGAGGAAAATGAAAAAGCTTTATCAAAAATTTCTGTTTTTTTTGTTGGTTTTTTTCATGTTTTCCTTCTTTAGAGAGCAACAAGGGTCAACTTCTACCCAACGGCAAGCTTGAAGTATATCAGAGCACACATGCGTACTGTGATGCTCAATGAACCAGTTCTCTGGGGAATCATTTGTTATTAAACAGAGATGCCCCACTTACAACCCACTCTCGAGTGAAAGTGATGATTTGATGATGTGCTGTACCTTCAAAAACATCTACCATATTGAAGAAGGCCAGCGACAGCGAAGACTTTCCACTGCCTGTTCTACCACAAATGCCCAACTAGATGAAAGAAACAGACAGACAAAAACAGAGGGAGCAACACATGAGATCTTGATACAGCTAGACATTTTCAGATTGCTTTTGCATAAACTTGCTCAGGGCTGCTGTTCTACTAAATTACATAATTTAACATGGACAGTTATAGTTCACAAACACAATAACAAGCCATCAGTTGTCTGTAATACTCTGCTGTCATACTCTTGTTACATACGTAGTGTGAACCAGAGCACCTCTAAAAACAAGCTAGACTATAAATGATAAGCAATGTAAATGTTGAGGAGAAAACAACATTTTAAAAGATTTTAGAATCTAAACACAAAGAGTTCAAGAAAGATCAACAGAAAGTTTACTTAAATGCATGCTGGTTAGTATTAAAGTAGAGAAGAACTCTGTTTTGGCAGGGCAATGAGAAAACAAACATATATCTGACTAAACCACGGATAAGTGTTACATGTTACAAGAAGGTTGATTCATTTCAGAACTGCCAAAAACATATTGTCATCTTTGATTGGATGTTATTTGAATGCTAAGCAGGATCTTTATTCATGACACTTTGGGTGTAATTGATCAGGAACAATTAATTTACTACCTACATGATGGCTTGAGAGTAATAATACATGGAGCAGTTAACTCCTGATGTGTACCTTCTGTCCAGGGTTGATGTGGGCACTGACATGTTTCAGGACGGGTTTGAGCATGGGGTCATAACGCACACACAGGTCTTGGATCTTTATCTCGCCATGCTGTGGCCAGTTTTCTGGTACCTGTGAGACATCTGAGATCACAACAAAAACGCAGAAGGAGAACAACTGTAAGGTGGCCAGCATATTATATTTTTTTCAGGGCAACTGAAATGACTGAGGTCTTCACCTCATGTGACAAACATATCGGTATGTGAAAAGTATTATCAGTTTCTTTAACTGCAAATAAATGTGCAGAATTACTATGCTCCAGCTAGTCAACTCTGTGTGTGAATTTTCCAGTGTTCTAAATCACAATATTTGCTCTTGTAAGCTGAAGTACTTCAACAGCACACAGCAAAGGATCATACACCAATGGCAATAAGAAACCCAGAACATTACAAGTGAGTACTTTTCCGAGCTTCAGTTAACATAGCTATAAATGGTCTGGTCCAAATATCAAAGTTTTAGTTTCCTGCCTACTACTATCCAGCCCAGTTTTCCATTATGTCATTGATGAGATGGAGTAAGAGCTGCTGTTTTGCAACAGTTTAATTCAAAGATAACAGGCTATTACTTAAACTTTTTAGATACTCCTTCAGTGGATTCCTTGTATTCCCTTTTTTCTCAGGTCATCCCTGCTTCTTCTCCGAGTGAAACAAGTGTTTTGATATAATAAACGCCCTTTCAAAATGCTCACAGAGGTTTGTGTCAGGTTGCTCTGTCCTTGACTTCCTCCAAGCTTTGAGAAAATGCACATGTACCAGACCTAAGCTAAACCATTCTTCCTACCTATTTAGGGCAAATGTGATGCTCTGGCCAGGATGCCAGAAAACTTAATTGTTATCTAGTAACCCTCCTAAAAATAAATAAATAAATAAATAAATAAAACAGCTTAAACGAGCCTATGGTGTTTAGCTAGTCCCCCATTCTGACCAAGCTACTGTAGATAGGCTGGTCTGTATTGCTGATTTTAGAGGGGTTTTGCACACTATTAAACTGAAGAAAAGCTTGGCTAGGCTAGAAACCACCTTAACCAGCTTAAACCAGCTAAGACCAGGAAACTACCTTTGGCTGGCTTAAGCTGTTGTTCAGCAGGGAAGTTAGCATTGAAATCTTCATTTAGGAGGCTAAATAAATTCAACAATATCTAGAGAACCATAAAAATATCCTGAATTTCAGGGAAGATTGTGTTACCTATGGATCCCTCATAGTTTTCAGACTCAATGCTCAGGAAACTGTTGACCTTCTTTACTGCAGCCATCTGGACCTCCAGGTCTGCCAGATTCCTCACCACCCAGTTCAGGTAGTTTGTCACCTTAACACAAAACATAATGTCCACTGTGAGGACAGTAAGTGCTTTTAAGTCACAGGGATGTGCCTTGACTATCCCTAATGCATGATATTAGTTGAATTATGTAAATTGATGTCTCACAGTGAGAGCATAGGTAAGACCCAGTCCGATCAGACCAGACTGAGATGTGGTCCAGATAGCTGCCACTGCAGCGGTGAGGACAATCACAGCACCCAGATAATCCTGAAAGGAAAACAAAAATGGTATTGTTTACTTATTCAGATTCACCAAATTGGAAAAGCATAAAAGCTTAAAAACTAATATAAACATGTAGATCTGATACGATCCATATATTTTCTCAAATATTCTGAAGAAACCCCAGGAAAAAGTGCAACATTCATCCTTCCTAACCCATTATGAACTATGACTCAAGAAGGGTTTTGTCAAAAGCCTGAACATTGAGTTTTACTTACAGTTCTGACCTCCAACCACCGGTTGGCAGCAGAGAGAAAGAGGTAAGCTGTGTTGTTGGTGTCAGTTAGCTCCAACATCCGCTGCTTGAAGCGAGCCTCGTGCCTGGAAACACAGAACATTTATTACGCGACATTTAGTATGTGATAAGAACTGGAGACTAAGCTAAACAGTAACACAGCTGTGAAGAATGAGAGTGTTCAAATCATTTATGTAAGCTACACTCGAGAGACTTAACTGAGGAGTTTCATAATTTAATGTCTATTGTTGGATTGCTTAAAGTCAATAAAGGTTGAACAAGCACTAATGTGATTATAAAACATGGCCATTCAGACTGAATCAACACAGCAAGGCTAATATCTCACATAATTGGCTCTGTCTCATAAAAATCAGATAATCCTGTTTTCACTTCACTTCAAATCTAGTTGATATTCATTTGCTTGAATCCCTTTTATGGTAATGTTAACAGAGAGAGAGAGAGAGAGATGGTGCAGTTTGTTGAAAGAGCCCTGTGCTTTTGGAAGAGCCTCAGTCCACTGACCTGAATGCTCGAATGGTGGTGAGGCCCTCTGCAGTCTCAGAGAAATGACAGAGTAAAGGCAGCTGAGTGGAGTCATCCAGATCCTGCAGATCTCTGAGAAAGATAGAATGAGAAAGAGACAGATACAGCAACAGACAGAGAGGGAGATTGAAGGGAGTGTTAATAGAGCTGAACATTATGGTTCCAGAAGTATAAGTCGCTGTTGCCATGAAAATGGGAATTGTATGCTTTCAGAAGACTTGGAATATGACGCACAAGTCACATGGACTACTTTTGTGATACTTTTGGGGTCCTTTTTTAGGATTTAAAGTGAATGTCTATCAACTGCCATTGTATTGAAAAGACGGGCCGGGATAGAAATTAAAATTTCTCCTTTTGTGTTCCATCAAAGAAAGAAAGTCATATGGGTTTGGAACGACATGAGGGTGTGTAAATTAGGACAGAATTTACATTTTTGGGTGACTAATTCTTTGAGATGTAAATTATATATATATATATATATATATATATATATATATATATATATATATGTATATATATATATAATTTGATAACATTGTTTGCTGTGCTTTATTGGATAAATTAGTAATTGTTAAATTCCCTCAAAAAGATATTTTTTCTTTGTAACTTCATTTTGCTAAAAACAAAAGTGGTTCATCACTGTTATGCTCTATAAGGGTTAAGAGAGATGCAATGAAAATATTGAACTTTTCTGTGAAATACTTACTTAGAAGCAACCCTAAAGTACTTCTGGATGAAGTAGAATGCCACAGCAAGAGGCACCAGTGCGATGAGGAAGGCTGGGGTGACAAAAGAAATTATCCCAATCGCTGAGAGGCAAAGGAGAGTGGAACGGGTAAGAGACTCTAGTGTTGGAGGAATATGCTGCGGAGAGAGAGAGAGAGAAAGAGACATTATCACACATATGCCACATTCCTGTTCAAATTAATACTTCAATGTTGACTACTGCAACAGTACTGCAGCACTGTGGTGGCATGTCTGTGTGGAAACTGAAACCTGCTCATCTTAGTGGGCTTAAGTAAAAGAGAGCCCTCTGATATAAAGTGTTAGAAACCCTGTCTTTCTCTCACCTGGTCAATGATGTTGGTGTCCGCTGAGAAACGATTCAGGATTTGTCCAAGTGGGGTGATATCAAAGAATCTAAAAAATAGTAAATTGAAAAGAACATTATTTAAATATTTTCATGATTAAGTCTGCATTGGATATTTGCAAGATAATAATGGTAACATAATATGTGAAAACTTGTTTTGCTTGTGTGAGTACCTGATGGGTGCATAAATGATCTTGTTGAGTAGATTATGATGGAGGTTGGTAGCAGCAGCCACACCCAGAAACTCCACACTCAGGGAAGTGATAAGGCAGAGGGCTATTGCAGCCCCACACAATATTATGAACACTGGCACATAGGAACGATGCTGTGAACCACATAAAAACATAAAGAGCTCAACTTCAGCACTTCTACTAGCTAGATCAAATATGCCATAAATAGACATTTTAAAACAGCCATTTTCAGCAGTAATGCTTTACCTCTGCAATCTGTGTGGCGTCATAGTTCAGTCTGTAATTGGTTACATTGGCAAATGGATTGGCAAGACTTTCATTACGTGGGTTTGAGGAGGTCCAGGCTGCCAGCCAGTAGTCGATGGCCACCATAACGGAGTGCTTGGCCAGCTTGGAAGACACCATGAGGAAGACCATGAGGAAGCCACCTGAGGACAGATATCTCCAGCACATCTTCCATGGGATCTTAGAACGTCGGCTTGTGGTGGTGGACATGTTGTCGTCTTCATCCTCCTCCACTTCCTCCTCTATGGAATGAAAGTATATGGGATTTATTAAAAAAAAACAAAAAAAAAACAAGAAAGGTTGTGCTAAAAAGCTGTTGAATATTTACCTTCATCCTCATCATCAATTTGGTTCTTTGCATCTCTGGAATAGAACACTCTCCTCAAAGTCTTCCTCTCCAGTGTGGTCTGACTTTCTAGTTCGGTCTCCTAAAACACAGTAACAAAAACACACACTGTAAAATCAAAATCAGCCTCCATTGCTGTAAAACATGGTTAACAGAGATTGAATTTGAGGGAAACTGACCTTTTCTAGCTCCTGGTCTTGTCGATTCATCAGGGTTTTCCAGTGCTCATAGAGTTCCACATCATGGGTCTGAATATCCTTTAATGTCCCCTCTCTCAGCACTGAGCCATCCTTCATGGCTATTATCTACCAGACAGATGCTAATAGTAATCACTCAGGGCCCTACACAATGTGCCAATTTTAATTGTTTATTTGACAAAATTCATCAGCTTCAAAGAGATGATATCATATTTCTAAAACTTTTGAAACACAGTGCCACAGTCAAATGAATAAGATAAAATAGACAAGAGAGTGCTGATATAAGACAAGCAATCTCAGTTTGAGAAGCTTCTTACATGTAGAGCCATAGACTCTTTTTAAAAATTAAATAAAGCTATTTTTCAATGCCACTGAGAACAGGTAATTGGTAAGTGTCTCACAGACCAGAACACAAACCCCCCTTTCAGAGTGCAAAAAACACTGTCTAAGTTCTAGCATTTGGGGACAATTTACATTAATTTTCCAGCATCTGCATTTACCCAGTCAGCATGGATGAGGTACTGCAGCTTATGTGTGACCAAGACCAAAGTACGCTTGTCATCCTGTAGGAACTTGAGTATGCCCTCCTGCATCAAATGATCACTGAGGTGGATGTCCAGGGCGGAGAATGGGTCATCCTGCAAGTGGGATTTAAGCAAACCCAAAACCAGGTTAAGGATTAACTCCAATTCAGCACGAAAAAAAAAATTGATGCCAAAACTGATCCAAACATTTGTGTTTATCAATTGGGGAAATCGGGTTAAGGGTGAATTCTGGTTCAATTAATTGATTAAAAGCTTTAATTCTGCTTCTTTAAAGGAATATTCTAGGTTCAATACAAGTTATGCTCAATTGACAGCATCTGTGGCACTTCACTTTCTATATTCCACTGTGGAGGAATACTTTTCCATCTCCATGGATGACGAATTGCTTGTGATGTTCCTCATGATGTAAGTTGCTTTAGATAAAAGTGTCTAAATGCTAAATGGAGAGAATATTAAACACCAAGGCTGGTCTTGCAGAAATTACTATTTCAATTCCAGAATTCAAATGTCAATATTTCAACTAGGTGTAGTTAAGATCTGTTTTAAAATTCACTTTAAATACACAGCTTGTCCTGAAATGACCACATTGACTGTCTAGGATGCAAGACATAAAGTCACTTGGTCAATGGTTTTAGGAATGAGATAAATTCATAATTCTGCCCAAAAGGGTGTGTATTCACGAACTGTAATCCAATAATTAGCACTTTCACATTATTTTGTGTTTTTTTGCTATCGATGCCACTACATACCCTGTGCTAACACGTGTTGAAATCTTATCTTGGGTGTACCTCTGAAATCAAATTAAACACTGTAGTCATCATCATAACACTAGATAGAGCAAATATATTGAAGGCGTGTAGCATACCACTTGGAAAGTGCTCACTGTGGAGGGTGGAGGTTTATATCTATATCTGCAATATGAGTGTGTCTGCTTGTTTTATTGTGTCTAATCCACACTTGTCTGTATTGTAAAAGTTGATTCATACCAGGAAAACAATGTTGGTGTTCTGGTATAGAGCTCTGGCCACACAGATCCGTTGTCTCTGACCACCACTGAGATTAATACCCTGTAGGATTACATACACATACATAAATTCATATCAAACCCTTTCAGTTCTGATGACATAATAGTGTCATGGTAGTCTCGATAACAACTCTTTATTTGATTAGTATCACAGCAGCTGAGGTCAGATAGCTGGTCTCAAGCCCAGACACAGTGAATTATTAACATCCACCAATAAAGAAATTACCAATGTCCTCTCTTACCCGTTCTCCAATTTCAGTCTGGTCTCCAAAAGGAAGGATATCGATATCTGGTTGAAGTGAGCAGGCATCAATCACTGCTTTGTATCTGTGCAATAAATTTAAAGTTTAAAAATATAAGAATGTTTAGAAAACCAAGGCAAGAATACTAAAAATGAGCTCTCTAGGGAGTGAAAATGAGTTTTCACAGAGAGTTTTATTATAGTTGAGGTTTAGCCTTAACGACCCCATGAAATCAAATTTGAAGATTTGTGGCCTTTTGTCCATGTCTAAAAGCTTTCAAACCATCAATATGCTAGTGTACTTTTAAAAGCTGATCAAATGAATCTTTAGCCGATATAAGTTCTGTATTTAAAATTCACAGTTTCCATTTCTGGACAAATTCTTTCCTAAACAACTTTTTACAAATCAGCTCCTGTCTAGAATAAGAATATCCCTCCTCCTAATATGATCAGCAACCGACTATCAAGTACTGTAGCAAACCATGGTTAATGGCTGACATAACTAAAGCATATTGGCTATTATATATATATATATATATATATATATATATATATATATATATATATATATATATATATATATATATATATACATATAAAAAGGACCAGCCCTTTGATATGTCCTATCCAAACTTCTTGTTTCATTAGGAAATACATGAGAACTTTTTTCCTCACCTCTGCTTATTGAAAGGACTCCCAAATGTGATGTTGTCCTCAACGGTGGCATTCAGAAGCCATGACTTCTGTGCTGCATAGGCTACAGAATACCTGTTTTTACTGAGCAATTGAGAAAACAGAGAAAGAGAAAGACAGAAAGCAACATAATCAGTTAAGATGGAAGTGTAGAAATACATACTCTGGGTTTGAAGATGAAATGATGGAGAAAAAAAACCCCTTGTTAGTCATGAGCTAAAGGAGCAGATTAAAGAAAATATAAAATGCAGGGAGTCACAATGACCATGTATTAAACACCTGCAGAATTACAGCAAAAATACACTGTAACAGAGTCAAGTTTTGAGACTGAAACAATAAAGATCAAATTATGAACAACAATTTAAATAGTATGAGTGTAGTTCATGGCTTCAAGAAACAAAAGATGATACATGATATTGCGAATGACCTCCTCTTGTTAGATAAAACAGATAAAAGTCTGTTTTGATTTCATTTGGAGGAGTCCTTCTGTAACAACCAAATATTGCCAGAAATTAATATCAGTGTAAGAAAACCCTAGTGTTAACAAGAATGGTGAAGACTCCCAGCATTTTCACACACCTTGCACTGCATTTCTCACAAAAACGAACAACACCACCCAGTATATCAATGTTCGGAAGGAGAGGAGGAGGAGGACAGGGGTTTTAAAAACCAGAGGAATGTAAAGATAGAGGAGAAATGGTCCTGGAGGGATAAATGGATGGATGAGCAGATGAATGGGGAATCACTGCACATCTGTTGAAAGAGTTCAGAAACAAGTACCTCCGTTCCTCATAAGACAGCTCTGTATCGTGCCCACTGCAAGTCACGCACATTAAAAGATATTAAAGCTCAGAACAGTACAGTCACACAAACTGAACACTGCTGACAAGAGCAATTTCAAAAGATTCTTGCCTACTGGCTGCTTTGAAAATACAAAATACCCTTGCCACATTCTTAGGCCATTTTTGAAGTCACATATGCTACAAAAGTCCTCCTGTGTTGGTTTATAGAGGTGACTGTGTAGCTGTGTAGCATGTAAGCATGTAAAGACCCCCGGTGAAATACCTTATATTCCCATCGAGGTGTATCTCACAATCAGGCACCCTGATTGAACACAGCATGGCAGAAGAGGACACAGAGAAACAAAGACACACATGCATGACCAGAGTTATTAAATAGTCCACGAGGACACACCGTTCTGTAATAACAGTGACATACTCCGCTTGACTCCCATTTAGAAGTCATAAAACATGACCTGAATAGTGATTAAGTATTTAGTAGTTCAGAAGTAGACTTTAGCTGGAGAGTAATGCCATTGTCATTAAAGAACCTGAAACTAAAAAAAAAAAAAATTATCTCTTGTATCGTTACAAAGTAAAACGAATAGTCCATATTACTGAGGCCTAAATGGAGATGTAATGGGTTTAAAATGGCAATAGCCTCAAAAAAGTTTTTGGACTTCCCTTAAAGGGGTCATGTCATGAAGAATAAAAATGTCCTTGATATTTATATGAAATATGAGAGGTCTTTCAACTATTAAAACATACTGTAAAAAATTTCAGAATTCAAACCTTAAAGGGATGGTTCATCCAAAAATGAAAATTCTCTAATCATTCCTCATGCCATCCCAGGTGTATATGACTTCGTTTCTTCAGCAGAACACATTTGAAGAAAAATAGAAATATACCTCCGTAACAGGATTTTTGATGCTCCAAAAAGCACAGACAATCAGCATTAACATCATCCATACAACTCCACTGGTTAAATGAATGTCTTTTAAAGTGATATGATCACTTTTGTTGTGGAAAAGATAAATATTTAAGTACTTTTTAACTATAAATCATCGCGTCTGGTAAGCAGTAGTATGCGCATTCACGAGAGGGTTGAGGTCACGCGGTCTTTCCAGCGATGGCATGGCAACATTCCATTCGTTGCAGCTGACACTCTCTACCTCTGTTGGCATTGCCTACATGTGCACCACCATGTCTCCTGAACTCTCTGTCTCTCTGAGTCTTGTTGGTCCAGCCTCCTCCATCTCCCTGTGCTCCTGATCAGAGAACTCAGGTTCAAATAAATATGGCTGTGCAAAAACTTGTATCTCCTCTTCTACTCTTAAATCAAAATACTCTGACATCTTTGTTTAAATTGGCTTCAATTTGTTTTACGGCATTTGGTCTGAACAGTGTTTCTCCTGCTCAGTTTTAAACAGTGCTGCGGTTCTCACTTCTTCACTTCTCGCGTGAACATGCCAACGCCAATACGTCACACGAGAGGCCGCGTGACCTCAGCCCTCTCGTGTATGTGCATACCACTGCAGAGATTATTTATAGTTATTTATAGTTAAAAAGTACTTAAATATTGATATTTTTCGCACTAAAAACTATCGTATTGCTTTATAAGACATTCATTTAACCACTGGAGTCGTATGGATGACGTTAATGCTTATTGTCTGTGCTTTCGTGTTAAAATCCACATCCATTATAAGGACCTATTCAGCGGAAATATTTTTAAATTTTTCTTCAAATGTTATCTGCTGAAGAAAGGAAGTTTATATACATCTGGGATGGCATGAGGGTGAGTAAATTATAAGAGAATTTTTGGGTGAACTATCCCTTTAATACCCAATGCAATAAAAGCATTTATTGAAACCAAGCTGCAAAAACACCTTGTTCTCTTTCGACTTTCCTACGTAACTAGGGGGTTCATTTATTCATGACCGACTCTACAGCAACAACATCAACTACTACTTTACGTCATCACATCAACGCACCCTTGGCACCGACCACTGCTGCTCCGTTCGTAAAATAAAAAGAGAGAGTAAGACAAGCCTAGTGTGGCCTACTAACCATTTCTGAACACCAAAGGGGACCCATCTGAACTATTTTGAATAATTTTTGTATATAATGATGCACTAGACAGACGTCTTAGACCGTTGTAATGTATTTTGCGCTGCTTTTAAAGAAAGTAACCAGTTTCATTCATGAATGTTTTAAATGTCATGACTGTTTGATAGTTTATGGTGCTGCTGTGCTTGAGTGAACAGTTTAATATATTCAAATGCAATGTGTTGGATGTGTGTTATGTGTAAACCCTGAAATTTAGTTTTATAATATTGTGGAGCTTGATCATTCTCTTCTGATTGAGTTTCAAATATGGCTGTATTTGAGGGGCTGCACAATGTTAGCCAGTTAGAACAGTGGGCATTTGCGTTGAAGTTTAAAGGGGACGCTGAGGCCAAAACCAAGCGTTTCAGTGGAAAATGATCATATATTACTAAATTAAAATAATAAAAAAAGAGCATGTCATGACCCCTTTAAAATTTATAAATGTCATTGCATTATATAACAAAATATAAAAACAAGTGGCACAAGCACACTTATTAAGCAGTTTATTATATTTGTTAGGTTTAAAATGATAAAACAAGCAACGGACAGTGAATTTGATAACACACAAGCTAAAGTTGGTCAAAGATTGCTAAGTTTTAAATGCTACTGATAATATAATAATGGTACTTGAGGGTAATACATCCACTAAAAATGACCATGCAACCAGTTTGTTAAAAGTAATTGCAAAAATGGCTCAGAAAAACTTAATCTAGTCCTAATACAAGATGTAGCATCATTTATGTGCACATACCAATTGGTTTAATATTTTGTTATTTAATACAATGAGATTAATATATTTTACTGTAAAGTGTGACTTACATTTCTGAACACTTTTTGAGGCCACTGAATATAAATCCCTTGCAAATCAATGGATTATAAACAACTACTGTATGCAGATCTGCTTGGTTTTGCTCATAAATGCTAATCAGAGACCATCTCCAGCATAGGCTGACAGATGGAGATATTCACAGAGAGAAAAGCATTTCCTTTGTGTGGTGATAACACAGAGGGGAGAGAATGACATGTGGGAGAAAAGGACAGAAAAAGGTTAAAGATTAATGGATGGAGTAAACAAAGTCAAAATTAGGGGGTTCTGAAAACACACCCACCCACCCACACACACACACACACACACACACAAGGAGTTAAGATGGCTCCACATACATCTGTGTATGCACAACGTGGTACATACATCATAATAATAGCAGATGCAATGGACAGCAGAATATATATATATATATATATATATATATATATATATATATATATATATATATATATATATATATATATATATATATACATGTGTGTTTTAACAGATGAAGGCTTTGATTAGCATCTGATGTGTCTGGCATACACATGTACACCTCCCTTGTTTTCTGGTACACAAACACAAACATTTAAAAATAGATTAACTGCTTTAGGGGTTGAGAGAAAGGAGAGGTGAATTTTGGTTCACAACTTCACTATTTGTTAAGTGAAAATACAAACAGCAAGCCCTTAAAATCTGTTATACAGTATATACACCGATCAGCCACAACATTAAACCCACCTGCCTAATATTGTGTAGGTCCCCCTCATGCCGCCAAAACAGCACCAACCCGCATCTCACAATAGCATTCTGAGATTATATTCTTCTCACCACAATTGTACAGAGCGGTTATCTGAGTTACCGTAGACTTTGTCAGTTCGAACCAGTCTGACCATTCTCTGTTGACCTCTCTCACCAACAAGGCATTTCCATCCACAGAACTGCCCCTCACTGGATGTTTTTTATTTTCAGCACCATTCTGAATAAATTCTAGAGACTGTTTTGTGTGAAAATCCCAAGAGATCAGCAGTTACAGAAATACTCAAACCAGCCCATCTGGCACCAACAATCATCCATGTGATTATCTAATCAGCCAATCCTGTGGCAGCAGTACAGTGCATAAAATCATGCAGATATGGGTCAGGAGCTTCAGTTAATGTTCACATCAACCATCAGAATGGGGGAAAAATGTGATCTCAGTGATTTAGACCATGGCATGTTTGTTGGTGCCAGACGGGCTGATTTTAGTATTTCTGTAACAGCTGATCTCCTGGAATTTTCACACACAACAGTCTCTAGAATTTTCTCAGAATGGTGCTGAAAATAAAAAACATCCAGTGAGGGGCAGTTCTGTGGACAGAAATGCCTTGTTGATGAGAGAGGTCAGCAGAGAATGGCCAGACTGACAAAGTCTATGGAATGCTATTCTGAGATGTGGTTTGGTGCTGTTTTGGCGGCATGAGGGGGACCTACACAATATTAGGCAGGTGGTTTTAATGTTGTGGCTGATAGGTGTATATATATACAGGTGCATCTCAATGAATTAGAATGTCGTGGAAAAGTTCATTTATTTCAGTAATTCAACTCAAATTGTGAAACTCGTGTATTAAATAAATTCAATGCACACAGACTGAAGTAGTTTAAGTCTTTGGTTCTTTTAATTGTGATGATTTTGGCTCACATTTAACAAAAACCCACCAATTCACTATCTCAAAAAATTAGAATATGGTGACATGCCAATCAGCTAATCAACTCAAAACACCTGCAAAGGTTTCCTGAGCCTTCAAAATGGTCTCTCAGTTTGGTTCACTTGGCTACACAATCATGGGGAAGACTGCTGATCTGACAGTTTGTCCAGAAGACAATAATTGACACCCTTCACAAGGAGGGTAAGCCACAAACATTCATTGCCAAAGAAGCTGGCTGTTCACAGAGTGCTGTATCCAAGCATGTTAACAGAAAGTTGAGTGGAAGGAAAAAGTGTGGAAGAAAAAGATGCACAACCAACCGAGAGAACCGCAGCCTTATGATTGTCAAGCAAAATCGATTCAAGAATTTGGGTGAACTTCACAAGGAATGGACTGAGGCTGGGGTCAAGGCATCAAGAGCCACCACACACAGACGTGTCAAGGAATTCGGCTACAGTTGTCGTATTCCTCTTGTTAAGCCACTCCTGAACCACAGACAACGTCAGAGGCGTCTTACCTGGGCTAAGGAGAAGAAAAACTGGACTGTTGCCCAGTGGTCCAAAGTCCTCTTTTCAGATGAGAGCAAGTTTTGTATTTCATTTGAAACCAAGGTCCTAGAGTCTGGAGGAACGGTGGAGAAGCTCATAGCCCAAGTTGCTTGAAGTCCAGTGTTAAGTTTCCACAGTCTGTGATGATTTGGGGTGCAATGTCATCTGCTGGTGTTGGTCCATTGTGTTTTTTGAAAACCAAAGTCACTGCACTCATTTACCAAGAACTTTTGGAGCACTTCATGCTTCCTTCTGCTGAAAGATGCTGATTTCATTTTCCAGCAGGATTTGGCACCTGCCCACACTGCCAAAAGCACCAAAAGTTGGTTAAATGACCATGGTGTTGGTGTGCTTGACTGGCCAGCAAACTCACCAGACCTGAACCCCATAGAGAATCTATGGGGTATTGTCAAGAGGAAAATGAGAAACAAGAGACCAAAAAATGCAGATGAGCTGAAGGCCACTGTCAAAGAAACCTGGGCTTCCATACCACCTCAGTAGTGCCACAAACTGATCACCTCCATGCCACGCCGAATTGAGGCAGTAATTAAAGCAAAAGGAGCCCCTACCAAGTATTGAGTACATATACAGTAAATTAACATACTTTCCAGAAGGCCAACAATTCACTAAAAATGTTTTTTTTTATTGGTCTTATGATGTATTCTAATTTTTTGAGATAGTGAATTGGTGGGTTTTTGTTAAATGTGAGCCAAAATCATCACAATTAAAAGAACCAAAGACTTAAACTACTTCAGTCTGTGTGCATTGAATTTATTTAATACACGAGTTTCACAATTTGAGTTGAATTATTGAAATAAATGAACTTTTCCACGACATTCTAATTTATTGAGATGCACCTGTATATATATATATATATATATATATATATATATATATATATATATATATATATATATGTATATATATATATATATATATATATATATATATGGACACCCAAATACCGCAACCATGTGTGCTTGTTGAGCATTTAATTTCAAAACCATTGCAACAATGTTTGGGCACAAAAGGAGATATCCCTTTTGGGTGACACAATCAAACCTGTTAATTAAAAGGGGGCATCCATTTTTTTAATACAGATGACATACTATACTATAAAGTATTTTATACAGTGAGTTTCAGTTTATACAGTATGTGAATATGTCTTTGTGTGTGAAATCTCTCTCACTTGCTCCAGAAGACTTTTCCACTGATCGTCTGCATCTCTCCAAGCATGGCCAACAACAGAGATGATTTCCCACAACCTACCTGGCCCACGATCATTGTCAGCTGACCTGAAGAAAAGGGCAACAAGAGGAAGGTTAATTACAGATTTATATGTACAGGTTTCACCCCTGCGGATAGTTTTTTTTATGTATACTGTCAATGGGGGATTGTAGGACTACAGCAGGCAGCAGGGTGCCCATCTGTTGGTTGGCTTGCAGCTTGTTCAGGCTCAGTTCAATGCTTTAATGAGGCTTCTGAATTACTAAACCAGCACAGCAAATCATGTGCAGAGACATGAAATCTTCAGTATTAAAGTGTTAGTTCACCCTAAAAATACAAATTCATTTACTCACCCTCATGTTCCAAAGCCGTATTTCTTTTTTTCTTCTATAGAACACAAAAGGGGATGTTAGGCAGTTCAGTATGTTAAGTCTCAATCACCACTCACTATCATTGCATCTTTTTCCATACAATGAAAATGAATAGTGACAGAGGCTCATGTCCACCTCCATTTGTGTTCCACAGAAGAAAGAAAATCATATGGGTTTGATACAAAATGCAGGAGATTAACTGATGACAGAATTTTCATTTTTGGTTGAACTATCCCTTTAAGCCTTAAGTACAAAGACTTTGTTTGTTTGCGTTTGACTGACAGTAGGGTTTTCTTAACAGGGACAGCAGATCTGGTACATTTAGTGTGTTGTTAATTAATGTGTATTCTCCAAACATAACACCTTTCATGACAATTTATTATTTGTTGTACTTTTGTATGTCTTACTACATTTGTATATGTCTAATGTCTTTATACATACATCTCTTTTTACATATGTTTTGTTTGCTTTTTCTATACTTCTATTTATGTATCTAATTTACTTTTTACATACATTTGTTTTTGACTTTTGTCCACTTCTATGGACATATAGCTCTATAACTCTTTAACTAATATATTTACATTTAATGCAACATCTTGTGGAGTACAAAAATAATCTTGTTGTACCTGTACAATGACAATAAAAACAAAATAAAAAATACTCTTAGAGACCAAGAGTGTTTGTTATGTTTGCGTTGAAAGTGCCTGCCAATTCAGTCACACTAAGGTGACTTTGTAACTGCAAATGAGTATGAGTGATGTTCCTTAAAGTGCAAAAACTAAGCAGTCATGTGACGCCATGCGAGGTTCGGACATGTGAATGGCGAGCTCTGCACACTTTGTTAGTTTTAATACTTTTTATGTCATAAATCGGTGAGATTCGATACACCCTGATCCTTAACTGTTCTAGGAAGACAATATGTCAAAGAATTCAAAATCCTCGGGCTCTGGAGACATTAAAAGACACTTATGGGCTCAAGCTGATGCCCCGGACAAGGCCGCGGACCAGGGAGCCGATTTGGCCAGAGAAGTGAAGGAAATTCGGTGAGAATTGTTGAACGTGTCGGCAATACTGACGAAGGTCGTTGCTGACTTGGAGGATCTTTCTGTATTACATCGATCGATCACTGCCATGGAGACGAAATTCACTGAGGTGGTTACAAGAGTGGTGGATGTCGAGAAACGGATTGATTATCTGGAGTCATCAGAGAGGGAATTAGCTGCTAATCTGCTAGCGACCAAGGTGGATTTGGAGTGCATCTGGGAGAAGTTGGAAGACTTGGAGAATCGTAACCACCGGAATAACATCCGAATTGTTGGAATTCCTGAGGACGAAGAAGGTTGGGATATGGTGAAATTCCTGGATGGGCTCTTTCCGAGTCTGTTCGACATAACAGGCCATAAGCTGGAAATCGAGCGAGTTCACAGGGTTCCAGCTCGGCGATCCGCAGAGGGAGACAGGCCCTGATCAATTCTGGCCAAATTTCTAAGATCATCCGATAAAGATCTCGTGTTATGCGAGGCGAGGAGTAAGGGAGGGCTTTCTTGGAAGAACTACAGCGTTTTCTTGTTCCCAGACTTTGCGAATTCGACAAGAGGGAAACATGATTGATTCAAGGAATGCAAGAAACTCTTACATCAACGGAAGGTCACTTTTGCATTGATGTGACTTGGAGGATCTTGCTGTAATACGTCGATCGATCACTGCCATGGAGACGAAATTCACTGAGGTGTTTACAAGAGTGGGGGATGTCAAGAAACAGATCGATTATCTGGAGTCATTGGAGAAGGAATTTGCTGCTAATCCGCTAGCGACCAAGGTAGATTTGGAGCACCTCTGGGAGAAGTTGGAAGACTTGGAAGAAACGTAACCGGCAGAATAACGTCCGAATTGTTGGAATTCCTGAGGACGAAGAAGGTCGGGATATGGTGAAATTCCTGGACTGGCTCTTTCCGAGTCTGCTCGACATAACAGGCCACAAGCTGGAAATCAAGCGAGCTCACAGGGTCCCAGCTCGGTGATCCACTGATTCTGAGATAATCCGATAAAGATCTCGTGTTACATGGGGCGAGGAGTAAGGAAGGGCTTTCTTGGGAGAACCACAGCATTTCTTGTTCCCAGACTTTGCGTATTTGACAAGAGAGAAACGTGATCGATTCAAGGAATACAGGAAACTCTTACAGCAACGGAAGGTCGCTTTTGCACTGATGTTCCTGGTCAAATTGAGAATAGACGCTAAGGATGGCCGTAAAGTATTTACATGTCCCCAGCAAGCGATGTCCTTCATAAAGTCAATGGACTGAATAAGTTATTTTGTGGTACTCACGTTACAGCCAAGTGGACCAGCTCACTGAACATCCACTTGATTGTCCGAGGAAGCTGAGTGCCTTTTTTGTTTCTTTTTGTGCTGGTTCTGCCTAGCGTATGGAGTTTGTTTTGTGTAGTAACACTCCTTTGGGACAGTGTTGTGGATGAATCTGCTCGTTCTGTGTGCTTATGTCTCCTATTGGTTGGAGTTTGTTTTGTGGAGTATTTCTTGCAGGACATTGGAGTGATTGTGTCATTTGTTGCACTTATGTAGGCAGTCGAATGGGCCGGCTTACTGAACATTCGTTTGACTGTTCGAGGAAACTGAACAGCCTTTTTTTGTGTGTGTGTGCTGGTTCCGCTAGCGGCTGGAGTTTATTATGTGGAGGAACACACCTTCGGGACAGTTTTGTGGATGAATCTACATTTTCTTTGTGTTTATTCTGCCTATTGGCTGGAGTTTGTTTTACAGATTATCTTCTGTTTTGTAATTCTGTTTTAGAAAATTTGTGTAGAAACACCGGACTTGAGCAATCCGATGGCAAATTTGTCACGGGGGTTCTCATAGGCATACATGGAATGTTTGAGTTTAAAGTGATGGGCAGGGTTAATGTGCATGTTTTTCTTTTTTCTGTTTGTTTGGTTCGGGGGAGGTTTGGGGTTTGTTTGTTGCACTAATGTTGGAATGTGGTCTTTATCATTTTATTTTTGACACACAATCTATTTTTTCTAATATGTCAAAATGTCAAATGTTAGTATGAGTGGATTGTCTCTCTCCATGTGGAATGTGAACGGGTTGAGGCACCCCATAAAAAGAAGGAAAGTTATTTCTCTTCTTAAACGTAAGAAATATGATATAGTGTTTCTTCAAGAAATGCAACTTTCCACGCAGGAAGCTGAAAAATTTGGGAAGATATGGGGTGGGCATGTTTTCTTTAATGCTGGCTCAAGTAAGAGCAGGGGAGTCATTACACTGATAAGTAAGCATCTTCAATTCAAATGTCTCAAACAGATTAAAGATAAATTAGGAAGAGTCATTATTGTTTTAGCAGAAATTCCGGGGCAAAGTTTGATTTTGGCTAATATTTACGTACCTAACGCTGATGATCAGGGCTTTTTTATATATCTTGAAGGGATGTTGCAAGCCGCTGGCACCCCTCATGATATAATATTGGGAGGAGACTTTAATCTATTGATGGACTCAGTCCTTGATCATATTGAAGCAAAAGTGTGTAAGCCCCCTAGAGCAACACTGACGCTTCACAGGATGTGTAAAAATCTTTTTCTTACAGATATTTGGAGACTTTTGATCCCATCTGGTAGGGACTATACATTGTTTTTCATCAGTCCATAAGATTTATTCTTGAGAAGTCCCTCATTTCATCTGTTGTTGATTGCTATATAGGAAATATCTTAGTCTCAGATCACACCCTGGTGAGTTTAGAGGTGTTAAAAAAGAATTCATATAGTTGGCGCTTTAATGTATACCTTTGGCAAAATCCTGAATTTCAACAAATGTTAAAGGCTGAAATCAGTGTTTATATGGAGACCAACTGGTCCTCAGTATCCTTTGTTGGCATGGCTTGGGAGGCACTTAAGGTGGTTCTTAGGGGTCGGATCATACAGTATGCCTCATTCATCAAAAAATACAAAGCACGAGAACTTGTGGAGTTGGAAGGGAATATTAAAAGTGCCGAGGCAGAGCTGAAGCACCGAATGTCGTCTGATGGCCTCAGTGAATTGACCAGATTGAAATACAGATATAATACTATTTTGTCACGGAAGGTGGAGTTTTGGTTATTCAGGGCAAGACAGTCATACTTTGAATCGGAGGACAAAGCAGGGAAGCTTTTGGCTAGATATATAAAGCAGAGAGAGTCTTTTTCTACCATTCCCTCAGTGAAATCTACTGGTGGTGAAATATTTACTTCTGCCATTGATTTTAATAATGCTTTTAAAGAATTCTTGATCTCTATAGTTCCTCGTCTTCATCTACTAATGAAGATATTAGAAACTTTTTGGAACCATTAGATCTCCCTAAACTGACGACTGAGCAAAAAAAATTCTCTTGATTCTGAGATAACCTTGGTGGAGCTGGTCCGGGGCCAGACGGCTTTGCCGCTGAATTCTTTATATCTTATGTTACAGAACTGGCTCCACTTTTCTTAGAAGTTTATATGGAATCATTAAAGAATGGAAAGCTTCCACCAACCATGACACAATCCCAGATCATTCTGATTCTTAAAAAGGACAAAGATCCAAGCGAGTGTAAGAGTTACTGTCCAATTTCCCTGATCCAGCTAGACGTAAAAAAATTGTCAAAAATTTTGGCTAACTGATTAAGTAAAGTTATGACATCTCTTATACATATAGATCAGGTGGGGTTTATTCAGGGCCACAGCTCTTCTGATAACATTAGGCCTTTCATCAATATTATGTGGTCAGTGGCGAATGATCAGACTCCGGTCGCTGCCATCTCACTTGATGCCAAAAAGGCATTTGATATGGAAGAATGGGATTATCTTTTTAAGATTTTAGAAATATACAGGAATACTTATATTGGATGGATTAAGTTACTTTATAGACACCCGGTAGCAGCGGTACAAACAAACTGACTAATTTTAGATTATTTTACTATGGATAGGGGCATCTGGCAGGGTTGCCCTCATTCTCCATTATTGTTCTGTCTTGCCCCAGTACCATTAGCAGCCACAATAAGAAAGGAAGATGATTTTCCAGGGGTGGTGCGGGAGGTATGTCACATAAGCTGTTGCTTTATGCAGATGATATTTTATTATTCGTCTCCGACCCTACTAGATCTATGCCTTGCCTCAACAGAATTATTAATTCCTTTTCTAAGTTCTCAGGATACAGAGTTAATTGGTCTAAATCCGAAGCTTTGGCTCTGACAGCGTACTCTCCGGTAACGACTTTTCAGCCAGGCACCTTCCAGTGGCCCAAACAGGCATTAAGTATTTGGGTATTTTATTCCTAGCAATTTTGTGTGATTTAGTTAGTTAATTTTGGCCCTTTAATAAAAAGGTTTTCGAGCGATGTGGGCAGGTGGGCTTCATTACATTTATCTATGATCTATGAAGGTTAATGTTATTAAAATTAATTGTATTCCAAAATTCAACTACCTGCTACAGTCTCTCCCTATACATGTCCCTCTCTTATTTCAAGCAATTTGATAGTATAGCGAAGTCCTTCATTTGGAATAAAAGTCCCAGATTAAATTTCAGTAAGCTGCACAGGCCGATTGACAAAAGTGGGCTAGGCCTACCCAAGATTTTGTTTTATTATTATGCATTCGGTCTCAGACATTTTGCTCATTGGTCGCTTCAACCTGAGAGAGCCCCTCCCTGGTTTTGTATTGAACAGGAAGTTCTTGCCCCTATTTCGCCATTGCAAAGCCTTTCTATCAAACTAACCGGAGAAGTTAAGTTACACCCCGTTATCTCGCATGTGCACTCGGTATGGACAAAGGTGTCCAGAGTGTTTAATTCGTACATTTATATAAATGTTGCCTCAAGCATATGGCTGAACCCAAAATTATGTATTAATAAGTCCCCTTTCTGCTGGTCAGAGTGGATTGTGAGGGGGTTGCTACACTCGGTGACCTATATGAGAGTGAAGTGTTGAGATCCTTTGAAAATTTGATTCAACATTTTATGATTCCCAGATGTCAGTTTTTTAGGTATTTACAGCTGTGCCACCTGCTCTGTACTATTTTTGGGAGTAGCATACACCCTCCTAAAGCGGCAGACAGTCTGGGAGAGGTAATTACTGCTTTTGGAAAAGGTCATGAGGCATCGGTGTATTACTCCCTGCTAATTCAGAGTCTGGCAGACGGAGCTTTAACTTCTATCAAAAGATTATGGGAGAAAGATTTAAACTTGGTATTGGAAGAGGGAGTGTGGCTAGGATTTAAAAAAATGTCAAGTGTGCATCTAGAGATGCAAGGGTGTGCCTTATGCAATTCAAGATTTTACATCGATTCTATTGGACCCCCTCTAGATTTTATAGGCTTAAAGACACACCCACCTGCTGGTGATGTCAATCAGAAGATGGAGACACAACCCATATCTTTTGGTGGTGTGTTAATATCCAAGAATTTTGGTTGAAGGTTCAGAGTTTTATGTGTGTATTGGGCACTCAAATTTCATTTTGCCCCAGACTCTGTATTTTAGGCGATGGGGCGGTCATCAATATAGAATAAGCACATAAAAAATTGGGTCCTAACCAGCATCATGAAGTCGGCTGGAGCACCCCCATTTCAGGAGTAGTGCTTGGAGATGGGGAGGGCTTTTGAAGAAGCGTCATCTAGAAGACTGGGGAATTTGGACTTGTTTGTGGGGAAATGGGGCAAATATCTGGTGTTTTTGGAGGGCTCTCAGGGAGGGACAGTGAAGAGAGAGGTGTAGTGGTTAATGTGTGTGATTATATATATATATATATATATATATATATATATATATATATATATATATATATATATATATTTTTTTTTTTTTTTTTTTTTTTTTTTTTTGTGTGTGTGTGTTGGGTCTATAATCATGTGTGACCACTGGGATGTTGTTGGGGATTGGTGGGGGTTAAGTATTAATTCTGTTTTTATATGTTTTTCTTTTCTTTGTTTAATATATGAATCAATAAAAATAAAAAAATTAAATCACAAAAGAAAAAGTGCAAAAACTAGAGATGGGCATAGCCCAAAGACAAAAGACAGGTATGCAGTAATGTCATTCATTGTATAAAAGTACATTTTGGGGGTTTCCTGTGCTTTGAAGCAGTATACCTGTTGGGATTCGGATGTTGATATCAGACAACGTTGACAAGTTGCTTCCCCACGTGAAGAAACCATCATTCACCTGAATGAGACATAATAACACATACAAATAAAAAGCACTTTACAAAGATGACAACAAACCAGCACTCTCTCCATCCTGGTGTGATGTGATCACATTTTCATCTCTGCTTGTACAAGCTTTTGGTCAAATTTACATCTTCCGGATGTGCTCTAAATTTTATTTTCCCAATGTTTATTTACAGCAATTATAACACTCCCATCAGAACAGCACAGTAGGCCAGAATGAAATACTGGGAAAAGGAGAACAGTGAATGATCTAAAACATCTGTAAGAGCAAGACAGAGCAAGAGAGCGAGAGAGAGAGAGAGAGAGAGAGAGAGAGAGAGAGAGAGAGAGAGAGAGAGAGAGAGAGAGAAGGAGAGGATAAATTTGGGAGGAATGGTTGAGACTGAGATGTGATGGAGTGTAAATGTCAGAGTAGATTAGGCCATATTCATAACAGAGTGAGCGGATGTGACAGTGGGACAGTGTGAGAGAGTGCACGCAGGCTTACAGGACATGTGTGCATGTGTGTTGATGTGTTCGGCCACTAGGCTCATTAGCAAAGAGGCTAGTGCAGTCCAGAGGGATACAAAAGGAAACGGACCCTCCAGGGAACAAAAGACAGAGGAGAAACAAAACAAAATAAACAGTTAAATTAATGTCCTTCTGATTTTTTGACTTTTTCTTCTCGTGAGAATCCCAAACTGCACTCAGAGGAAAGCTGAACCCAAAGCACCTTTAACTAAAGCCATGTCTGAGAAACAATCACAAACTCCATATGGGGAATTTCAAACCAGCTGAGAAAGGAAAGAACATGCTGTTAGGGATGGGCATAAGTACCCGAGTACTCAAAAACTCAGCAACGATTAAAAACACAAATGCAAGAGTCACCACTATATTATAGGTTTTCCCCACCTTCAAAAGCCCAATCTAACCCCTGTGTGAGTCTATGTGGGGTTTAAAAGCTTGTTTAGACACAGTAGGATTAGAGCAACCAATTGGCTGTGTCTTGACTGGGGAAGGTTATTGGCATCTGGATGAGAACATGCAGATCCTGAGCTCTCTTAATGAACTTCAACATGTGCTCTATGTCTGTGAATGAGGCCCTGAGAATCAGGGCTGATGGGGTCTTTGCTGACATCTGACCTGTACAGCGACATCCTCGGTCTCTGTGGGCCGCAGCTGTCTGCGCATGGGCTGCTCGTAGTTATCCATGCGATACCGCCCCTTTCTGTTAAACACCTTAGTCTATGATGATAAAAAGAAAAAGAGAGAGATTGAGGGAAAAGTTAAAGAAAGTGAAAAGTACATATCACATGCCTCTCCAATTTCAGAACCATGAGATGGGGCTCCACCAACACATAGTGATGTCATTGTGGACAAACAGATGAAGACAAAAAAAGATGTTATTTTGGGCATTTTTCATTCTCTTCAGTACTTTTCTCTTTATTTTGCCTGTTACGTGCTAAAATATTTTCAGTTCATCTTTCAAGATTTTTGTCATTTAGAAAATATTAATCTGATGGGCTACAGCAAGTCCACAGAAAGTTAGAGCTGCTCTTACCAATTCTTTACACTGACCAAGTTACAGACTACAGCAACTCTGCCATGACAATCATTGCGCATCTTAGTTTCAGTCCACTGTGGACACGAATCAACAATCAATATGGATCGCACATTATCCACTGTTTTTGCGGTTGCGTGTAAACACATGGTATATTTGCAACATAGATGTGGCTTTTATGTAATGTAAAACAGCTCTAGATAGGGAAATGTACCCATAGAATAATTGGCTCATAATGCCGTGAGGGGGCCCTCATATAGGGTCAGGGCTGTGGGGGTGTCCCATAGACCAGTATGAAAAATTTAGTCCAGCGCCAGCAAGCAACCACCTAGCAATTCCCCAACAACCACCCAGAACACCCTAGCAACTTCATAGCCGTTTATCAACATGTAATCATTTTTGCCTTAAAAACAATCTAAAAACATTCTTTCTATTTCTGAGCTTAAGAAAAGCTGTTCTGATACATGCCAAAGATATTAAGAAACTAAGAAAAGCTCTGAAGAATATCATAGCCTTGACACACTAAGCAAATGCAAAATCATAAAACACCCCACTCAGTTTGACATTAACAGTTTTTGCATCAGTTTTTCCACGTTCTTAATTTATTTTCCCCACTTATTCCTAATTTAAAATGGTATTACATTTTGACATATAAAAAATATACATATTCATATATAATGATCATAATGTTTACTTGAAGAATATTTGCACATTTGATTACACTGTTTCAGTTTAATTTATTATGTTTATTATCTGTGCTAATTCTTATGTGATCACTATATTATCCCCAGATTTCTTATTACTATCCATTTCTTGTAGCTGGCCCTTGAAGAGCAAGGAGTATCTTATTTCTACTTAAAAGACTCTGAAGAACTCCTGGAAAAGCTCAGCTGAACCTGGAGGCTTGGAATAGGTTATGAGTATTAGGGAATGTCTTTAAGTCTAAATCTGTGTGTCGGCACTCACATCCCCTGGGTATTTGTATTTCTTGCTGGACTCTAGAGGCATGGACATATCTCCATTTCTCCAGCTGTCATCTCCAATCTCATCACTCTGCAGAAACTCGCCAAGCTTCTGTACACTGCAGGATACAATGTAAAGGTCAATGAGTATATACATACACATTTACTGTATGCATCACACTACCTGTGCTGAACACACTTTATTACAATATTCCCAATTGAAAAATAATAAAATCCCACCAAATAACCTTTATAGAAAATGTGACAACCAATAAGTGAAGTCAATATATGGCTTATATCAATATACCAATATAAAGGAAAATTATGGACTTGTTTAGTTAGCTACATACCTTACCAGGGCCTTGACTGCAAACCTGACCACCGTGGACAAAAGAAATAGTGGAGTGACCAGGATGTGAAACAGAGCCAAAGATGCAAATGCTTTAGCTGGGCTGAGCCTGACCTCCTCTATATAGGCATGTGTGACAAAGGTCTATAAGAAAACAGACACAATGCTTTAAGAAACTTGGGAATGCATGGTCCACAGAGCATGAAATACAAAGAGTAAAACTGATTGGTCAAGGTCTACAATTATGCACTTCTTACCACCAGCACTGCAGCAATGGGGATGGCTGCATTCAAAAATACTGCAAAGTGAAATAGAGATGCAGACAGTTAAGAGTTTTTTTTTTCTTGTTTTTTTTTTTTTTTTTTTTTTTTGTAAAGCAAGGAAAACTTGAGCAAACAAGAGCATTCGAACAATTAGAACCAATTTTGTCCTGATTCAATAAGCTGAACAAAGACAATATGGGTTGGGGGTGGGGCATTTGATGGGGAGGAGGCTATTGGCTTGTGGCGGGGAATACAAAGGAAGGGAGGAGCCTGTCATACTGGACATTGAAGTGTAGAGGGCGAAAGTCTTCAGACTGGTCAGCTCTTTTCCTCGGGTGTCCTCCACACGATCACAGAAGATGTTCTCCCATGCATAGAGCTTTAGAAGCTTTATTCCCTTCAGAATCTCTGTGGTCTTTTTGAGACGGTCTGTTGAGTAGTCCTAAAGTATAGATAAGAAGTCATGAACTGTTTCATGAGACACAGGAATAGACTATCCCCCATGTGTACGTGAAGCTCACCAGTGTACTCTTCTGTGTGTCCGCCAACTTGGTGGCGATGAGGTACTGAACTGGGGCCAGCAGCAAAATGACTCCAGCCCCTATCAAGGCACTATCACCCAACAAATAATACAGCAGGATCACTCCCATAATGATCTACGAACAGGAAATAGAAATAATCAAAACAAAGCAATTTATGATAACGACACAATATATACTGTTATTTTGGTTTGGGAAACAGATGATTTGATAAAAAAAGAATTCTCTTTTCCAAAAAGACCATGCTATGATATACCTGAACTGGCATGGCCCATAGGTTAGGGCATAAGAAGAGAAACCACATAAGCTGATTGGTCTCTATGGCAACCAGGTTATTGATCTGGCCGAGGGTCATCTCTCCCATGGACATGTTTGAGGTCGAGAGACGCAGAATTTTATTGTAGATCATCGCCTGAAGGATCAAAACCAATACATGCATCTTTTCAAAAACCTTTAATGCTGATGAAATTCATGGTACAAAAAATATCCTCAAAAGCAGACTCAAGAGGCGGTTGCTTATATAAACTACAGCGTTGCAGATCAATGATAAATGTCCTCAAAACAGCATTTCAGTAAGGACCACTTCCGTCAAATGAATAATACTGGAATAAATATTTTATTGACTTGTAGACAGTTGAAGCATCTGTTGGTGTTGGCAGTATGGTTGTGTTTTGGCCAAACTCCCCACCAATCCATGCAACCATGCATGGATGAAGCAGGGAGGGCAGTGAATAGAACAGATCCAGCAGATTAATATAAAAACAGTGCACAATTTTTAATTCTCAGTGCAATCTGGTACAATAGATCATTTGTATTATATAGATTAGACAGACACTTTATTAGAACTCTAAATATAACAAGATAGAAAATAAAGAACAAGCCGCAGACATATTGAAGATAGACTTACAACTGATTGAATTACAGAGAGAACAGAATAACATGACAGATGTTGAGATAACTAAATGCAAAGCTGTCAAACAAGATGTAGAGCTGGGCATGGAGGAGGGTGTAAACTGTTGCTTGCATCCATGCAATTAAAAGGCAGCTGAGAGAATAAATAATGGTAGAACTTTAAAAGGATCGCTTTGATTGGAGAATGAATTGTATTGGTAGATGTCATGATCAGCTGAGCCTCAGCTGTTTGCAAGCTTGATTAACGTGACCTGCCTGAACTAACGTTATGCTTGATTTTAGTGACAGACAGATGTACATAGATAGACCTCAGAGTCTCTGTACAAGACAAACACTCTAAATGTTTACTATGTCTGAAATCTTTACTATGCCTAAATAAAACAGAATTAAATAGTGTAGAAAAGAATAGAGTTGAAGAGAACAGGACAGAACAATAGAAAATGTTAGAATCGAACAAAACAGAGTAGAGCAGAATAGAATAGAACAGAACAAATCAGTAGACCGGAATAGAATAGAATAGTACAGGTTAACAGTGTGTAGGTATAATCGTTTTAAGAAATCAATTCAAACATTTCAATTAAAATGTTAAATGACAAGTGTATGTAAGACACATACTGTATACTTATGAGGTATTCCAGTTGTGGATGGGTAAGGGTTAATAATTTATTGATGGGCCTGTATAATGTTTTATCTTGTTTTTTATCTTTAATATTTGTATTGTTTTGCGATGCTTTGTAATGCATTTTAGTTATTTATATTGTGAGATGGTTTAGATTGTATTATTGTTCAATTATTTATTGTTTCTTATTTAAGATTGGATGGAATGACAAGTCATTGTTTGTGTGTAAGCACCATGAGTCCAAGATAAATTTCCCTTCAGGGACAATAAAGTGTATTTCATTTCAGAATAGAATAGAATAGAATAGAAAGGACAAGATCAGACCAGAAAAGTATAAGCTATCCTAATGAGGTAAGAAATTGTTATTTTGTTTTGTTAGATACAGTAGAGCAGTGAGGGTCGATGGATTTGAAATACAAATTTGTTTGACTTTCAGTAAACTTACAAGCAGCGCCCCGCGCAGGTTAATGCCAGTTTCTACGGTGACGTAGTAGGAAGCCTGCAGGAATGTTCGCTGCAGTACGAGTGCCAGGAACAGCAGAACGGCTAAAACAGACGTATTCTGCAGCAGCTCAGTGGACGACATGAAGTAGACCCCCAAAGTCATGTTCCCTGTCTGAGAGCAGCACACAAACAGAAAATGAAGACACGCACATAATACATAAAACCACCGTCATTTCATTGCTGACTGATGCCACGCACAACCACACCCATCAACATATCACAGAACATTGCTGGTGTGAATGTGTGTGTGTGTGTGTGTGTGTGTGTGTGTGTGAAGAGAGAGAGAGAGAGAGAGAGAGAGAGTGTGATGTGTGTGGGACATTTTCCATGTCACACAGATATGCACGCCTGCTTTGCCTTCACTTTTGTCACTGTTTAGCCACCCATACACAGAACTACTCACACAGCCTGCTGACAAAACAACTTTAACCAGCCTAAAGTGGTTAGGGTGGTCTGTTTTGCTGGTTTTAGAGGGGTTCTGGGCACTTTTCAACTGGACAAGCTAAACTAGATTAAACCAGCAAACCACCATATGCTGGTTTAAGTGGATTTTATCAGCAGAGACACACATATTCACAGACATATATGCACAAACACCAGAACAAACCAAATGCAGTAATATAACACATTCTATCAGCTGAGACATGTTTATGGTCTGTCAGTGTTTTCCATCACTAGACCAGTCCTTATCTAAACCTCTTGAAAGTGTTTTTCTAATGGCATGTGACATAATGGTCATCCAAGCAGGGAGAACACACCATATGAAATCTAATAATTGTTGTCATCTCGGGGCGATGACATATGGGCCATATCTCATTAATAGCACTGACGCCTTGTGACTTCACACAGGAAGTGATAAATGGCAAGGCAAAACTGGAGATAACAGATACATCTTACTGTACATTACTTTCACACTGTAATCAGGAAAAATACATAAACTCTAATTATCAGCAGCACAAATGCCAGAAAGGGATATCTGGAACAGATAATTTAATTGACATTTATTTGAATTTCATCTTAATTGGTCTAATGAGATGTAATGAATGGAGATCAGAATAAATGAGATCATATCATAGGGCTGTCAGACAGCGATTGGACTGTGATATTTTCCATTACACATTAGCATAATTTTCTCACTTTCCTTCATTCCTCTTTTTATCATGCCTCTCCACACTCACACACACACTGTCAAACTTAATACACACCTTGTTCATAACAACCTCTGTCCTATTATTCTGATGTTCCACAATTCCAGAGATACAGAGTGGCCCGGCAAAGCCCAGCAGGTCAGCCATGTATCGGAAGGTGCTGCTGAGGAGAATAGGCCGCCCAAACGCCCGATACATGGACCTCCAGATAGACGGGGATTTCTCTGGGTCCTCTGTTGTGTGCTATCAAGCAAAGACACATTGGTGAACCAATAATTCTCTTCACATAAGGACTGTCAGATCTCAAATTAGTGGCTTAAAATCAATACCTGAAATCAATACAGGTTTCCCATACCATTTCACCAATTAATTTCCAGGACATTTTCAGTCTTTTCAGATAATTGGATAAGGACTTTTATAAAATCATTAAGCACAGAAACTATTATAGTTACAATACAAATTGTCATTATTTGTCAAAGACTGGAAATCACAATTGAAAACTTCCTTAATATTTCCAGATTTTCCAACCCTGTAACATAATATTGTAGTTGAAAATGAAAAAGATTCTTCCATAAGAAGTAAAGAGTTAAATAAGGACACCTAATTTATACACAATGATCACTTTTACTACTTTATTTTGATCAATTATTATTATACAAATCTTTTACAATTAGATTGCTACCAACGTAGCTAATCTAGTGTTTAATGACTCTGTAGTCTCTACAGTTTTGTATGATCATGCTGTGCATGATGACTGTTTACAACAACCATGGTGGTAATTTCATTCTGGCTAGTGACAATAAAACAAAGTCTGGATTAGAGCTGTTGGAAAAAATCATTTCAGCGATGCATTGCAATTCATACTCAAACGACTCTGAATCAATTCTCAAAAGAATCAGAATCGATTCTGAGTTCAGTTTAAATCACGGTAGTGGCGCACCAAAGACAGATGTAGAAACAATACACAAAGTCAAGTCCACAAACACAACTGTTTGCAGACCAGCTATATCAAACACATGACAGTTTGTGCCCGAATGAAACTACGATCCTGAAATTCTTTCACAAACCCACACACATAGCAATGGGAGAGTTTATTCATGATAAGAAGCCAACAAACAACATGAGAGATGAGCTCGCACCCATTATTTAGGGTGATCATACGTCCACATTGCTTCATTTTCCATGGCCATTCAAAATAATAGTAATAGTAAATGAAGGTTTTGGCATCCAGACCAAACCAGAATATGGTCATCCTACATTATTGCACTGATTTGCACACAACGGGGGAAAACAGCGGTTCGGGAGATGTTGGTGATGTTTTCATTTAATTATTATTATTTTTTTTTTTTCACCCGATGCCTTTCTCTACTCTTGTGCGCTCTACATTTCATTGGCTTTTGTCATTTCCGGTCACTCGTTTGTCAGGACAGTGCGCACACCTGATGATAAAGGTTTGAAATCCATCGTAGCTTTTGCGACAGGGTCGTGCAATCTTCTACTCGCAGAGCAAACACATGGCACAGTGCATACAAGACGCTTGATACATTTCTGAAGCAACAACTGCGCTATTTAAACCGCTTTACTATCACCTGTGCAGGTGAGGGGAGGAGAATCTGACAGCTGCACTCTCACAGAAGCAGATATATCTCTCATCCTGGACCAGCAACTTCCATTTGTGGTTAAAAATGAAAATGAATAGCATGGCATAGATTAATTAAAAAAAATAATTAAATACTATTAAATGATTTACAATGCTTAAACAAAAATAAAAATAATAATATAATCAGTTGAAGTAATAGTATTCAGTGTGTTTTGATGGAGAACCAATATTTTTTTTTTGTGCTTGTAAGAAATTTTTTATAAGATTCTAAAGAAAGAAACTGAAAAACTGAGATACTCTTTTAAACTATAGAACCATTTATTTAATCTTGTGGATGTTCCATGTTTTGTTCACAGCTCATACTAAATGTAAAAGGCCAGTTTATGTAATGTTTTATAAACAGCTGTTAAATAAAAAGCTGAAAGGGAAAAAATAGAGAGTAAAATATAAATTTTGAAGACACTGAAAAAAGAAGAAATTGAAGGACAAGATGCATGTGATGCATTGAGAATCATTTTATAATTGAATCGTTACCCTTTGAATCGTAATCGAATCAAATTGTAAGGCCAGTGAAGATTCACACCTCTAGTCTAGATCATCATAAACAGCTGATACTTCACACACATATGATTATATTATGTAATCCTAAAACAACTATAAACCTACAAGTTAGTCAGTCTGCATTTCAATTAAGTATCTGCTCTTAAACCTGTGATCTCCCCAACATACCCTCTGTTCATCATAGGCATCCTTCAGACGCAGATAGTTGGTCAGGGCCCTCATAGCAATAGGCAGCTTTCCAATCTTTTTCAGCTCAATTGGCCTCTTGTGAGCACCAATGATGAGAGGGTTCATCCACCAGTATGTTGCCTTGGAGAGAAGGTTAACGAAGGGCTGGAGGAATCGGACGCCAAGGTCCTGCAAGTCCTCAGGGGGCTTTACCCTTTGAGGGTTTGCAAAGAACACGTACCTCTGCATATAAGATGGACGAGAGAGACAGGTGACATTAAATGCTAACATTAAATTGTAGAATGTACAATTACCTGTTGAAGAGACACATATCACCAGCATGTTGGATGCTTAACCAACAAGACTAACTTGGGCAACCAGCTTCACCAGAAGGATCATGCTGGTTGACCGATTTTGCTGGTGAACAGATTGGCTATGCTAACAGTCAACAATATGCAGTATCAGACTGCCAAGTTTAAAAAGTAAGCTAGAGTAATACAGATGCTAAAGCAGATCTAAGAAATGCAGAAAAGTAGAGAAAAGAGAGAACATTGTGTAATTTATCTAAAAAAAAAAAAGAAAAAAAGATTAATTCACATTTTGCCCATCTATCAGCCTTAGGTAAACTTACCCTGACTCTGATAACGTTGATCTCGACAGCCATGAGCAGGCCGTACAGCACCACCAGCAGAGCTGTGATACAGAAACGCAGATGTTGCACCCCCAAACTCGCCTCTGCAAATTTCCATAACTTTATCATCTTGGTGATGAAAGCCAGAATCCAGTAGATGAATAAGGCTGTGATGGAAAGAGTGAAAAATTAGATGATGTTAGATGAAAAATCAAACATTTTTCATACACACAGGGCTTTATTTTCGTGAGTACGGTATGCATTTCATGTGCTATATCTTATCCAATTATCCAATTTTCATGACAGCGCTAATTCTAAGTGCAATTTTCATGCCAGCGCAAAGCGAAAGTGGGTGTGGGAGTGTCCTCGCTATCTGTGGGTGTATGCGAGCGAACTGGTGGTGTATTGGATGTAAATTAAGTTCATTTACTAATTTAAGTTCATTTACTAAGTACATTTGCTAATTTCCTGAGAAATAGGTCATTGCGCTAAGACGTTTCAAAAGCAGGTCTGTTTGCAGCGCAGTCTAAAGTCAGTTTTTTTTATGACTGGTTTATTTTTTAGTGTTTAAATAAATGAATTACATTTTTCAAAATCATAGTCAACCGGTAGAAGTGAAGTGCATTCCGATACAATCACTGATAATACTAGCCTTGATTTGTGTGTCAGTAGATGAAAATTATTAATAATACTTACATTCTCTTTAATTTAATGGAGCATAAATTCAAATCCTGACCAGAACCATATTTTCCATGCATTTAAAAGGAGTGTGTCACTGTCATAGAAGCCTGACATTCAACAAAGACGCAAAACTAATGAACGTGAGTCCACATATTGGACTGTTCTTCTAATTCAATGCATACAGTCCATTTACACTTCTAACTTCTTATGTGCTGTCTTTATTCATATCACTGGTGCTTGAGAGGAAATGGATTATACAATAGGATGCAGACTGTGCCGGAGAAGAACTTCAGAATTAAATTGCACTTGACCCAGCCCATTAGCACTTTGCGTGCGTAATTTCGCCAAACACAACTGCGCCAATACTTCATGCATGCTTGCAAGAAAATACCAAAACTTCATGGCCATGCCAATTAACTTTGCATGTATGACTTATGGCATAGTGCTGCACTTAGTGCTTAGTGAAAATATATGTATATAATCTGTGATCTACAAAATAAGCAGTTGACTGTTATAGTTGTAGGTACTTTTTGCCTTTTATTTATACATTTTTATTTGAATATAATACAATATACCAGTAAACAGTTCTAAAAGTGGGTTGTATACTATGATTCATACATTTGAATAAAGAGCAACCACAAACATATGATGCTTATCTGAATTGCTAACATCACATTTGCAAAATGCAATGACTTACCCAGCAGCAGTTTGGGAAAATTGGCTGTTTCTATATTATGGTAATACACAACTGATGTGGTGGCTGCTATGAAGCCCATAAACGCTGGCATGAAGAGGTGCAGGTGGTTTGACTGCATCTGCCTACAATGAGCCATTTATACACAAAGACATACACATAATGTACACAGATCAAATAGACAAATTAAATTAACATCATTGAGTATCCTTGTGTGGTTTTATCTTCATATGCAAAAATACCATATGTACAGTAATGTGTGTTTTTTAACAAAAGTCTATCCTGTTTACAAACCCCTGTTTTAACCCACTGAAGCAACTTCTATAAAACATAAACCCCCTGACAGTCACTGTGGATGTGTACCATGGGACATTATACAAAACATCCCTGTTTTACAAGGTCATCTAATTTAAATAAAACTGCAGTTAACATTTTATTTAAGGTCTTAGTGAGGGCTTTAGGTCTTTGTTCACTGCTGCAATCACTTGTGTTGACTATTTTGTTTGAGTGTGTTAAAGCTCACGTATTGGAGACGATTCCCTCGGCGATCTCGCACACGTGCACAAACAGCAGTGTGAAGGTAAGGATCCATCGCAGGTTGTGGCCAGGGAAGTGCAACCATGTGTTATGGTGTATCTGCACCTTTGAGCTCTGACTACCCCACCCTGGAAACACACACATCTCAATAAATGATCACATCAATATTATTATATTCATATATTATATATGTATCATATAATATGATATACATTTTATACAGTTGAAGTGAGAAGTTTACATACACCTTAGCCAAATACATTTTAACTCAGTTTTTCACAATTCCTGACATTTAATTGTAAAAAAACATTCCCTGTTTTAGGTCAGTTAGGATTACCCTTTTTCCTCCAAACATAACGATGGTCATTATGGCCAAATTTTTGTTTCATTAGACCAGAGGACATTTCTACAAAAAGTAAGATCTTTGTCCCCATGTGCACTTGCAAACTGTAGTCTGGCTTTTTCTGGAGTTTTTGGAGCAGTGGCTTCTTCCTTGCTGAGCAGTCTTTTATGTTTTGTTGATATAGGACTCGTTTTACTGTGGATATAGATACTTGTCTACCTGTTTCCTCCTTTGCTGTTGTTCTGGGATTGATTTGCAATTTTGCACCAAACTACGTTCATCTCCTACGTCATCTCCACAAATTACGTCAAGTACATGCCTCTCCTTCCTGAGTGGTATGATGGCTGTGTGGTCCCATGGTGTTTATCCTTGCGTACTACTGTTTGTACAGATGAACGTGGTACCTTCAGGCATTCGGAAATTGCTCCCAAGGATGAACCAGACTTGTGGAGGTCCACAATTGTTTTTTTGAGATCTCTGATTTCTTTTGATTTTCCCATGATGTCAAGCAAACAGGCACTGAGTTTGAAGGTAGGCCTTAAAAAACATCATCAGGTACACCTCCAATTCAGTACAGAAGCTAATTGGCTAACTGTATAAAGGCTTGACATAATTTTTTGGAATTTTCCAAGCTGTTTAAAGGCACAGTAAACTTAGTGTATGTAAACTTCTGACCCACTGGAATTGTGATATAGTCAATTAAAAGTGAAAAAATCTGTCTGTAAACAATTGTTGGAAAAATTACTTGTGTCATGCACAAAGCAGATGTCCTAAATGACTTGCCAAACTATAGTTAGCTAATATTAAATCTGTGGAGTGGTTAAAAATGTGTTTTAATGACTTCAACCTAAGTGTATGTAAATTTCTGATTCAACTGTATTTGAGATATCATCATCTAAACCACAAGCCTGCTCTGAGGTTGGCAGTATGGAAACATTTGATAATTGTATCTTATATTATTCCCTTGAGTAACTAATATAATATATAGCTAGCAATTACATTTTTCTAGTAATCTGTCATTAGCATTCTGTTTCTGTCTCCACCTGTTTTGTTAATTTGTTTTTCTTCTATTTGGCAAATAGTAAAATAATTCTGTGTATTGCTATGGAAAACATTTTCTTATTCCGAGACTAAATGAGGAATAGCACTGACACCATTATGACATCAGTTTAAAGGATTTCAAAAAACTAAGAACATTTAGGGGAAGTCTATTAAAGTTAAGGCTCACTAAGACACTGATACAGATAACAGAACGTGTTGGCCGAACTAAGCCTCAGAGTTTCTAGGCAACAGCATTCATACCAATGAAAAGAATAGGAAAGGTGATAAAGAGAAGAAACACATGTGGAACGAGGTTGAGGGCATCCACAAAGCAGCCATTGTCCAGGACCCCATTGTCCACGCTGTAGGCATTACTACCCCTGTCGTTCCCACAGAAAGACAAGGCCATGTCACCTGATTAGGCAAAAGGAGCCTGAGGGTGATAGAGCAAACAAAGAAACAATCAAACAAACAGTTGTCAATTATTAGATGGTGGATTTTAATATATATTTCAATAACACTCAATGCCAAAAAATAAATAAAAAATCAAGATATTCTATATTGACTTTCAATGTACAGAATGCCGGCAGGTAAAGAAGACTGGCTGTAATCATTATTGACATGACTAAGAGGTGAGATAAAGTATTTGTCTCTATTGACCTTGTGCTGCTAATCAGTATAAGAGCAAGATTAACAAACACAATCTAGGAACAGTGACTGGCCTTTAACCTCTTCCAATTAATTTAAGAAGTTTCATTTCTCATTTAGGAGAGCTGCTTTATATAACATGGCAGCAGACCGTAATGTTTGTTTGTTTGTTTGTGGACAATATAAATTATATCCTCAGGTAGATTATAGCTTATATAAACCTACAAGAGACCCATCAAACCAAAGGCTTTGCCACTTTTTTACACTGATACATTTTTGGTAAATGTTTGTATAAAATATATTTTATTCATATCATAATTATTACTATGTATTATCATTATGTCACCAGGGACTAAAAACTCAATGTTTGTCATTTCGGTTTGTTCTGAGCAGAAACTGTATTTTTTCGTTCCGGTATTCCGCAGCCTCCTTTTCAATTGGTAACTGGGTAGAATTATATAAAAGAACAGTTAATAATGTTCTTTTTAAAATGACAGTACTCTGTGCTAAGGATGGGTGATATAGCAGTTGCAGTGTTGCCAGATCTCACAAGAGAAACAAGTGACCTGGGCCTCGTTTCCCAAAAGCATCGTAAGCCTAAGTAGAGCGTAGAATCCATCTTGCGATTCATCTTAGTTTTGCGGACTGTTTCCCAAAAGCATCATAACTTAAGTAAGTAGTACTTGAAAATGTTCGAAGATTATCGAGTGCTCTGGAGTACTCGTACAGTGCTAAGAACATCGTAAGGACACAGAGTTATGCAGACACCGGCAGGACAAACTTATACAATTTAAACACCTATGGCTACACTTTATGCTCATTTAATATCAGCATACATAGGTTTTATTTTATTTATTTTTTAACTGAAAAGGCTAATAATAATGATAATAATAATAATAATAATAATATAAAAGAGCAATTTTTTCAACGAAATATTAAAATGCACATCTGATGAATGAAGCAGTGATTGTGTAAAAGAAATGTATCGTTCTGCATAAAACGATTGCAAAAAAAAAATGCAATTATGTGGTGAATTATATTCTAAATGTGTAATTATTTCCAGCGAGGTAAATTACAAAAGTTTTTAAAGTTACGCAACAAATATAATGAAGTTGCAATGACGAGCAGCACTATACGGTCACATTTCAGCACTTCACATTTATGGACAACGTCTCTCTAAAGTAGCACTTAAAGCACGTCCTGGCACGTTCATGTTAAGTGCAGTTTTGGGAAACGCATGTAAAAAATAATGGACGTTCGTAAAATCGCTTGTTGAAAACACTCTTAACCGCTAAGATCAATCCTTATTGGGGAAACCAGGCCTAAGCATAAGTAGATCATAGAATCATCTTACGATTCATCTTAGTTTTGCTGCCTGTTTCCCAAAGCCATTGTAACTCAAGTAGTACTTGAAAATGCTCGTCGATTTACGAGTGCTATGGAGTAATTGAAAGGGCGCTAATAACATCGTAAGGACACAGAGTTATGCAGACACCTGCTGGACAATTGCAAAATTACACGTAATACAATTTAAATACCTATAGCTACATTTTATAATAATTTAATATCATTATACAAACGTCAGAGAGAGAAGGTAAAAAGTCAATAACTTGCTGCCATGCATGGAAATAGTCTGTATATATTGGTTCCTTAACCTTTTCCTCTCTGATACCCAAGGGCGCTCTCGCCCGCACCACGCGTTGTGTAGTACATGTTTTGTAGCATTGCTGTTACCTTTATCACTTTTGCGAGTAAAGAGCAGATCTCCCTTTGATTGGTGAATGTCCCTAAAGTGCAGCTTCCACACGTCTCCTTATTTTGCGCTCTGCAATAATGGTGAACCTCGTTATATTCAATTAATGCTTGTCATTGGCAGGACCATACACAGGGCCTCCATTGTCTTCACTGATCCTGGAAACTTTCATCTCAGACCAATACAGCAATTTGTGAAAACAAAATATAAAAATTACACACCTGATGAACGAAGCAGTGATTGTGTAAAATAAACAGATTATCCTACTCAATATGACAAAACAATATGTAATTATGTAATTAAATTTGGTTAAATGTGTATAAACTTTCCAGTCAGGTAAATAACAAATATTTATAAAGTTACGCACAAATATAATGAAGCTACAATGACGAGCAGCACTATACAGTCACATTTCAGCACCTCGCTCAGGGACAGTAACTCTCTTAAGTAGCACTTAAAGTGCATCCTTGCCTCGTTTATGTTAAGCACAGTTTTGTGAAAATTGCTCATAGAAAACGCTCTTAACAAATAAGATCAATCGTTATTGGGAAATGGGGCCCTGGTCTGAAAAACTGAGCTCAATATAAGGGACTTGCCTTACCTAAAATAAGCACAAATATGAGCAGTTATTTTTTTTCTCCCCATGTGAGGGATTTATCAGCATAGAAATCATTGTAAGCATAGTATACCGTAGCCTACATAAAATAACGTATTTTCAGTAAATATTTTCGTAATATTAAACATATCCGCCAAAATATTGAAAATATTTCAAATATACATCAGGCCATCTAAAATCAGTTAATAGCCAAAATCACTCGCCTGCATGCATGCACACATTGCATTGGCACATTTGAAATAAACGCCATCTTATGCTAATTATTTTATTTTAATTATTTATTAATTGTTTATTTATTTAATTTTATTTGTATTATTTGTTTTAATTACAGACCTGCTTCTCAGTCAAAACCCGGCAGCATCAGATCTGTATTAATGCATCATACCTAACCAGTCATACCGATTCAGTGAAGACTTAGGGTGTGTTCACACTTGTAGTTCAGTTCTCTTGGTCCTCTTGGTCCAGACCAAAAAAGAAAATGATACATTTAGTCCTGGTTCGCTCAGCGTTCACACTGGCATTTTTAACACCGAACCTAACGTTACAAAACCAAAGGCATCAGGAAAACGTCACAACCTGATTGGACAGCTTTTATGATGCATATTTTTTGATGGAACTTGCTGAACATCTAAAACAATGCTGGCTGCTGGGGGAAATGCGCTCGTTATATTTATATATGTATATATGGTGGTATTTTTACCAGCTGAGAACAAACGAAGAGCTAATAAAATGTGTAAAGAAGTCAAAACAGCACCAGGAATTCCTCCGTTGCACACACAAATGAAGATAAGCTGCAAGGACGGCTGACGGCGGTTCCGACGCCTGTACCGAACTATAATGGGCAACATAGCTCCTATGAGGAGAAGAACCAGGTATGCTTGAGGTCAGTATTAGGCAAATTACTTCCTGTTTTTGGTCCGTTTAGATGTCTTTGGTCCAGGTTGCGTTCATATATCAATCGAACCGCACCAGAGTTCGTTTGGAAGAGTCTTATTTGGTGCGCACCAAGGTTCGGGTGACAGCGTTCACACTTGTTCAAATGAACCGCACTAACAGAGCAATCGCACAAGAGTTCGTTTTAATCGAACCAAACCTGCCAAGTAAGAACACAACCTAGAAATGTACTTTTAACCTCAATATTTTGCATCTTGCATCTGGATTAATCATGCATGTATATGTAGTTATTATATACAGTTGCCAAAAAGGTCTTCAGCATGTCACAAAAGGTCAAATCAACAATGTACAATAAGCAAAGAAATGTGTAATGCAGCAGTTTCCTTCAGGATCCAAGCACATGCTTATTATGTTCAACTTAAAGCCCAATTTTTTCGGGCAACAGGAAGTGGTGTACTTCCGAAAATTTACTGTGATAAACCCATTGGCCTTTGGTTTCATGAAAAAAAAATAACCGGAACGAAATTAACCGGTTACCATCATTTAAAAACAAAGTTTTCACTCCGGAACAATTGAATGGGACTTTGTTCCCGTTTTCGTTTACGTTCTGCAAAAACTTCCATTAATTTTTTGTTTTCGTTTTCATTCCTTGAACCATCCCCAAACATTTGGACTCACAGAAAAGCACAATATGTCTTTTTTAACATAATACAGAGTCATTAAAAAAAGAGTTATTAAAAAACTGCAGCCGACCAAAATGAATGACAGAGTCTCAGCTGTTTATGGAGTCTTGGGTGAAGTGAAATGAAGTGAACTGGAAAGTAAAGTCCCATGACAAGTGCATCAAAATAGACAATATAAAAAATCTCCTTTGAAAAACTCTCCCACTCACTACCTCTCTCACAAGTGTGTCAAACACTGCTGTTCATGATTTATTATAAGTTCCCACCCACTTAGAAAACTATTGAAATTACGCCAAACGTTGCTTGACATCCTGACGTTGTCTTTCCTACCTCTGATTTCTGACCGCTAGAATTTTGCGCGTGAATAGTAAATAAAACAGTGAAACCAACATTGACAGTTGTATAAATATTTACAATCACTTACCGGGGTAATATCCCCGCTTTAAAACGTTTTAATGCCCGTTGTCTGGTGTTGTAGAAAGTTATTCACAGGGAATATTATTTTTAGCTGCGGTGTATCAGCTGCTCATGGTCTCTCTATTTCGCGCGCGCTCGCTCCTGGGGTCGGATTTCCAAACTTGAACAGGAATGTTGGCATGAATTTACAGACCCTTCTGAGAAGATATAGAGCTACTTCAACTCTATGGCTGTGTCTCAAAACCTTAAGCTGCCTGCCTACACAGCATTTTTGGCCACCATAGGCGCGTGCATGATGCCCAAAACTGCTGTGTAGATACAGTAGGAGGACATTGTAATTGACAGAGTCAAATCATTTAGTACATATTCAATTTTGTATCACTTTTGACATTAAAGTATCACAAATGTAGTTTTTTTCTCACGTCTGCCTTTCTTACATGAGCTTATCAGACAAAGAAAAAAATATATATACATAGGCTACATTCATATTTTGACCTTGTTTTTGGTGTGTTACAGTGCAGCATCGCATCGCGCGCAGATATCAAATTAATTCAGTGACTCGATTTATAAACCGGGCTATCAAATGTAATTACAAAGCAACGCAATTATAAAATAGACAACCCATCATAAAGGCACCTAGCATCCTTCAGGATTAACGCTGAGCTGCGTTGTAACCCCTGCATTTGTATGAATGAATTTACAGTCAGATGCAATAAACCATGATTAAAGTCACACTCACCTAAATAACCGTGTCTGTTTGTAGCAAATGCGATCAATGCTCCGACATGACCGGTAATACACTGAATATGATGTTGGATGTATCTTGGTGTCCTTGCTGTATTGATGAAATCTTGCATCGCCCCCCAGTCCTTCGGCGTGATGTTGCTATGGCGTCAGATACAAAAGAGGTATGCCGATGCGCGAGTGCGTCTCCACTGATGTAGGTCACTTTAAGAATAACGGAATCATAGTGAAGATTTGCAGGCTCAGATTACAAAAACATTTAAAGGTGTATCATATTATTCAGACTAAAGAAAAATGTGTTACTAAAAGAAACATTGGCGTTGGTCCATTGTCTGTCAGAATAACTGGAAATGATGCATACATTTCTTTCTTTTTTTTTTTTTTCAGGTTTCAGGTTTGTAGTTTTGGTTTGAGTGTTGATGAAGCTATGCTAAGAAACACAGCAACATACACAGTTGTCTATTTATTTATTGCATTGCAAATAACATAACAAACAATAACTTATGAAGTTTTCATCAAGGACATATGCGAACCATAAAGGGATAGTTCACCCAAAAATTAAAATTCTCTCATCATTTACACACCCTCATGCCATCCCAAATGTGTATGACTTTCTTTCTTCTGCAGAACACAAACAAAGATTTTTAGGAGAATATCTCAGCTCTGTTGGTCCATACAATGCAAGTAAATGGGTACCAAAAATGTGAAGCTCCGAAAAGCACATAAAGGCAGCATAAAAGTAATCCACAAGACTTCAGTGGTTAAATCCATATCTTCAAAAGAGATATTATAGGTGTGGGCAGGGTACTCCGAATATAAGAGTATAAAATACTCCGGGGCCCTGGAGCTTACTGTTTCGCTGCCAGTCGTCAGACAGGGGTGGAATGTTGTTAATCTATGACAATACATGGACGGGTTTCGCAGACAGGTTTTTGTCCACCGTTTCCTAGTTTACATCAGCGTCTCCTGCTGAACGCGCTTACATGTGTCCTCCCGCAAACATCGACATGGGAGAATAGAGTAGCGGATGCCGTGACTGGACTCCTCCCTAAGAGTTCAAGGTCCCCCTGCATTAATATGGCCCTGGGTGTGGGTGAGAAAGAAATCAATATTTAAGTCCTTTTTTTACTAAAAGTTCTCCTCCCTACCCAGTAGGTAGCGACAGGGGCAGAACTGGGAAGAGAACTCGGCCCTGGATTTTAAATAAAAACCGGCCCAAAAGTTGTTGAGCAGGGAGGGGTGGTGATGGGGGGTGCGATGTTCAGCCGTTCGCCCCCGTTTCGCTGGAAGTCCCGATGAAGTTCTGAGATGTGAATCGCCAAAAACAAAAGAAGAAGAATGTGAAAGTGGACTTAAAAATTTATCTGTTTTTCACCCAAACCAATCATATCACTTCTAAAGAAATAGATTTAACCACTGGAGTAGTCTGGATTACTTTTATGATGAATTTATGTGCTTTTTGGAGCTTAAAAATTTTGGTACCCATTCACTTGCATTGTGAATTGCATTGATCTACAGAGCTGAGATATTCTTCTAAAAATCTTTGTTTGTGTTGCAGCAGAATACGTATCTGGGATGGCATGAGGGTAAGTAAATGATGAGAGAATTGTAATTTTTTGGTGAACTATCCCTTTAAATCATCTCATATTTTATAGATCAATGGTTCTCAACCACGGCTTCAGGACCCAGATTATAAAATGTGGCGACTCAGCACAATACCAAAACCATAAACCAAATCTAGAGTCATATTTTAATTTACTATGGATAATTTTGTTCATGTTTTTTTAAGGATTAGGACATGTCACGCAATATGCCAAGTCTGGCTAGCTTCTAACAAGTGACTGATCAAAATACAGCATTGTTAGAATTTAAATGATTGTTTTACATTTTATTATTTGCATTTCACATCGTGTCTCCCTGCTGTCTGTGACCCTGCACTGTAAAAAAAAACGTCCCTAATTTTAATGGTAAAAGAATGTAAAAATGCAACAGTTAAAAAAGCATTAATTGGTTAACGGGTAGTTACCTTAACATACCCGGTAAAAAATTATAAAATATTTAACAAGACAACACATCATTTTTCTTCAGTAAAAAAGTATCCTTTTACTGAAAAATGTATGGTAAATATTATGTTTAACAGGAGAATAAATGTGATTTGTTTGTGTGTGTGTTTGTGTGAGTGACACTGTGCACTGTTTCTACATGTGTATTGGTCATTGTTCCTGGAAGGACCACTCTTGATTAACTTTAAGTCATCATGTGGCCTTTTGCAATTTCTACGGTGATTAACAATTAATTTTTAAGTGAAAAGCAGCCTTTTATAATTCCAGATGGTTAGTATTTTAAGTTTATATCATTTAATAATATAAACTGTAGTGAATCATAAAATATTCAAGCATCAAAATTACATTCTGTAATTACATGGTCACCGTATTATTAATGGTAAATTTCTGGCAACCACAGCTACCAGTACTTTACCGTAAATCTTTTTTTTTTTTTTTTTTTTTTTTACTGTGTCTGAACAGACCTGTGAACCAATTTTGTGTTGCAACCCATGTTGAGAACCATTGTTATAGATGGTATGACCACATCCATTGTACCCTTTTGCATGTACAAAATCTGTACAAGGATCTTCAGAACCACTGGCTGACAGATTTTAGGACCTCATGGGACAGTTAAAGTCCAGAGGGACAAAAATCAAAGGTCAGCGATAGTTTAGAGACCGAAGTGTGATGAGAACTGCTGTAGGGGTGTGGAAATGTGTGTGAACAAGGGAAGTGAGGGTGTGTGAGAGGCTGAAGAAACACTGGGGTTGTATGGGGTTTATGAGTCTATTTTTTGTGTGAGTGTGTATGTGGTATGTGCAAACAGTCACATCCCCCGTGTCTCCCTTGAGACCAGAAGAGGGCAGCCTCAACTCAGCCCCTTCCCCATTAACCACAGGAAGTAGTACAGGATGCAGCCTATGTGTGAGCCATCAAAGACCCTGTGGTGACACCCAGAGCCTGGGATGAGATTTAGCCGAGGTTGAACCTCTTTGAGAAAGTTTCAGTTTCCCATAACTAAGCTAAGAAATCGACTATTTCCTCACGTATGCATGTGATGTGCATAATACACTGAGTGACATTAAAAATACTGCGACACTCTTAAAGACTCACAACTGACAAACAGGAGTGATAAATGTTATCCACTCCTGTCACATTATTCTTCTCCAGTTTGGATCTTTAGTTATTTTATAGGTAGTTGACATTAAATACTTTTGGAAAGTTGACATGTCCTGTGATGAGAACTTTTAAACAGCATTTTGCAAATTTTTCTATAATTATTACAGTATGTATGCAGATTTTATGACCAAGTATTAATTGAGTGACTATATGGAATATTTGTGCTTTTAATATTTCATTTATCACACTGCAGGACCATTTTAAATGAACTAAGGCAAAATGGTGATTAGATGCACAAAATGGTGGAAAACTTGACCAGTTACAGGACCTAAGATATACAGTTTCCCTTATGTAGTCATATGCTGTACATTTAAATGTAAAATCTTGATTAAAACATTAAAAAAAAGAAGAAAAAAGAAAGAAAGAAAGATAAAAAGACTCATTTCGCATCAAACACTAAACGCTCTAAACAGTGGAATTGCGTACTTGGATATAAAAATTGGGATTGCGATATGTTTTTGTTTTATTTAATTTTTTGTGTTGTAAGAATGAGTAGTGTGTTCTATTACAAGCTGTGCTATTACAATTTTCCTGTTGATGGAAACGTTAGCTTGACATAAAAAATATATTTTCTAGGGACAGCCATTATACTATTTATTACACCTTAGGAAAATTATAACCTTAGTACTGAAGTTGATGTCAAGGAAATGCTGGGATACTGGGAGACCTTTGTATGACGGGACATCTACAATAGGAAATAGAAAATGATTATGTCTTTCACTTTGTTACTCGCATGTGAAATCATAGGGAATGAGGGTTTAATTTATCTCCTATGCTGCATTTAAGCTGACTCAGTACTGCATATGATGCTCAGCTCTAGCGGGCTGCAGCACTAAACAGGAAGTCTGACCTCTGTCATCTTCATGTGCAAAAGCATCTTGGTATTTATAAAGACAACAATCAATTTAAATCGAGAGAGAGAGAGAGAGAGAGAGAGAGAGAGAGAGAGAGAGAGAGAGAGAGAGAGAGAGAGAGAGAGAGAGAGAGAGCACAGTCACTGGACAAACCTAAACAATCAGTAACACTGTTTAATTATCAAATGTGCATTTGTGTGTATGCTCAATATTGTTTTTAAACTTATCATTTTCCCCCACATATTTATTGTTTATACTGTATATTCTTTTAATAGCCATTGCTTTGGCAATACTGAATTGAAATGAACTGAGAGAGAGAGAGAAAGAGATCTCATCATCTAAATACACTTGCTCTAGTTAATGAAACTCAACCCATGATTGACTCCAGCTACAACCCTAAAACCATCATTAAAGAAATTGACATAAATCTAAAAGATAATCATGATAAAACAATAAAAACTGAATTTTACCTCCAAAACAAACTCCAATGTTATTCGGCTCTAAATAGAACCACCAAACTGGCAAATTACTTATTAAACAATTTAAAGAGAGAAAAATCCTCTAATAATACAGATACATAAACCATGACCTAGTAATAGAGAGTGGAAGACATAAAAAAGCCTGAACACTGAGAGAGCAGAGAATATGCACTCTGGCTTAAAAGCAAATTAGTGAGAGGATGAGAAACACTTTCTTCTCATCTGTTCCATGTACCACACTGTGAGAAAAAAGGTTTTCCCCCAAATTTGAAACATTGAATCCATCATTCCTTAATCTCAGTGATACAGAGAAAATCACATAGGCTTTGTTCACACTGCAGGAACATTTTTTAGACTGACTGTTCAAACTGCAGGTTATATGTGGACAGATCAGATTTTTTGCTCTTTTGCCAACACGTCTACATAGTTGTCATAGTAACGATGTAAACTTGCGAATGTGGGGGAGTAGTAGAATGGTAAGAGTGGTATTATCATTTCCAACCCACTGGGAGTTCAGTGACCCATCATAAGAAATAGCGCAGGTAGGAGAAACCAAATGTCAAATGAATATAACGAGCCAACAACTTCTGGAGATAAGGTACAAGTTCAGCATTAGTTTCGCATCTTTGGACCTGCCAGCTCCAGTTTCAGTTCCACTTAATGTGGATTATACAGTGCGTGCTGGTGCTGGTGTAAATGTAAGTGTTAGTTAAGTTACTTTTATAGCGCAATATCCCACATTATCACGAAACCCAATCTGGATCTGATTTTCTGCCTTATTGAATGCACCTGAGCCCTACTCATTAGAGATCGCTCTTATTTGGCAAGCAATCATTATAAAAAATTTTTTTGTATGTGTATCTGTCGAGTTTTCATTTCTGGAACAGCATGGAGTACACACTTATGTTATTTATAATAAAGTGTTTTTCCACTGTCTTTCATTTAGTGTTTTGCACTGTACAATGCAGAAACAAGACAAATGTAGTGCAAAAAGTTTGGCAAAACAAACAATGAAGAGACTCTGATGAAACAGCACACAGGAACAGATGTAAAGAAACAGGTATGAAGAAACAGCAGCTAGCGTCATACAGGGCCACACCGCACCTGCAAATTTATTATGAATACACTTAAACATAAAATTGGAACCCTTATAAACCACCCCACTAAAGCCCAAATAAATGACTTACCTTCAGTGAGAAAGGCTCTTATACACTAAGCTCACCACATCAATGTACATTAACCTAATAATATACAGATTAATATTGGTACTGTTGGTTACAGGTGCAAGAATAAAAAGCAAACGCGTAACTAACCAGGAGAGAAAGAACAAATCTGCAGAGTTGATCCTGCTGCTTCTCTTGCAAATTAAATGCAAGAGAAGCACTAAATAGTTACAGGGAAAATAAAAAAACATAACGTCCTCTTCATAAACACCATTTATGCACACCAATATGCACACCAATCACAAGGGAGAGGCACAAGTGTGCTTAATAACTGAGGATTGAGCTTAATATTAGCAACCGCATTCTCTAATAAGAGGCGCACACCAAGCACGCTCAATAAGGAATGTGCATATGTAAGCAGTCCCGCTCGACCCACTCCTACCGGGATTCCAACCGGTGTCTTTAGCATGGGAGGTGGGCATACTAACGAGGAGACTAAAGGCTACAGCCTCAAGTGTTAGTTGCTAGTGCACCTCTTGATGCCAGGGGCCGTTTACACACACTGCACAGCACGTACCAGCTGGCCACCGTTACATTCACCCCCCTAAACACGTAATAATACCACTATAACCGTTCCTGCTTGACCTGCTCCGAGCAGGGTTCAAACCCAGGTATCTGGCATGGGAGGTGGGCGCACTAACGAGGAGGCTAAAGGGTACAGCCACTAGCATCAGTTGCTAGTGTGCCTCTTGAAGCCAGGGGAGTGAGGTTTACACACTGTAACAGACTCAAGAGAACCAGAAGTTAGATCCATTTGCAGCTTTACTTGTAAGGTCACAGAGAATATACAACAGGTAGAGGTCAATATTCAAAATATACAGCAACTTAGGCAAATCCAATAATTGTAGTCAAAAACAGGCAGAGGGTCGAGGCAGGCAGAAAACAATCACAAAGAGTATATCCAGGAACAGATCAAAGTCAAAAGGCAGGCAGCAGTGAATCAGAATGACGATAACAGGCAGAAGTTCAAAACACAGGCAAACTAATATGGAAAAATGCAAAACAAGACTTCGCACTGAACCCAATGTTTGCAGTGCTTAAAGTCCATGAAATGTAGTAATCAGTCCCGCTGAGGATGATGGGAATCGTAGTTCGTGAGAAACAGTTAATACTCGGGTGACAGCACTCTCTGGTAGTTATCGAGGGGAGTGTTCATAACAGAGCCCCCCCGCGAGCAGCTCCCGACGCAAGGAAGCACACGACGCCAGGGTCTTCCACGGGGTCTGGGGGCAGGTCTTTGCGGATGAGTCCTGTGGAATTCTGTTATGAGGCTGGGGTCAAGAATGTCCTCAGCATTGACCCAGGAACGCTCCTCCGGACGATATCCCTCCCAGTCTACCAGATATTGAATTCCGCGACCCCGCCGTCTGGAGTCCATGAGTTCTTGAACCTGGTAAGCTTCCTTGTCATCCACGAATATGAGGGCGGGGTTCTCCACTTCCTCCACTTCCTCCCTCAGACCAACAGCAGGTTTGAGCAGCGAGACATGAAATGTGGGAGAAATACGATAGTTAGCAGGCAGTTGAAGACGGAATGATACGGGAGTGATTTGTCTTATGATTTTGAAGGGACCCACATACCTGGGATTGAGCTTTCTGCAGTGGAGACGAAGGTGTAGGTTGCGAGTGGAGAGCCAGACCCATTGTCCTGGTGTATATTGGGGACTTGGACGATGATGCCGATCGGCCTGCTCTTTCTGTCTCATCACGGCTCGCTGTAGAGACATAAATGGATGGACACGCGCCTGGTTACACACTTCCTCGTTCCGCCAGAGCCAGTCGTTGATGGCCGGTAGTTCCGTGGGCTCTCCTGACCAGGGGAACAAGGGTGGTTGAAATCCAAGCACACATTGGAATGGAGTCATGCCCATGGATGGTTTTTGAAGTGAGTTTTGGGCGTATTCTGCCCACAGCAGGTACCGGCTCCAGTCGTTTTGGTTTGGATGGCAATACATCCTGAGGAAATAAGTGATCTCTTGATTCAGGCATTCGGTCTGCCCGTTGGATTGAGGGTGGTACCCAGAGGTGAGGCTGATGTTGACATTTAATTGATGGAAGAAGGCCATCCAGACCTGAGCAGTGAATTGTGGACCTCGGTTGGATACGATGTCATCGGGTAACCCATAGAACCAAAATACTTGATGTAATAGATGTTCCGCTGTCTCGAAGGCTGTGGGGAGCTTGGGAAGAGGGATTAATCAACATGCCTTGGAGAAACAATCGATTACAGTTAAGATTGTGGTGTTACCTTGAGACTGGAAAATCGGGATAAAGTGATCAATGGCGATGTGAGACCATGGGCGTTGCAGAATGGGAAGTGGTTGGAGCAGGCCTGCCGGGAGTAGTCTGGAAGATCTGGATACTGTACAAGTGGGGCATTGGTTGACATAAGAAATGGTGTCTGCCTGCATGGTTCTCCACCAAAATTGCTTCCGGAGCAGATGGAGTGTGGTCGTGATGCCTGGGTGCCTGGAGCTGGTGGAGGTATTGACCCTCTGTAAAACCTTGTAATGACTGAGGCACATAGGTTTTGCCTTCAGGGCAATCGTGAGGAACCGGATCTTGAGACTGGGCCTGGTTAATCTCTGTCATGATGTTCCGTTGGACTGGTGCCACAATTAGAGATGTGGGGATTATGCGTTCTGATGTCTGGATCTTATTCCGAGCTTCAAATTGACGCGAGAGGGCGTCAGCTTTAACATTCTTAGTGCCAGTGCGTTATGTGATTTTGAAGTCAAAACGTGTAAAAACTAGTGCCCACCTGGCCTGCCGTGGATTCATTCCCTTTGCTGAGCGCAGACCAACATAGTTTGGTGCCCCCTCCTCTCTGCATGGACATAAGGGGTGCAGCAATCGTGCTGAAATTCCTGATGAACCGTTGGTAGAAGTTAGCGAACCCCAGAAAACGTTGTAGTTCTTTCGGAGATGATGGTTGATGCCAGTTTAAGCCCGCCCATACCTTGTTGTCATCCATGGTGACCCCCTCAGAGCTAATGATGTAGCCCAGGAACGATACAGATGTTTGGTGAAACTCACATTTCTCGGCCTTGGCGTAGAGCTGGTGTGAGATTAGATGCTGACGAATGGCTCTGACATGTCCGATGTGTTCCTCCAGGGTGTTAGAATAAATTAGAATGTCGATGTATACAATCACCCATCAGTTTAATATATTTCTGAAGACATCATTGATGAAGGACTGGAACACTGAAGGACTGTTAGCGAGGCCGAAGGGCATAACCAAGTATTCATAGTGTCCACTGCTGGTGGAGAATGCTGTCTTCCACTTGTCCCCCTCTCTGATGCAAATGAGGTTGTAAGCGCTGCGCAGATCCAGTTTGGTGAAATTCTTGGCAGTTCGTAGTTGTTCCAGTGCTGCCGGGACTAATGGTAAAGGGTAACGAAATTTCAGTGATATCATTGAGAGCACGATAACTGATGCAAGTTCGAAGACCATCGTCCTTCTTACCCACGAAGAAGAATCCAGCCATAGTAGGGGAAGTGGATGGTCATATTAAACCCTTGGCCAGCTGCTCCACAATGTAATTTTTCATGACCTGGGCTTCAGGCTCATATAAAGGAAAAATCCTGCCTCGTGGTGGTGTCGTGCTCAGTAATAGCTCAATAGCACAGGTCGCTGGAACGATGAGGGGGAAGTTGTGATGCTTTGGTCTTACTGATGGCCTCCACCATATTTGTGTATTCCTTTGGTAATTTGGATACCTCAGTGATCTTCTCTGTGACTGATGCAGCTCCAACAGATAAAGGAACTACTGACCTCAGGCAGTTGGAAAAGCATGTGGAGCCCCATTGTGATATCCGTCTCTCACTCCAAGAGATACCTGAAGCCAGGGTAGTCCGAGAATGACAGGATGGTGTGGTGAGCGAATGACAGAGGCATGTGATTTCAGTGTGTATGATGCCCACTTGAAGGGTGATGTCTGCGGTGGTGAATTGAACATGGCCAGTCCCCAAAAGACGTCCATCTAGCGCTGCCACTGCCAAGGGAGGTTCACAGGGAATTAGTGGCATTTTAAATTCTCTAACTAACTCCTCATCAATAAAGTTGCCAGCCACCCGAGTCGAGCATGGGGTGAGTGGGAAATGATTTGTGAAGGAAATTGTTATTGGAACATTAATGTATGATGTTACATGGAGAGGTTGAGATGATCATGCTGGTCGTACAGGACAGGCTACTCTTAAATGTCCGGGATGACAGCAATATAAGTATAGGTGTTGTCTGATGCAGCGTTCTCTCTCTTCTGAAGTCAAATGAGTGTGCCCTATTTGCATAGGCACCGATTCCTCAGCGGTGCATGCTGGCTGATAATTCTGCAGGGGAGGTTTAATTGGTCTCCGCGAGTGAATGAGACTGTCAATACGGATGGCAAGATCAATGAATTGGTCCAAGGTCCTCCCTTCATCACGACATGCCAACTCCGATTGCAATTGAATGTTTAATCCTCTTTGAAGCAGCACCTTGAGCGTTTCGTCAACCCATATAGCCTGTGCAGCAAGGGCAGCTGTGTTTCTTGTTGGAGAGAGAGTAACTGATTTCCCACACTTATTCCTCCCTCGGGATATTCAAACACCTTGCAAAAGCATCGTTTGAAGCTGGTGAATAAGGTGAATCTCGAACCCTCGTTAGACCACACGGCAGTAGCCCAATCCAATGCCCTCCTGGTGAGCAGTGAACATACAAAGCAAATGCGACTCTCCTCAGTGGGATAAAGTGTAGGCTGTTGGCCCAGAAACATCGAGCATTGCATAAAAAATCCCTTACATTTAGAAGGTGTACCGTCAAACTTATTTGAGAAGGCGAGTCGTGGATTGGCGGTGATGGGATTCGGTGTTGATGGATTGTCCACGGGAATTGGTTGAGGTGTTGAACAGATCAAAGTCAAAAGGCAGGCAGCAGTGAATCAGAATGACGATAACAGGCAGAAGTTCAAACACAGGCAGACTAATATGGAAAAATGCTCAGAAATGTTAACCGGGGCAAAAACAAGACTTTGCACTGAACCAAGTGTTTGCAGTGCTTAAATAGTCCATTAAATAAGGTACAGGTGTGTAGTAATCAGTCCCGCTGAGGATGATGGGAATCGTAGTTCGTGAGAAACAGTTAATACTCGGGTGATCGGTCCTCTCTGGTGGTTATCAAGGGGAGTGTTCGTAACACCCACACTGCACTGCACGTACCACGTGCACATAGACACTGACAGACAAAATAAAAATGACAAAAAACACATTAAAGCCATCTTATTTACTTATTACTTTTTTTAAATTCATAGTAATTGAGATAGATACATACGTTTAAAAATTAACTTGTTACACTGGACCATTTAAAATGAACTAGTGAATTTAAAAAATGTGCTTAATTCTTAGAAGAATCTTAAAGGAAATGGTGACCATTTACATGACCTGTACATGCTGATTATAGCCTACTGAAATTCTAACCTAAAATCTTGATGTAGCCAACTAGTCATTTTACCCAAGAATTTTACTGCATTTGTCACTTTAAAGAACAGCATGGCAACATGGCTTAAAGATTATGGGTAAAACCAGAATGTTAGGGTGTATTGACTAATCGAAACATTTGTCATGAGCCTGTTTGTTTATATATTTTAAAATGAAAATTCACAAAGATTTGGTGAATCTTTGCTTGTCTTAAAAAAAAATGGCATGTTTGCAAATATTAAAACAGCAGATTATGTTTTATGTGTACAGGGGACATTTAAGGTATAATACAGTTGCCCCCCCAACAAGCACACCCGGCCCCACCCTGGTCCCCCCAGTCAAAACGATCTAGAATCTCCCCTATTATTGCTACTAGTGTTTCAACTGTCCTGTTTTTGTCAGACGTCCTGTATTTTATCCCAAACGAGACACACCTATTATTTTAGCAGGTAGCGAAATGTCCCATATTGATGGCGGGTCAGACAGCGAGACTTTTGAAGAGGACCCCCATCCTGTGTTAAAGTGCTCAAAATGCTCTAGCGTCCCATATTCGCATGAGACATTCAACCTCATCGTGCTGTGGAGGCTCGCAGCCGGTGTGTGTTACCACACATTAGTGCATCTCTTTGGGTGAGTAAAGCCAATATCTGTATTATTTTAAGAGGTTTTAAGAGTATATTTGACATATGGGTGCGTTCCAATCAGGAGAGATTCCCCTTATACTTAGGGTGACCAGATTCCTGCTTGTGGAAAACGGGACAGCCCCCTCCCAGCAAAAATTAAATTGAGGTATCCTTACCTAGGCATAGAACAATGCGAATTAGAGGGTGCATCCGCATCTATAACTATTGTCACCTTGTACTTTTCGCTGGCAGCAATTTTTCCTTAGTGTGCACTTGTCAGTGTTGGGTGTAATGCATTACTAAGTTATTAATTACTGTAATTAAATGACTTTCTTTGAAAAAGTAAAGGAATTACTGTTAATTTTTCAGTAATTATATTACAGTTACTTCCGATGTAATTGTGTTAAATACTGTATAGACTATAGAACAATTCTATATAAAACAATAGTGAATTTAAAATCAAAATTTTTAAATGTTAAAATATGTTTTCTAATTTAACGCTGCCCCCTTAAATTCTTTGGCCAGTTCATGAATAATTTATTTGATTTTGTATGTTTTAATTGAAAGAATTAAAAGAACGTTTTCATGTCTATCCTTGTATTTTTCATCTGGTCGAGGTTGATAAGGGTTTTAGAAAGCAATTAGTAATAAGTAGCCTAATGCAATTACTATTCAGACAGAGTAATTAGTACAGTAATCTAACTACACTGTAGATGTAATTAGTTGTTAGTAATTACTTTTTTAGAGTAACTTACTCAACACTGCTGCTTTTCTTTCAAGAGTTTATTGTAGGGGCCTGGGTAGCTCAGCAAGTAAAGACGCTGACTACCACACTTGGAGTCGCAAGTTTGAATCCAGGGCGTTGAGTTAATCCAGTCAGGCGTGTTGAGTGAATCCAGTCAGGATTCCTAAGCAACCAATTGGCCCGGTTGCTAGGGTGGGTAGAGTCATGTTGGGTTAACCTCCTCATGGTCGCTATGTGGTTCTTGCTCTCGGTGGGGCGCATGGAGAGTTGTGTGTGGATGCCACGGTTACACGCTCAACAAGTCAAGTGATAAGATGCACGGACCGATGGTCTCGGATGCGGAGGCAACTGAGATTCATCCTCCGCCACCCGGATTGAGGAGAGTCACTTAGCCACCATGAGGACTTAGAGCGCATTGGCAATTGGGCATTCCAAATTGGGGAGAAAAGGGGAGAGAAAAAAAAAAGTGTATAATTGTAAAATGCAGAGCAGTCCACTGCTACACTGAGTCAAGATTTATCCTGTGTCCATGCTGCATTCATTAATGAGAGCATACACTCCACAGATGCAGATGTCCATGACAGGCATAAAACAAACTCCACAACCTTGGCTAAGACACATGGCGAAGTTGATGGTCTTGCTCTCCAGCTCAAGAAAACATCTGTCCATCTCTCAGACACGGCCATCTTGTTCACGTTCCACTCGGTGATGCGACGAGTGACAATGTTTTTCATGCAAGACCACTCATCAAAGAGCGTAGTTTCATCAATCAAACTGAGATTCTGGAGTAGAAGTGTTCGAGGCTGCTCTGAATGTCTTTCCACTCTGGGATGTCTCTCAGTAGGGCCAACTCAAGTTTTTCTGTGTTCTCCAATGAGCGGCTCCAGTTTCGGAGGTAATCCACCGATGCTGAATAAAAGTTTCTCACTGCACAAAAGAAATCATCCACTCACATGTCACCAGCATCAACCAGGACATCCAATGACTTTTTGATGTCAGAGGGTATGAATGATTCCTCCAGCCTGGCCTGCAAGACTTTTCTCAGGTCATGAATGTGCAAAGCTATGGCCGTGCACAACAGAATGATAAGCAAAAAGTCCTTCACTTGCATGCACCATGTCAGATTTGGAACTTTGCTTTCACCCAAAAAAAAAAAAAAAAACCTACACTTGGTGTGGCACACTTACTTTTAGCAGCATCCACATGTTTTTTTGTATGAACATGCTGTGCGATGTCTGTGTGGCCTCAATGGGCGATGGAAAAGCGAGCTCCACAAATTTCACACCTCACTTTACAAGGCTCTGTCTGTGACTCCTTTTTTTAGAAATTGTATCTCTTTTAGAAGATCCTCTTTAAATGTACATGTATGCTTCCTTGACATTTTTCCAGCTGCAATTTCATCTGTGTGCTCTTTCAAACTTACTCTTCAATCAGTTCACTAACTGGGCATTTATTGATAGGGGATTGTGATTGGATAGTTTAATCCAGTCATGTACTTCAAATAACACAGTGTGATTTTATTGGTTTTACAAGCCGTATCCTTGGCTACCTTTGATTAGTATACTCATGTGACAGAGAAAGCCGCATAGGTGATAGAGAAATTTTAGGAGAGGGGAAAATATGGGAAAAAACACTTTTTTTTTTTCAGAATAAGTCGGGACACTAGAAAAAGTGCTTAAATACGGGACTGTCCTGGGAAAAACAGGACATCTGTCCACCCTACTTCACCTTCCACTGTCGGAGGGCTGAAAGGTTTAATAAAATGGTCAATCTGAATTCACTTTAAGTCATTTTTATTGACAATTCTCTTGTAAGGATCCTATAGCATGGCCATCATTATTGTTTTCCCCTCGAAATGTCCTGTGAATGCATCGTTTATGTCATATGGAATGCAGTACATGTAACACCTGACGAAAAATCCCATCGTGCACAACGAATGATGGAAAAGACACATTAAATCCAATCTGACCGTTCAGACTGAGACACATTAAGAAAAATCAGATTTTAATCGGTTTAAACCAAAGCACCTTCGAAACTGTAAAAATTAGATTGTGTTTTTGTGCTGTTCAGACTTCAAAAACACAAATGGATTTGGTGATAGCATGCAAAACAAGTGTATTTATATGGTATGGATCATGGAACTAGATTATTGTTTGATGACTTTAACGGTCATAAATACCTCTGTTATTTTAAGAATGGGTAAAATTTGACTGTAAAATGACAAAATGCTGACAGCTAGTGGTTTGCAACAAATTCAGTTGTCATTTTACTAATTAAAAAAACCTGCTGAATTTCTTATCTCCTCATTTTTTAAGTGACTCTCTGCAAAAGTTCAAGTTTGGAGAACTGACCCGTGAATTCATACGAGAAGACGTGTGACCAACAGAAGATTGAAAAGTCACACACTGACCTTGTCTTAGCTTAATACAAAGAATGCATATTTCAAAGCTGCATGTTTTTATTCCTGCAGGAAAGTGAGTAGATGGTATATTTTAACATATGTGATATATATATATATATATATATATATATATATATATATATATATATATATATATATAGACACACACACACACACACACACACACACACACACAACTTTAAAACCATCTGCCTAATGCTATGTAGGTCCCCTCTGTGCCGCTAAAACAGCACCAACCAGCATCTCAGAATAGCATTTTTTCCTGATTCTGATGGTTGATGTGAACATTAACTGAAGCTCCTGAACCGTATCTGCTTGATTTTATGCACTGCACTGCTGCCACACGATTGGCTGATTAGATAATTGCATGGATGATTGTTGGTGCCAGATGGGCTGGTTTGAGTATTTCTGTAACTGATGATCTCCTGGGATTTTCTCTAGAATTTACTCAGAATGGTGCCAAAAACAAAACAAAAAAACATCCAGTATGTGGCAGTTCTGTGGATGGAAATGCCTTGTTGATGAGAGAGGTCAACAGAGTATGGCCAGACTGGTTCGAACTGACAAAGTCTACGATAACTCAAATAACTGCTCTGTAAAATTGTGGTGAGAAGAATATAATCTCAAAATGCTATTCTGAGATGCAGGTTGGCACTGTTTTGGCAGCATGAGGGGGACCTACACAATATTAGGCAGGTGGTTTTAATGTTGTGGCTGATCAGTGTGTATATATATGTATATGTTAGTGATTTATTTATTCAAGTTAGAAGCCCTCAAGCATAACATCATATCCTGTCTGTTACAGTGTCCGAAATAATTTCACATACTCATAGGCAAGTGTGACTGTGGCTTCAGTCTGTTTGTGTTCTTATACACGAGGCCTGCTCTATAGCCCCTTTCCCACATATAGTCCCAGTACTTTACCCTTAGTAACTCTCTAGATGAGAACTATTTAAGGTGCACTCAGTAACTTTTTGCTTGTGTCATCTAGGATTTGCAGTGACACCTAGCGAGTTGGATGCAGCATAATTTTAAATAAATAGTTTTCAGTATCAGATGACATTGTAGAAATTCACTATTCATAGTCAGCCATGATTCATTTAATCCAATAGTGAATGTGTCCAATAACAGGCTGGTTACTGATAGTGAGTAGAATTTGACTGGTCATGTGATTCTAATATGGCAGCTTCCATGAGGGGACCCTCTCCATGTAGAATCAAACAGCTTTTATAAGGTTACTGATATGACTGGAGTCTTCATTTTAATGTGAGTGGTCATGATTTCCTACATATATTGCAAGATTACAATTCATGTCTTTAGGAGTTAAACTTTTTTAATGAGAAAAAATAATAATAATAAATCATGGAGTGCACCTTTAAGGAAGAGCACACTTGAGGAGACTTTTCCCTCTTGCATTCACATGCACAAAAGCAACCCCCATAGGGACATAATCTAGTGTTGACCATTTTTCTTCTGATGTTGTTTGCACATGCAATTCAATAGCAACAACGGGAGGATGCCAGGATCAGAGCTACACTTTTGTTAGGGCTGTTTTACACAAACTGTTCTGCATGTGAAAAATTAGGCTGCCTTGCTACCTTATTAGTTAATGGCTTAAACGACAGCACTCCAGAATGGTCAAAATCTTGGGCATGTAACTCTTCCCGGGTTTGAGAACGGCTCTTGGCAATCATGGTCTAAACTCTAAACAAGAGTCATCAACTGCCAATGCTTGAAGGTCCCCGACACGTTTTACTGAAGCCAAAGCGAGAAGCAGCGCAGTCTTTATTGAGAGTAACCGTAAGCTCACTGTAGCTAATGGCTCGAAAAGGGGACCCGTAAGTGCTTTTAAAACAAACTCTAAATCCCAAACCTGGACAGTGGGCTTGTCTGTCCGCTGACAAACAGGAGGAGAAATCAGTCCACGTGCTGTCGATGTGCAGTCACAACGGCAAATCATTGATGAACAATAATTGTCGGAGCAGACAAAATAATCCACCCACTGTAAAGGTGCAAATCTGATGAGGAAATGGGCTTCAAGAGTGCGAACAGTTGATATTGCTACCCTGAAAAAGAAAATTCTGTTTCTTTATATATATGCGCGACAACGTGGTGCACAAAGCGCTATCTGACATCGTCAGCTACGTGACGCAGCATAGAGTGACCAACTTGAAAGGGAACATGTTGAAAATGCATTATAAACCTATTTATCAACACTGTTTTTACAATAAAGGCTTTTTTGACTCAAAATAAAATACTGTACTAAAATACTCACTCATTGTTTTGATGCAAGTTAACCACACAGTAACAGGCATGCAACACTTTCCTCATTAAAATTGGATTTCATTACGGTTACGTTTATAATAGATTTAATTTACCCACTCTCACTAAACATCGTATTATTTATGTCCATTATCCTAGGGGTAAAAAAAACAAAACAATGTAGTAGTCCAGAAATAATTTTAGTTTAATATGCAATTCACCTGTACTTACCCTTACTATCTGCACATAGGCTCACCACTGCACATTACATTCCCTCTCCAACAGTTGTACATCACATCACATTGTTAACAGCAAGTTTTCAGTATATATGATATTATGTCTGCATGTTTTTATACATTTTTTCCTCTTTATTTATATTTGATATGTTATTATGTTACTTTAATATCCAGTATACTGTATTAGATACATGTTATGTACACCCACTGAGCACTTTATGAGGAACACGATGGTCCTAATAAAGTGTCTTCTGCTGTTGTAGCCATCTGACTCAAGGTTCGATGTGTTGTGCATTCTGAGATGCTATTCTGCTCACGTCATTTGAACAGAGTGGTTATTTGAGTTACCGTAGCCTTTCTGTCAGCTTGAACAAGTCTGGCCATTCTCTGTTGACCTCTCTCATCAACAAGGCATTTCCATCCACAGAACTGCCGCTCACTTGATGTTTTTGGCACCATTCTGAGTAAACTCTAGAGACTGTTGTGTGTTAAAAAAAATCCCAGGAGATCAAAAGTTACAGAAATACTCAAACCAGCCCATCTGGCACCAACAATCAGGCCACGGTTTAAATCACTGAGATCACATTTTTCACCATTCTGATGGTTGAATAAGTAGGTGTACAGGTGTTCCTAATAAAGTGCTAAGTGAGTGTATATTGTGGCCATGACCAGTGTATATTGGTCAAGCGAGTGGTTTAAATTCCACAAATATTCAATAATATAAAAGCTTGTTTCTTCACACAAAACAAAACACTTACTAAAATAGAGAGTGCATTGCAAATTTGCTGAAAACTTGCCGCAGATTCACCACTGATCATTTTCACATGCAAAAGAGCTTTGCAGCAAACTTGCAGCCAAATGTCCATTATTGCCAAGATTTGTGAAAACAAAGCTATTTGCATGTGAAAATATTGAGAGGCAAATTTGCATCAAGTTTGCAGCTAGTTTACCAGGACTCTAGATTTTTTGTAAGGGAAATAGGACGTCATCTAGGTGGTACATCTGGAAATCTCCAGACACAGTGTGTGGTTGGGAATATCCTATACCTGAAAATCTCAGTGCGCCACAAGTGTCTGGATGTTCTAGTGTCATGTAATATTTGGTTTTCTTATGCTTGTTTGTTTATGTTACTGGTTTTTACTTAATTTGCTTGAATATCATGAATCTATTTATAATGTTAATTGTAAAGTTTCATTTGCCTTTGTAATGCATTGCTGATGCCGTGATAGTAGATTTTTAGGATTTGTATAACTGGTGGTATTTTATGATCTTGTAGGTCAATGGTGATTGTTTTTTTAGATAGGATAGTTGACTTGTTGTATGTCCTCACTGGATAATTGTTTGCTTGTTTGCTGCCCACACCCATTGCCAGGTGTGAGTATTTATATAGGCCTTCAATACCTGATGTTTTTTACTGCCTGACGAAGACCCAAGGGATTGAAATGTTGTTGTTTTTTCTATTAAAATACATGACAGCAACTATAGCATTGTTCCTTTCTCTCCTTGTTTTGTGATTTTTGTCCCTTTTTTGAATGTGCACCCGCCTTGATGTTTGGATGTGCGCATACTGCTTCTATTCTTCGGATGTTTATGTGACTCAACACTTGATCAGGAAATTGCCACACAGAGGCTGTACACCTTAAATGTGACAAGAATTTACCATGTCAGTTTTACCATGGAAAATCTGTTTTTTCAATGCAGTGCACTTTATTTTCTCTATAGTCACACACAGTACAGATGTGATGAACTCAAAGCGGACCCTGTAGTTGAAGTCAAGTAGCAACTCTGCTCACCTCTTGCTTATACATATGTCAAACAGGCGATGCTCTTTGGATACTTTGCGGTTTTATGTAATTCCTGTTAAGGGATTGGAAAATTAGCGCAGTCCTCTAAATAGCAGGTTAGTAGCTACAAGTTTGTTTACTCCTATCGGATGCCGATTTCTCGCGTTTCTCATTGCTTTGTGTGTCATACGTGTTTGAGCAATCACAGGTTGCAGCACCAACCACAGTCCCTCTTCTGTGGTAGAGGTGCCTACCCCAGAGTAGCAGCTAAAAAGTCCCTCTAAACAATTAGTTCTTCATGTGCGAAAATGATGAAAAGTAATAGTTCCAGGTAAAAGTACCTGAAACTTGCTTTAATTTCTATATTGGTAAAGGGCCTTATGTCTGGCAGCTTGCAGGGTTCAAAAGACTGAATGGTCTGCTTTGAACGAGGCATTCTTCTCAGCTCCCCTGCTACAGTGCTTCTTTCTGGTACAGCTACAGGAGAAACAGTAAAGGAACATGGGTAATAAGCCACACTGCATTCACTTTGACTAGACAGCCTCTCAGGCATATCTCAGAATTCTGTAATAATGTCATTCCCTAAAGGATTTAATGGCCCACTTTCTTAAACCTGTATTCTGCTGCATTTTGCAGTATAAATACTTTCAAAACAAAGTATTTCCTGTTAAAAAACATACTTTAAAAGGGATGCAAGTCACATGGTTGCTTGCTGCTTCCAGAGGGCATAAGCTAGCAGGGGCCCACAAGTGTTTTATGATGCTTAGTTACAGAATCATTAAATATACCTTCATTTCAAACTCTGTTGTAGTAGGAGCACTCGTACTTGTCTTAGAGGTAAATGTTCAAATGTTGTTGAACTTTTGGTAGTAAAATAAGTTTGAAAGACTCACGTCATGCTGGGACACACATGAATGACAATCTTTCTTCTCTTCACAGGCCTGCACCTGCACTTTGGGGATCTACACAACAGAGAAGAAATACAATCAAACTACACAATAAAACAATGGCAAAATCCATTATTGCTCATTTGGTTAGTTTAGGATTCCTTATTATTGATGCCACTGTGTTCGACAGTCCACCCAAGACAACAGCTTCTGCATTAGTGGAGTCATGCAGGTTCCTAGGCTCTACTATCTCTCAGGACCTGAAATGAGACACCCACATAGACTCAATTGTGAAGCAGGCTCAGCAGAGGTTGTACTTCCTTCGACAGCTGAGGAAGTTCAACCTGCCACAGGAGCTGCTGACACAGTTCTACTCGGCCATCATTGAGTCTGTCCTGTGTACACCCAAACTCAGCAAAAAAAGAAATGTCCTCTCACTTTCAGCTGCAAACTTAACATGTGTAAATATTTGTATGAACATAAAAAGATTCAACAGCTAAAACATAAACTGAAAAGTTTCACAGACATGTGACTAACAGAAATGGAATAATGGGGGGGTCAAAAGTAACAGTCAGTATCTGGTGTGGCCACCAGCTGCATTAAGTACTGCAGTGCATCTCCTCCTCATGGACTGCACCAGATTTGCCAGTTCTTGCTGTGAGATGTCACCCTACTCTTCCACCAAGGCACTTGCAAGTTCCTGGACATTTCTGGGGGGAATGGCCCTAGCCCTCACCCTCCAATCCAACAGATCCCAAACGTGCTCAATGGGATTGAGATCCAGGCCCTTCGCTGGCCATGGCAGAACACTGACATTCCTGTCTTGCAGGAAATCATGCACAGAACGAGCAGTATGGCTGGTGGCATTGTCATGCTGGAGGGTCATGTCAGGATGAGCCTGCAGGAAGGGTACCACATGAGGGAGGAGGATGTCTTCCCTGTAACGCACAGCATTGAGATTGCCTGCAATGACAACAAGCTCAGTCCGATGATGCTGTGACACCATGACCAGACCATGACGGACCCTCCACCTCAAAACTGATCCCGCTCCAGAGTACAGGCCTTGGTGTAATGCTCATTCCTTCGACGATAAACACGAGTCTGACCATCACCCCTGGTGAGACAAAACTGCGACTCGTCAGTGAAGAGCACTTTTTGTCAGTCCTGTCTGGTCCAGCGAAGGTGGCATTTTCCTCATGAACAATTAAACTGCCTCAGGACTCCCCTATAGTGCAATAATATAAATTCATATCTCATGTACATTGTAAATTTGCACATACATTACCACTTGCACATGTACATATGCCATTCTGTTATATGTCCTATTATTTGTATGTCTATTTATACTCTTACCTTGTTTTATATTCTGTGTCTTACTGTAATGTTCTGTGTGCACTTATTTCTCCTATCACCAAAACAAATTCCTTGTGTACATGACAACAGAAAGCTCATTCTGATTCTGATTAAGAGTTTAAGAAAATGAATGGACATTAAACAAAGTAATTTTGCTTGGTGACCGACCAAGTCTTTGGGGTGTGAAATCTACAAACAAATTCTATGATGAGTCAACATTATACAGTCAGGTTTAAACCAGTGGATGTTCTGTGTTTTTGACTCAATGCAAGTTGTGTTGTGAATGTGCTCATAAACTGTTTGTAGACCTTTCTGCCTGTGGTGATATACAGGTGATCCGAACTGGAATCAAGAAAGAGGTTTTTGTTCACCCCACCATCTATGCGTTCCCCTGGAATCCTGTGATAAAATTCAGAATGGCTGGGATGAAGATGCACCTGCAAGGTGAAAGATTAGAGGTTATGAGTAGTGGGACACATAGCAGTCATTTACATTCATTCATTCATTTTTATCCAAGTGGTCATTTAAGAGGTGTTCACACTAGGCTTTGAGCATACAAAAGTATTTTGGACATCGTAACAGACAGGATATGATGTCACTCATGAGGGCTTGTGGTCCTTTAAAGTTATTTTAAAGTAGTAATCCACTACAAAGTACTAATTATTTCTCTAAAATTTGAATCACATTACATTGCTAATTACTTCATTGAAAAGTAATCACATTACCAATTACTTTACTTTTAAGTTACTTTCTAAAACACTTTTCGCTCAACAAATTTGAAAAGTTTATATTTCTTCCTTCATTGTTACAAACAAGTCATACATTCAGCACCACACATTTCTCTTTCACAATGACTTGTTACAGTGCCATAATCCATGTATTCTATATAAATAATACACTGCCTGGGCAAAAATTTTTTTGAAGTTTGGATTTAAATAAGCAGATACACAAGAGCCTATGATTGGATCATTATTGTAGTGATTAATATGTTTCAACTGGCAACAATTATTTTAACCCTAACTGATGCAGTGTGTAACTTCTCATTTCTTAAACAACCATGTCGGAAGACGCATCCCATGGCCGTGGGAAAGATGTTATTGTGTTTCAGAAGGGGCAAATTATTGGCCTGTATCAAACAAAGAAAACAACTAAGGATATTGCTGAAATCACTGGATTTCATTATTAAAACTTGGAAGGATAGTGGTGAACCGTCAGCTTCATGGAAGAAATGTGGTCGGAAAAAAATCTTGAATGATCGTGATTGGAGATCACTAAAACGCTTGATAAAGTCACATCGTAAAAAATCGACAGTTGAACTCACGGCTATGTTTAATAGTGAAAGTAAGAGTATTTCCACAAGCACAATGCGACAAGAACTTAAAGGATTGGGACTAAACAGCTGTGTGGCCACAAGAAAGCCACTTAATCAGAAAAGGCTACTTAAATTTGCTAGGGAGCATAAAGATTGGACTGTGGAGCAATGGAAAAAGGTCATGTGGTCTGATGAGTCCAGATTTACCCCATTCCAAAGCGATGGGCACATAGGGGAAAGAAGAGAAGCGCATGAAGCGATGCACCCATCATGCATGGTGCCTACTGTACAAGCCTCTGGAGGCAGTGTTATGATCTGGGGTTGCTTCAGTTGGTCAGGTCTAGGCTCAGCAATGTTATGCGGCAATAAAATTAAGTCAGCTGACTACATGAATGTACTGAATTATCAGGTTATCCCCATCAATGGATTTTTTCTTCCCTGACGGCACAGTCATATTCCAGGACGGCAATGCCAAGATTCATCGGGCTCAAATTGTGAAAGAGTGGTTTAGGGAGCATGAGGAATCATTTTCTCACATGAATTGGCCACCACAGAGTCCTGACCTTAACCCCATTGAAAGTCTTTGGGATGTGCTGGAAAAGGCTTTACGGAGTGGTTCGACTCTCCCGTCATCAATACAGGATCTCGGCCAAAAATTAATGCAACTCTGGACAGAAATAAATGTTGTGATGTTGCATAAGGTTGTTGAAACAATGCCACTACAAATGTGCACCATAATCAAAGCTAAAGGCGGTCCAACAAAATATTGGAGTATGCAAATTTTGTTTTGGCCAGGCAGTGTATATTAGAAATAGGCATAGCAATTAGATTACAGTTACTAATTACTTTGTAGTTTGATTACACCCAACACTGGTCTTAATAAAAATAAATCACAAATAACAAAAATTATTATAATCTAAATATTAAAATATACCATCTACTCACTTTCCTGCAACAACAAAAACACACAGCATTGAAATATGTATTCTTTGTTTTGAGCCAAGAGCTCAGTGTGATGTTACGATCTTCTATTGGTCAAACGTCTTCTAGTCTGCAGCAGAATGCAAAATTTCTCTGCATGAGCTTGTGTTTCTGGTCTTGCGAATTTGAAAGTAAACGGAACATGTAGTCTAGTGTGACCGTACCTTCATACAATAGGGTGCGTCCAACTAGAGTTTAAGTGCCTTGCTGAAGAAGACCATAATAGTATCATCACTTATGGGGTTTGAACCAACATCCTTTTGGTTACCAGCCCATATCTTTAGCCACTAAGCCACAGTCAAACTCTCAAGGGCCGCAGTGTTCTAAATCAGACCCAAGAAGAGTGCTGGAATGGGACACGGTCCTTACCTTTAACACTTCTTCCCCACTGGTTCCCAAGAAGGCCACTGTATGCTCGTTCTCCACTGCCACAGCTACTGCAGTCAGCATATCATTTCGGGTGAAGACAGGTCTGACGGCCAGAGCGAATTCAGGTTTACTGGCTAATGGAGTAGGCAGGAAATCTGCACCGCATTTATATTCCTTCACCATATCCTTCTGTTCATACATACATTCATATATTCATTCAAAAGGACCTTGTAAGACCACACAACAGAGAAGCAGAGCCAAAAAACCCAACTCACCCCAACTCTTTTGCTCCAGCAGATATAAACAGTCTTTGACTTGCCATCCTCCAGAAACTCTCCAGTGTAACAGGACTCAAGCCTTGCATTGATGCTGCTGAGCGGGAGGGTGCAAGCACAAGGCTGATCGGCTGCCGTCCTCATCCGCACTGAACACTGAAAACAGAACTTTATTTTTCAGATTTGAAGGAGTGATGTTCTTTTTTTTTTCGCGTAGTGATTCGCCCCAATCTGGGTGGCGGAGGATGAATCTCAGTTGCCTCCGTGTCTGAGACCGTCAACCTGTGCATCTTATCACATGGCTGGTTGAGCGCGTTGCCACGGAAACATAGTGCATGTGGAGGCTTCACGCCATCCACCGCGGCATCCACGCTCAACTCACCACGCGCCCCACCGAGAACGAACCACATTATAGCGACCACGAGGAGGTTACCCCATGTGACTCTACCCTCCCTAGCAACCGGGCCAATTTGGTTGCTTAGGAGACCTGGCTGGAGTCACTCAGCAAGCCCTGGGATTCTAACTAGTGAACTAGCAAACTCCAGGGGTGGTAAGGAGTGATATTCTGAGCCAGAATTTCTCCAGGAGTGGCCAGATGTGCCGCCTGGACCTTGTTGAACATGTTCTCTTGAAGTTCACTGTTGACGGTGCAGTTGAGCTGAAGATCAGTGTAGGAATAGTAATGATGGTTGTCCTCACATAGACGTGCTATGAAAGTGAATTTTCTACTAAATTAGTAGATTAGTAGATAGCCGTTATCCTTGAACGCATGACTAAAGTCATGGAGGTAGCGCTGAACGAAAGGGCTGGTCTGGATGGTGGATGCTTCAACAATGTTCTCGAAGACATCTATTTCGCCATGCTCCTGCAGCAACTGAGTGCTGATGAGTTTCGAACTTTCCAAGCTATCGTAGCCCTTCTCCACTAGAAACACACTAAGGTTAGCATTAGAATTAGTGTCTGTGAAATACGAAATCACCCCCACCACAGCGACAGGCTCCTTAGTGCTTAGACGTATGTCTTCTCGCCTTTGGAATCTCTGTAGTACACCACTTTCTCCACACTGTTGAGGTTCACCAAGGAACAGATGCCTCTGAAAACGCTACCACACATGACCAAAGTGCTGTTGGCAGAGCTGACCAGCAGGAATTTGTTAATGTTGTCTGTTTCTTTTGCGTTGGCACAATATGCAGTAATTGGGAAAGTGCAGTGTGGGTTGTCCAGTTTAGGGCCTGTCATGGCACTGCTCTCAAGTCGCAGGTTTGACTTCAGTTGAAAGATGGCATTGATGGCACCCAGGTAGATTCGACCCGTTTGAGGGTCCTGAACAGCATTTTTGATGACAGTAGATGAAGAAAACTGAGCCTGAGGCTTACAGCAAGACAAGCCAAAACACAGCAGCAGTGACAACACTGCTAGGGCCCTCCATGCCATGTCTTAAAGATAGAGAGAACAAGATACAAATCACATAAACAGGTAAAGTCACCCAAATTACTGCAGGCACAGAAAACAGTAGAGTGGAAGTTAAGTGCTCAATCAGAGGGAGTGCCTGATGCAGACATAACTGAAGGTGGCTCAATTCAATGCATTCAAATATTTTATGTGAAAAATGTAAACATTATTGTTAAGGCAGAAATAAATTTGAATAGTTATTCACCTTTTGTGAAAGAAACTCAGTTCACTCCACGAAGCCAGTGGCCCTTACAACAAAATAAGGTCAGCAAAGTTAGGTTAACAAGAAAACAAACAAAAAAATTACAATCCACAGACAATGGAAGTGATGATGCAAATGAAGAATGAATTTAGTTAACTGATTATTTGGTGAGATTTCATGCCTGGCATGTATAATGAACCAAAGAGCAAGAGTTCGAGTAAATTAAACTTAAGAGTCTATATAGAATTTGGATGGACATGATATGATGTAAATCCTCCAATAAAAAAAATTAAGAAATTATAAACAACCAATCAGTACTTACATGATCAGTGCATCACAAAACAGGATATGTTGTTCTGCAAAGCGGTGCAAACTCAGAATATGTGGCCAAAGTGGTTTCTCTAAAATAGCTGGATTACGAGCATAATTTATGCTAGAAATGCAAACAACTTCTGCTTAAACATTTTGTGGGAGTGGTCCACTGTGATGATACTGGCCGTGTGCAAACAGCATTTATGGAAAGGAGTGAGAGTCCAGTGATTCTTTCAGCTGTTTTTTCAATGTGTTGCATGGCTTAGCAGTCTGAAGTTTTTCAATATGCATAAACACATAAGTGAGTATACAGTATGGTGCAACATATTGAATAAAGCAATGATTTTAGCTTCTAAAAGTAGTGTTTGAAAGGAATACATGCACAGTTATAATAAAGCTGAGCTATCTTTAAATTAGTTAACATTTTACAAGCACTTTTTTTGAGTAAACTCATCTTAAATACAATTTTCAAAATCAAATTGCCAAGTATATCCAAGAAATCTGACAGACAACATTAAATTAGCCTGTTCATCTAATACGCAAAAAGGCAACTAATTAAATATTGTTAGTTCAGCACATTTGGCAATGTAAGAAATTAGAATCCGTCATTATATCATTGTTTGATTTTGTAAGACTTTAGCTACTTGAGATATTATCTTGAGCATATAAGATATTATGTCCATAAGTTCATTAGATGAGATGAACATAGTTTTTCAGTGCTCAGCTATACTTCATTTTTTGGCTTTCTTAACTCTCTCTCTCTCTCTCTCTCTCTTTCTCTCTCTCTGTCTTATTAGCATTCTTCACAACAACGCCTTTCCTGTAGCAAAAAATAGTTATTAGAGTAAGTGTGAGTATAAATGTTTGCATCCATCGGCCCTGTAAATAACTGGAAATGTAAAAAATGGTAAAATTATTTTATTTAGTACAGGGAATAATTATGTAGTTTGGTGTGCATGTCTTTTTTTTTTTCTTTTTTTTTTTCTCCCTTTTCTCCCAATTTGGAATGCCCAATTCCCACTACTTAGTAGGTCCTCGCAGTTATCACCTCAATCTGGGTGGTGAAGGACAAGTCTCAGTTGCCTCCGCTTCTGAGACAGTCAATCCGTGCATTTTATCATGTGGCTTGCTGTGCATGACACCGCGGAGACTCACAGCATGTGGAGGCTCATGCCACCCTCCGTGATCCATGCGCAACTTACCATGCACCCCATTGCGAGTGAGAACCACTAATCACGACCACAAGGAGGTTACCCCATGTGACTCTACCCTCCCTAGCAACTGGGCCAATTTGGTTGCTTAGGAGACCTGTTTGGAGTCACTCAGCACACCCTGGATTTCAACTCACAACTCCAGGGGTGGTAGTTAGCATCAGTACTCGCTGAGCTACCCAGGCCTTGGCCGGTGTGCGTGTCTTTTTGAAAAGAAAAAAAAAACTGCAAGAATGCAAGGGAGGAAACAACTGATAACCAACAGGGCCAGTGTGAGAGACATTTAGGCCAGTTGAGGGAACTGAAACTTGTCTTGTCTTTTTAGTTTTTTTTGTTTTTGTTTTTTTGTTTTTTGCCTACATTGCAAATTCTGCTATATAATAGGCTTAATGATGTAAATATGTCACAATAGTGCATTATCTAGCTGGCTAACATAAATGTGGTTTTATTGAAATGGCAAAAATTACTTGTGGTAGTCTTGGATGCATCTGTTAGAATAGGTTGAAAGTCATAAACAATCATTTTCATTTTTACGTTTTTTACCATATGCCATCATTTCCCCCTGAAAGTGTTAATGAAGTTTATAGCTGTCACAGAGTTATATTATGTCTGCAAAATTTCTAGCTATGCAAATTAAAAGTTGTTTGTTGTTTTTGTTATTTTATAGAAAGTGTTTAATTACTGTAAAATGTGTGGATGGATGGATGGATGGATCATATTTTGTAGTGGGGGCATAGGGCTACTGAAAATATAGTAAGAGCAAATAAACAAAAAACTGAACTAGCCAACTACTACTACTACTATAAGAAAACACCTTTATAGTAGAACAAATTTATAAACAGGTTAATTGTATTCACAGCGAAGACTACTTCATTTGTTGTTTATTTACTACCTGTTTGTAACCAGCAACTTAATCTGTACAAGAATCTACAAAACCACTTACTGACTGATGTTAGGACTTCATGGGATAGTAAAGTCTAGAGGGAGAGAAATCAAAGGTCAACAAGGGTTTGGAGATGGTAGAGTGATGAGAACTGCTGTAGGGGTGCAGAAGTGTGTGTGACCAAGAAAAGTGAGGGTGTGTAAGAGGTTGAATAAACACTGGGGTTGTATGGGGTTTAAGGGAGTCTATTTGTTTTGTGTGAGTGTGTATGTGGTATGTGCAAACAGTCACATCCCCTGTGTCTCCCTTGAGACCAGAAGAGGGCAGCCTCAACTCAGTCCCTTCCTCATTAACCACAGGACATAGTACAGGAAGCAGCCCATGTGTGAGCCATCAAAGACCCTGTGGTGACACCCAGAGCCTGGGACGAGATGTAGCTGAGGTTGAAGCATTATGGCGACCGCGGGGTCAAATACAACCTCTTTGAGAAAGTTTCAGTTTCCCATAACTAAGCTAAGAATCAACTATTTCCTCACGTATGCATGTGATGTGCATAATCCACAGTGACATTAAAAATACAGCGACACTCTTAAAGACTCTCAACTGACAAACAGGAGTGATTAATGTTGTCCACTCCTGTCACATTATTCTTCTCCAGTTTGGATCTTTAGTTATTTTCTAGGTAGCTGACAAGAAATACTTTTGGAAAGTTGTCTTGTGATGAGGACTTTTAAATAACATTTTGCTATTTTGTCTAAAATTATTACAGTATGTATGCAGATTTTATTACCTCATATTAATTGACTTTATGGAATATTTGTGCTTTAAAAATTTTTTTTATCACACTGCAGGACTATTTTAAATGAATTAAATGGTGATTAAATGGTGGACAAAATGGTGGAAAACTTGTGACCAGTTACAGGACCTAAGATATACACTTTCCCTTATGTATTCAAATGTGTTTTAATCTAAAATCTTAAAAGAATTGAAAAAAAAAATATGAAAAAAAATATGAAAAAAGAAGAAAAGAAACAATGACACTTTATGCATCAACCCATACCGCATACAAGGATTGAAAAAATGGGATTGCAATGTGTGTTTTATTTATTTTTTTTATTTATTTTTTTTTTTTGTGTGTGTGTGTGTGTGTTGTAAGAATTTGTAGTGTGTTCTATTACAAGCTGTGCTATTACAAGTTTCCTGTATTAATGGAAATGTTAGCTTGACATTAAAAAATCCTAGGGAGAACCATTACTTAGTCACCTGAGGAGAATCATAACTTCAGTGCTGACATTGATGTAAGGAAGTGCTGGGATACTGGGAGACCTTTGTTTGACAGGGAAATCCACAATAGAAAATAATTATGTCTTTCACTGTCTTGTGAAATGAATAGCTCTGCTACTTTAAGAATGGGTGAAATTTTACTGTAAAATGATAAAATGCTGCCAGCTAGTGGTTTGCAACACAAACTACACTTGTCATTTTCTTACTTTACACAATTAAAAAAAATATATTAAAAAAAAAGAAAAAAAAAAAACTGCTCATTTTGTTATTTCCCAAGAGACTCTCTGCAAAAGTTTAAGTTTGGTGAACACTGACCTGTGAATTCATATGATGACTAAAAGACATGTGACCATTAGAAGATTTGTCACATGAACTAAAGTGCCGTACAATAGTACGAAACCCAAGTAGTCTATAATTATAAAGCAAAGCATTAATAGTAATAACAGCAATGATAATGGAAATACAAGTCAAGTGTCCGTGGCTTCAGTCAGTTTGTGTTCTAATACACATGTACTCCATGTCTGGCAGCTTGCAGGGGTCAAAAGACTGAATGGTCTGCTTTGAACTCCATAGCCAGGCGTTTTCTTCTCCTCTGCTACAGGCCTTCTTCCTAGTACAGCTACAGGAGAAACAGAAAAGGAACACTGGTTATAGTCCACACTAAATTCACTTTAACTGAACAGCTTGTCAGATATGTTAGAGTTCTGTAAGAATGTCATTCCTTAAAGGATTTAATGTCCCACTTTCCTTAACCTGTATTATGCAGTAGTATAAACACTCTCAAACTAGATTTTCTAATCAAAGTATTTCCTCTTAGAAAACATACTTTAATAAGGATACAAGTCACATGGTTGCTTGCTGCTTCCAGAGGGCATAAGCTAGCAGGGGCCCACAAGTGTTTTTATGATGCTTAGTTACAGAATCATTAGATAAACATTTATTTCAAACTCTGTTGTGGTAGGGGAACATGTACTTGTCTTAGAGATAAATGCTCAAATATTGTTGAACTTTTTGTAAAGATAAGTTTGACAGACTCACCGGTGCTCAAACACACACCAGCCACAGTATGGGTCATGCTGGGACACACATGAATCAGAATCTTTTTCTTCACAGGCCTGCACTGGCACTTTGGTGATCTACACAACAGAGAAGAGAAAATAAAATACAAAAATAAAAAAATTAAAAAAAATCCAATGGCAAATATATTATATATATGGCAAATATTTGCTTATTTGTTTAGATTAGGATTCCTAATTGTTGATGCCCGTGTCTGTGACTAAAAATCCACTCAAAGTCCTATTGATTGATTTGTTACAAAACAACGGCTTCTGCATTATGAGTTTTAGGAACCAGTGGACATTAAACATAGAAATTGTGCTGGCAGACCAACCAAGATTTTGGGGTGTGAAGTCTACAAAAATACTTCTACGATGAGCCTGCATTATACAATCAGATATTAACCAGTGGATGCTCTGTGTTTTAGACTCAGTGCAAGCTGTGTTGTGAATGTGCTCAGAAACTGTTTACGGACCATCTGCTATTTGTGATATACAGGTGATCCGAACTGGAATAAAAAAAATTGGTTTTTATTCACCCCACCATCTATGCATTCCCCTGGAATCCTGTGATAAAATTCAGAATGGCTGGGATCAAGAAGCACCTGAGAGTTGAAAGATGAGAGTTATACAGTGGTGTGAAAAAGTGTTTGCCCCCTTCCCGATTTCTTATTTTTTTGCATGTTTGTCACACTTAAATGTTTCAGATCATCAAACAAGTTTAAATATTAGTCAAAGATAACACAAGTAAACACAAAATGCAGTTTTTAAATGAAGGTTGTTATTATTAAGGGAAAACAAAATCCAAACCTACATGGCCCTGTGTGAAAAAGTGTTTGCCCCACCTGTTAAAACATAACTTAACTGTGGTTTATCACACCTGAGTTCAATTTCTCTAGCCACACCCAGGCCTGATTACTGCCACACCTGTTCTCAATCAAGAAATCACTTAAATAGGACCTGCCTGACAAAGTGAAGTAGACCAAAAGATCTTCAAAAGCTAGACATCATGCCGAGATCCAAAGAAATTCAGGAACAAATGAGAAAGAAAATAATTGAGATCTATCTGTCTGGAAAAGGTTATAAAGCCATTTCTAAAGCTTTGGGACTCCAGAGAACAACAGTGAGAGCCATTATCCACAAATGGCGAAAACATGGAACAGTGGTGAACCTTCCCAGGAGTGGCCGGCCGACCAAAATTACCCCAAGAGCGCAGCGACGACTCATCCAAGAGGTCACAAAAGACCCCACAACAACATCCAAAGAACTGCAGGCCTCACTTGCCTCAGTTAAGGTCAGTGTTCATGACTCCACCATAAGTAAGAGACTGGCAAAAATGGCCTGCATGGCAGAGTTCCAAGACAAAAACCACTGCTGAGCAAAAAGAACATTAAGGCTCGTCTTATTTTTGCCAGAAACATCTTGATGATCCCCAAGACTTTTGGGAAACTACTCTGTGGACTGACGAGACAAAAGTTGAACTTTTTGGAAGGTGTGTGTCCCATTACATCTGGCGTAAAAGTAACACCGCATTTCAGAAAAAGAACATCATACCAACAGTAAAAAATGGTGGTGGTAGTGTGATGGTCTGGGGCTGTTTTGCTGCTTTAGGACCTGGAAGACTTCCTGTGATAAATGGAACCATGAATTCTGCTGTCTACCAAAAAATCCTGAAGGAGAATGTCCGGCCATCTGTTTGTGACCTCAAGCTGAAGCGAACTTGGGTTCTGCAGCAGGACAATGATCCAAAACACACCAGCAAGTCCACCTCTGAATGGCTGAAGAAAAACAAAATGAAGACTTTGGAGTGGCCTAGTCAAAGTCCTGACCTGAATCCTATTGAGATGCTGTGGCATGACCTTAAAAAGGCAGTTCATGCTCGAAAACCCTCCAATGTGGCTGAATTACAACAATTCTGCAAAGATGAGTGGGCCAAAATTCCTCCACATCACTGTAAATGACTCATTGCAAGTTATCGCAAACGCTTGATTGCAGTTGTTGCCTCCAAAGGTGGCCCAACCAGTTATTAGGTTTAGGGGGCAATCACTTTTTCACACAGGGCCATGTAGGTTTGGATTTTGTTTTCCCTTAATAATAACAACCTTCATTTAAAAACTGCATTTTGTGTTTACTTGTGTTATCTTTGACTAATATTTAAACTTGTTTGATGATCTGAAACATTTAAGTGTGACAAACATGCAAAAAAATAAGAAATCAGGAAGGGGGCAAACACTTTTTCACACCACTGTAAGTAGTGGGACACATAGCAGTCATTTAAATTAATTCATTAATTAATTTTTATCCAAAGTGATTTACACGTGGACATTTAAGGATTATGATATGATGTCATGCGTGAGGGCTTGTGGTTTTAATAAATAAATCACAAAATAGCTAATAATATTATATTTGAAATGTTAAAATATACTGTCTACTCACTTTCCTGCAACAATAAAGACACGCAGCATTGAAATATGTATTCTTGTATTGAGCCAAGTGGTCAGAGTGACGTTACGATCCTCTATTGGTTAAACGCAGGGGTGTAGCAGTCATTTTAAAAGTGTGTGTGTGCGACCCCTTACAGTGCAGTATTAATATATTACAGTATATATTAATATATAAGTATGATATAAGTATTATACTAATAAATAAGTATTATATACTTTCTAGTATTTGAAAGATTCAAGTATTCAAATTAATTGCAAATTTTTGCTAAAATAGAAAATATAAAAGAAAAATAAAGGGCATCTTGTGGAGCACTTGCCTCTGTTTCATACATTACAATAAAAGACTGAGCACAAGCTGGTCCTGAATAAATTTCAATTACAATAATGACAATTGTGCATGTGCACAAATTTATTTTTTACTCTGTGCTCATGTATTGTGGGATTTAAATTTATTCATGTGGCTCCAGTGTTTGACTACATTCACCAAAATTTGTTTAGATCCATTTAATGATTCGTTCAGTGACCATTTCTGGTGATGCCAGAAGATGGTGACAAATGAATGTCTTTTGTGAAATGAGTTAGTCACTGAATCAACGATCATAAGAACATTTTAACTCTTTAAAATTTGTATGTCTACAGAGCTACAAAGATACTTTAGTAGAGGTTTTAAGCATTATAAGAACAAAGCAAATCTATAAATTCTCTACAGTTTGTGAACTGCTGAGCATGACTTTTATCAAAATATAAATAATATAGTATAACTATAAAAAAATAATAGTCTTATAATTATGAGTTTCAATAACGTTTGTACGTTTTCATGTATAAAAAAGTGTCTACATATCAATTCACTTCCATACAATGCATAAATGTTCTAAGAATACAGCAGATCTATCTTTTTTCCTACAGTTTTTCGAATGCACACCAACATAGAGGTGAAAAACAGGAATTGATACAATCAAAGACGTCTATTTAGTGCATGTTTACAAAAGACCAACAATTAAAATAGCACAGATGGGTGCAAAAATGATCCAGGACGCCTTCAAAACAGCACAACAGCAAGACAGCAAGCAGCAAGATAACACAGATTGGGGGTATCCTTTTTAGAGTTATAACTTGACATTGCATCTTTTAAAAGTGACATGAGATGCATGATAACAGTCAAAGCAGTTCACCTAGTGAATGTTTATGTAGAAACATTTAAATCCAGAAAGGCACATGAAGGTGTCCTGTGTAAGTCCACTTTGATGTAGATAAATCTCCTATGACAGGCCAGTGGGAGGGGGCCAAGTGTGCAATGATGAAAAATAGGTGTTGATGTCATGCAGATATATTTGGTCCTTGTGATGTAACAAGTTCCACAAATTTCAAACGAGCCATTTTTGTAGATTGGTTTAAATAAATGCTCTTTTCCTTTTAAGGAGGAAGTTTTCAGTTCTGAAAGGTACAGTATGTTTTTATAGTACAATGACATCTTATATGTCAAAAGATAAAGGAAAATTATATTCCTCATTTGCCAAAGCTTGCAAAGTTTATGCACTGAATCTTTGAAAGAAATTATATTGTTTGAAGCAGATTTTGTGTATCTTTGTGAACTAATCTGAAGTAAAATAAATGGTAAGAACAAAAATGGCAAGAGCTGGCAGAAAATCCATTCTGACTGGCTGGTTACAATTTAAAACTTGTATAACGGGGGTGCACAGGTTTTATCAGTTCATCAGGTAACAAAGTTTTGTTTAGAAGTTACCAGGCTGCTACAATAAGCACCTTTGAGAAAGAACTAGTTGAAAATTAATTGGATTTAATTTAAATTAGATAGATTAGATTTGCCAAAGCTTGCAAAGTTTATGGCATTCAATCTTTGAAACAAATGATACTGTTAGAAGCAGATTATGTAAGTGATTATTTACAGTGTTATACGATAATTTTCAAAACTCTTCATACAATCAGCACAACATCAGTCTATGTGGACTAGACTGTGGATCAGTTTTAATTGCTTTAACGCAAAATCCATTCAGTGACCGCATCTATCAAAAATCATGAGTTGGCCTGGTTGCTAGGGTGGGTAGAGTCACGTTGGGTTAACCTCCTCATGGCCGTTATAATGTGGTTCTCACTCTTGGTGGGGCGCGTATTGAGTTGTGCGTGGATGCCATGGAGAATAGCGTGAAGCCTCCACACTTGCTAGGTCACCGCGGTAACGCGCTCAACAAGTCACATGATAAGATTGACGGTCTCCTACTCTAAAATACATTTAAAAAAAAAGTTACTCAAGTAAATCTAACAGAGTAAATGTAGCACATTACTACCCACCTCTGGCCACATGAAAGAAAATTTCAGCATTCATTCCATACTGTTAGTGAAGAATGGAGTACATTCTACACAGCGAAGTGCCTCTCTTGCTTTGTAACAGAATATTGCTTTACATATGTAAAAAATCAATCATTCCTTTAGCCAGAATTAAGCATCTTGTAATGATTCCTTTTGTTTGTGTTTATTAGGTCAAGTGTTTTTGAGTGAAGTATTTCTATTGGGAGAAACAATTTGCCAGTGTTTTGTTAAAATTAATTGATTTTGAGAGATGTATGAAGTGTTGTGATGGTTGTAGGGCATTTTGGATGAAAGATTAACTGTTGTGCTAGTATAAATGTTGGTAGAGATAACTGTAAAGAGTTTTGAAAAAATTTTCTCAGTATTGAGAAATGTGTGAAAATGATTGTAAAAAAAACTGTTAATGAGGGGGGCTCCAACGTAAATTTTGCCTATAGGGCCTCTTAGTGTCTAGAACCTGCCCTGTAGCTAACATAGATGTGGTTTTATTCACATTGCTTGGAAGTATGTCTTGGAAAACAGTCTTGGAAGTATCAGTTAGAATGGGTTGAAAATAACAACCAATAATTTTCATAGTAGTCCTAATGTTTTGCACAATTTGCCTTACTTTTCTCCCAGAAGTGTTAATGAAGTTAATAGCTGTCTAGCTGGCTATAAAATCATTAGCTATTACTGCAAATTAAAAGTTATTTGTTTTTTGTTTATGGAAAGTGTTTAATAAAAATTTGTGTTTACAGACAGACAGACAGACAGATAGACTAGATAGATAGATAGATAGATAGATAGATAGATAGATGATCTGCAAAAACATCTCCAATCATGTAAGATCCAGTATACTTGTCTTGGCTTCACTAAACAACCTCCATTAAATCTTTTAGTAGAAAAGTGTGTGCATTTGGAGAAATTATGATGAATTTTAGCCAGAAATGTAATTCATGTAAATTTTCTACAAATGTATGCACTCTGAAGCACTACAGGACTTGGATACTCTAATATAGTGTGTGTTCTACTGAACCAGGAAGACAGAGGCCACTATAGCTCCAGATATGATCCATATATGGACTGCAGAAGGTTATTACATCAGAGATCACATGACCGGTGTTCCTCATACCTTACTACTGTAGGATATAAATTCTGTGTAAATCGTTTTATAACATTTAGACAGATGAAGTATGTGGTGAATAAATAGACAATTATTTAAAAAAATATATGTATGGTTTGGCTATATTTTTTTGCAAGCTATTGCTGGCATATTTATTGGTTTGATGTCTGTATACTTGAAACATTTTGCATCTGTTACTGGGGGGGGGGGTGTTACCTCTCCCTTATACCCCCTGGAATCTATGCACCTGGTCTCAGGTGAATAGCTTACAGACACATCAATGAAGCTGCATATCAAAAATAGTGTTAATAGACTTCATTTTTGTGTGTATTTGAGTAGATATCATTCCTTTTGTAAACTTCCTTTTGTAAGTCTAAAAAACACATGGCATGTTCTTAAATAATGTTTCATAAAACTCTTGATTTTTAATGTTATCATCCTCAGATTTGAAAATATCTTGTGGCTTGAGCTCCACTGTGTCTCTAATTCCTTTAAGGCCAGTGTCATTCATAGTTTCATAAAAACATTATGTATAACACAGCAGGCAAGGATGGAGGATCTAAGTGCAGCTTTTAATAGAATCAAAAGACGAACTAAGTAAAACCCAATACAGAACACAACAATACATGTGAAGACTGACAAAGGAAACAGGGAAAACAATGGCTTAAATACACAGGGGCAAACAAGGGAATGAGGAACACCTGTGGAAACAATCAGGGGAAAACCAATCATAAAATGAAACTACAAAAAGACTACAAACTAACAGGAAACAGGAACTAAACAAGAATTTCAACATAAAAGTCAATACAAAAAAACAGGGAATATGTGACATTGTGAAAATATTTTTCAGATCAATTCCTATAAATGTGAGCTTTTATAAATATTTTTCTTTATGATTTTAATAAATTCTAAAATCTGGGCAACAATGTTACAAGTGTCTTCTGTCAAAACAGACCACAATTATGACTATAATACAAAAAGGTGATGAATATGAAGGTAAAATAGCCAAAATGATATGCATGCGCAGAGTAAGATTTGTGAAAGCGTAAATCAAATTGCAAGTATAAAAATAAATTGCATGCGCACAGAATGTTTTGTAAAGGTGTAAATCAAGTTTCAAACATAAGAACAAAATATTAGTGATATTTTAATGCTTTGCATAAGTGTAATTCTTGTGTTGTGAATCTGTAATTGCGTATTAACACAAAGTAAATTTGGTGTGTATTCTTCTGACTACCTTTTTTTCGCACATACACTTTTGGCAAAAACATGGCCAAAAACATTGCAAACCTGCAATCAGAGATATGCAAGCAAAGAAAGGGTGTCATGAACAGCTAAATGGATTGACCGCGTAGAATCAGTCTGTATGTGTAAAAGAAATTATTGCAAAAGTGTAAATGACTTTGAAAAAAATATTTTCCAGAAATAATCCGATATACACTGTTCCGTCTTACCTTTGTTGCGCTCACACTTTTGGCATGTATTTCTCACTGAAAAGAGTTTTTCAAGCACGAAGGGCAAGGCAGGTCTACCTGCTTCTAGTAACCAATCAAATTAGGTTTTCCTTGACTAGTTTACTCTGACCTGATTGGTTTAATAATGTGACAGACATCTTCTTCAAAAGGCTCAGCGTCGCTCCTCTGGGTAACTCTCCTCTCTTAAATATCAATGTCATGGGAGGATTAATTCTGCCGGTTTGTTTCTGTGTGTCTCCCTCGTGTTGTTACAGGTGTGGGGTTAATCACACAACAGCGTTGCTCTTCCCCTTATAAGCAGCCCTTTTGTGTGAGTTCAGTATCGGAGCATTCTCGTGTTGTGTGCTTTGTTTACTCATGTTTCTCACACTATTCTTTTGTATTTTTCTAGTCTGGATATTTTTGCCTATTTTCCTGTGCTCCAGCCATTACCATCTCCTCCATTCACCGGATCACTCACCTCTGTTTCTCTTTGCTCCAGTCGCCGCCATCTCACACCACTCCTTGGAATATATTATCTCTGCTCTCTCCCTGCTGCAGCTGTTGCCGTCAGAGTCCTCCACCATCATCTTCACCCACCTCATATCTCTGGACTGTTTCGTTGTTGTGCTGTTTCATATTTTCATCAGTTACCTGAACTTTTCATTCATTAAACATTGTTATATTTTTACTCCTGCGTCTGGGTCCTAATTTACCATGACATAACAATCCGATCAAGATGGACCCAGCAGAACTCGCTCAGATACAACAATTTCTTACCAACCAGGAATCACGCATCACCCAACAGGAGGAACTGGCTAAAACCACCAGGATGGCCATTGAGGCTCTGGTGGCACGATTCACCGAGCTCTCATCTCTCGTCCAACAGACTCCAGCACCCAGTGATTCCCCTGCACCCATACCACCAACATCTACAGAACCAGCGATGCCACCCACTCTTCGATCTGAACCACGCATCAACCCACCAGCTATTCGGGTTAGCTGAACTACTGCAGAGCATTTCTGTCTCAATGTTCTCTAGTGTTTGCTTTGCAGCCATCTGCTTTTCCTACTGAAGGTTCCAAGATGGCTTATGTTATCTCATTACTGTCGGGCTGAGCATGCCTGTGGGGTACGGTGGTGTGGGATCAGAAACATCCTTGTTGTTCCTCGTTCCAGCCATTTTCCAGTGAGCTACTGAAGGTCTTCCACCAAAAATTAGCGGAAGGTACTCTGTCTGTCTCTGATTACTCCATAGAGTTTCGCATGTTGACAGCCAACTGTAACTGGAACGAGGAGGCGCAGTGGGACTTATTCCTGCATGGGTTGGCTGATCGCATCAAGGAAGAAATTTATGCTCTAGACTTACCCAAGACCTTCGATGAGTTGGTCGAACTCGCCATTCGAGTGGACTCACGTCTTCAACGTCGCTCACGCTTGGCACCAGCTTCTCGTCCAGAGCACACTCCCAGCATCTCTCCGCCACTGAGGAATACCAGTCTTCACGGTGCGATCAGCCGGTCATCAGAGGGAGAACCCATGCAGGTGGGCAGAGCTTGGTTGTTCCCTTCATCCCTGTATTGACTATCGTAAGCTGAATGACATCACAGTGAAGAACACTTACCCTTTGCCGTTGATGTCCTCGGCATTTGAGTGTCTGCAGGGAGCAAACTTTTTCACGAAATTGGATCTCCGCAACGCCTACCATTTGGGAGGGCGATGAGCGGAAGACTGCTTTTTACACCCCTAGGGGGCACTTTGAATACTTGGTGATGCCTTTTGGTCTAGCCAATGCCCCCGCAGTCTTCTAGGCTCTCGTTAATGACGTGCTGAGAGATATGGTTGATCAGTTTATTTTTGTCTACCTGGATGACATTTTGATTTTCTCCCATTCTCTCCAGGAACATGCTCAGCACGTCAGGCAAGTGCTCCAATGGCTGCTAGAGAATGGGCTGTACGTCAAGGCTGAGAAGGGAGAGTTCCACTCTTGATCGGTACATTTTCTGGGATTCATTGTGTCACCAGAGGGAATTCAGGTACATCCAGCTAAGGTTAAGGCTGTGGTGGATTGGCAAACCCTGGATTCTCGCAAGGCCCTGCAGAGATTCCTGGGTTTCGCCAATTTATACCACTGTTTTATTCGCAATTACAGCCAACTAGCCGTGCCTCTGACTTGTCTTACCTCTGCCAAAATTGAGTTTCCGTGGTCTCAGGAGGCCGAATTGGCCATCACCAAACTCAAAGGCCGCTTTGTTTCGGCCCCAGTTCTCATCAACCCAGATCCTTCTCTTCAGTTTGTGGTAGAGGTAGACGCGTCAGATTTGGGGGTAGGTGCGGTACTCTCCCAACAAAGTCCCTCTGATGACAAAATGCATCCATGCGCCTTTTACTCCCATCGTCTTTCTCCCACTGAATAAAATTATGATACTGGCAATCGTGAGCTGCTGGCTATCCAGTTAGCCTTGGAGGAATAGCGCCATTGGTTAGAGGGGTCTGGGGTACCTTTCATCGTCTGGACCGATCATTAAAACCTTGAAGATATCCGTTGTGCTAAATGTCTGAATTCCAGGCAGGCTTGGTGGGCTCTTTTTTTCGGTCGCTTTGACTTTACTATCTCTTACCGTCTGGGTTCCAAAAACATCAAACCAGATGCCCTGTCTCGTATTTTCGATCGTTCCGAGTGACCGACCTCTCCAGATTCCATCGTTCCTACCGAAATGGTGGTAGTGGCGGTTTCTTGGGAGATCGAGTCAAAGGTCCGCACGGCCTTACAAGGGGTTACGCCCCTGTCTAAAACCCCACTGAGTCGGTTGTTTGTGCCAGAATCAGTTTGCTCAGACATTATCCATTGGGGCCATTCATCCAAGTTAGCCTGCCATCCTGGAGTCAGGCGTACCCTGGCTCTAGTCAAGCAGAGGTTTTGGTGGCCATCCATGGCCCATGATGTTCGCCTATTTGTTGGTTCCTGCTCTGTCTGTGCTGTTTCCAACTCTTCCTGTACCCCTCCAGCTGGACTCCTCCAACCGCTGTCGGTGCCTTTGAGACCCTGGTCCCACATAGCCCTTGATTTTGTTACAGCCCTCCCCCCTCGCAGGGGTTCACGGACTTCTAGACCGTGGTGGACAGATTTTCAAAGGCAGCGCATTTCATCCCTATACCCACATTACCCTCAGCTAGAGAGACAGCGGTTGCTGTCGTTGATCACGTCTTTCAAATCCATGGCCTCCCGACCGATTTGTTTCCAAATTTTGGAAAGTGTTTTGTAAACTGCTGGGGGCTACAGTTAGTCTTAATTCTGGTTTTCATCCCAGAGCAACGGACAGGCCGAGCGGGCTAACCAGGATCTAGAGAGAGCTTTATGGTGTGTGGCCTCTCACAACCCCATGTCTTGAAGCCAGAAGCTCACGTGGGTGGAGTACTCACACAACTCTTTGCCAGTATCATCCACGGGCCTTTCTCCGTTTCAGGTTAGTTTAGGCTACCAACCACCTTTGTTTTCAACACTGGAACCCGAAGTCGCGGTCCCCTCCGCACATGCGTTCATCCAGAGGTGTCGTCGCACTTGGATCAGAGCCAGACGGACTCTCATCCAGGTGGGACTACGCACTAAGGCCCAAGCCGATCGCCACCGGTCTAAGCCTCCCGTGTACGTTGTAGGTCAAAAAGTGTGGCTTTCTTCTAAGGATATTCCCATGCGTTCAGTTTCTAATAAACTCGCTCCCAAATTTGTTGGCCCTTTTACTGTTACCAAGATCATTAGCCCAGTAGCAGTTAATCTCAAATTACCCCTAGCATACAGGAGGATTCACCCCACTTCCCATGTTTCCAAAATTAAACCGGTTCATTCTCCTATTAATCCGCCTGCCCCTGTTCCCCCACCGCTGCGCCTCATAGACGGGGAACCTGCTTATTCTGTCAAGCGTATTCTGGATTCCAGACGGAGGGGGTGCGGTTTCCAGTACCTGGTGGATTAGGAAGGTTACGGTCCAGAGGAGAGGAGTTGGGTCCCGACCCGGGACATACTTGACCATTCTCTCATTGACAGGTTCCATCAGCAGGTCACCCGTCCTGAGCGCGCCGAGAGGCACGTGAAGGGGGGAGGTACTGTCATGGGAGGATTCATTCTGCTGGTTTGTTTCTGTGTGTCTCCTTCGTGTTGTTGCAGGTGTGGGGTTAATCTCACGGCGATGCTCAGCAACGCTCATTACCAGCCGCTGCTTGATTAGCTCGGCACCTGCACACTATCTGCTCTTCCCCTTACAAGCAGCCCTTTTGTGTAAGTTCAGTATCGGATCGTTCTCGTGTTGTGTGCTTTGTTTACTTATGTTTCTCACTCTATTCTTTTATATTTTTCGAGTCTGGATATTTTTGCCTATTTTCCTATACTCCAGCCATTACCATCTCCTCCATTCACCGGATCACTCACCTCTGTTTCTCTTTGCTCCAGTCGCCGCCATCTCACACCACTCCTTGGAATATATTATCTCTACTCTCTCCCTGCTGCAGCTGTTGCCGTCAGAGTCCTCCACCATCATCTTCACCTGTTCCGTTGTTGTGCTATTTCATATTTTCATCAGTTACCTGAACTTTTCATTCATTAAACATTGTTATATTTTTACTCCTGCATCTGGGTCCTAATTTACCACGACAATCAAACTAAAATACACAATTACAGATTCACAACACATGAATTACACTTATGCAAAGCATTAAAGTATTGCTAATATGTTCTTACACTTACACTTGCAACTTGATTTACCCCTTTAAAAAATGTTCTGTGCACATGCAATTTATTTTTATGCTTGCAAATTGATTTACAGTTTCACAAATCTTACCCTGTGCATGCAAATAATTTAGGCACAATTTTACCTTCATAGCTGAACTACAGCCATTAATATTATGTCCAATTCAGGCCTGAGCTCAGAAAATGGGGGCAGTGGGAACTTTGTGTCTCTAAATGAAAAATCTTTGGCTTTAGATAGGCCATTAATGATATGAAGAGGCCTGGATCAGGTTGCTTTATTGTTTAAAGGTAACATATTATATGACACTTCTTGTCCTGTAACTTCAAGAATGCATTAAGAATAGTGGTGGTGAAATTTAAAAATAAATATATGCCACCTAGTGGTTTTCAACTCAAAGCGCATTTAAGCTCAGTTGCAGTATTTTCAATCCTTAATTAATTTTCAATAATATATATATATATATATATATATATATATATATATATATATATATATATATATATATATATATTATTCATAATTCACATTCACATTAGTCTAGTCTACTGGTTATTTGATGAAACTACACCTGTCTTTAAAGTAAACAGGCAAACCATTAAGGTCACTTTAATTAGCAGTGCCACAAAAAAGTGTCACGTGCAATTCTTCATTTATATTTCCATACAAAAACAAATAACCTTACTTACTGGTTATTCCGTTTTCCATAACCAAATCCATTTGTTATCCTGGGTGGGGACAGCTGCACAACCCCATTAAAGATGTGTTATTTTCAACTTTTAAATGTTATCTTAAAGAGCATTGGCCCAATTAAAAATTCAGATCTTTCTATTTCATTTTCCACTCTGTGAAGCCTGTTATTTGATACCAACCAGCCTTAAAACCTCTGAAATGAAAAAATCTGATGTAATCACTCACTGATGTAATAGATTATAGAACCAGGTTTTAATCAGTAAAACAAACAAAGAGCTTGCTGGTGCATCTGTGCAATATTCTAGGCAATTAATCTATCAAGACAGAATTATTGAAAGTCTAAAGACTTGAACAAAAGCCTGATGTGGCTCTCAAAAGACCTGCAAGCCAATTATTTGACTAATTGTCCTTTAGAACATTTGCATTGTTGTGGGAATAGTCTGGGAATTTGATCAAATGGATTAGACTCGTTGAAACAATCTCTTCCTTCAAAGAGCTGTTCTCATTCTTTATTAGTGGCTTCATTAGCTTTCTCCCATCTCTTATCACTTGTAATCACATTGATGATCAGAGCTGGGCATTTCTACCCTAAAGTTGCCAAATGAAAGACTAAAGTGTAGAGTAAGAGAGAGAGACAGAGAGTCTAGCTATTTCTAGACAAATTCTAGCTTGATCAGCATTGTCTGTGCAACTCAAACAACCTTTGCCCTCCATTTTGATCTTGCTCCCTATAGACGCTTGGTTATTTGTCTGAGCAAAGGGGTGCAGAATTTGAAGTGTTGGTTCCAGGACTTGTGGGACAGATGAAAAGAGAATGCACCAGATGGCTCATTAGTGGCACTCTACCAAACTGGCATGGCAGAATATCTCAGAGACCATCCAGCACGCTAAACCAACATCTCCCACCAGATTCTAAGTAATAGAACTTGATGCTCAATTGATGCTTTATACACAAACAAACACACAAGCCTAAACACACACTGACATACATGCATGGATCACTCACTTACTTTTACACTCTCGTACACAAGCACACACATACACACCTTTTTGATTAGACTGAGGTCTATGCAATAACTCATAATGACAGCTACTCAGTCAGCTTGGCTCCCTGCAAGAGGGAAGCAAATCTAATCATTGCACATGCTAAAAATAACTCCTTTATTTCTCGCTCACTCTCACTTTTGTTCATGTTTATCTCCCCCTCCTTCTCTCCAGCACTCCTTCTGTCTCACAGCATATTGTCTTTCTCTGCCAACTGACAATGTAACTGTTTCTGCTCATCTGTCTTTGCCGCCATTCTATATGTGCCAAAATCAGCTGCTTTCCTTCTATTTCCACAAAGCTCACGGTCAATTGAAATGAATGGCTGTTTTTATTGTACAAACAATGCAAGATTATTATTACTGGCATAATGTCAATTTCATAATGTCGTGTTAATGGTAATTTAGCTCAGAGCTCATATTGTCCTAAGAAACTGCACCCACCTGGGATCATTCGGTCAATTTTGACCCATTGGAAATCATTAAACATGAATGAATTCATGATTAGGGAACAACAAACCAGTCAAAGGTCACACCTGTTTTGTGTGTATTAGAAGTGTATTGGAAACATTTTTAAATGAATATTGATGGAGTAACACAATCTGTGTGAAGATGAAATGTCAAAGAACCTTGTGACAACTTCCTGTGTCCCGTTCATTTTATTGACTTATTGGCATCAAAATTCATTTATTGACATTATTATTATTTCATCATTTTTACTCTGCTATTAGTAAATAAACCATAAATATATTAGAGCAGTACATCTCAGTTCATCAACACTATGTGTGAGGGGATATATATATATATATATATATATATATATATATATATATATATATATATATATATATATATAAACAATTTAAAGTGTCATAATAGGTCATAGGTGAAAAGCTGTAACTTAAAATATAGGATTTTATAATATAATATAATATAATAATATATTATATATATATATATTTTTTTTAATCTGTGTGCTTAGATATTTTTTGACAATATCACAAAGCCTGGTTTCAATAATAAAAATTATTTGGTGATTATTATAGTGTATTCTTTACCAAAAATGGGTCAAAAAAAAAAAAAAAAGACAAATCACCCGAAGACAATAGAAGGGTTTATTAGATGTTTAGGGTGTGGCTGTCTTGAGATTATTGAGTATTGTATGAACTGCTATATCAATTTCAAACTGAAGAGGGCGACATGAGAATGCAAATGACAGCGCATATATATGTATGTATATATATATATATATATATATATATATATATATATATATGTATATATATATATATATATATATATATATATATATATATATATATATATATATATATATATATATTCTTATTAAATTTATTTTCTATCAATATCCAGCTTTTTCAAAGTTATCAAGAGACAATATTAACCTGTAAGGTACCTCGCAATGAATTTAATTGTTCGAACTGGTCACCGTAATTTGGTTAAATCACATGTCAGCTACAATCAATAGCTGTCCATTTCATCAGAACTGCTCAAAACATGACTAGTGAAGTGTAAAATGACCTGTTCTCTCTGTTCTTTCTTGTTTATGATTTTCCAGATGATTCAGATCCCATTTTCATTTAGTAAAAGAGGTGTGACAGTTCCACTGAGAGCAACAGATATACGGGGTTGTTTGAGAGAGAAGAGAACAATGCCTGCGGATGACAGCAGGCTCTGTGTGTTCCATGATTGGGCACAATGCTACCTCACTCTCCCTGACAGTTATCATTATTTGCTCTCTTTCTCTGCTTTTTTCTCTTTCCATTTTCCAAGCTGTTATATTTTTGTGTTTTACTCATCATCTTTAACTCTTCTGCACATTTAACACTTTAAAATTCTCAAAAAACATTTAAGAGGCTAGAATGTGAGCAGGAAAGAGATAAAAAGAGCGAGAAAGAATAAATTGCAAAAGCAGAGCAAAGGAGAGCATCTCTGTCCCTGCAGGCCTCAGGGCAAGGACTGTACTCTTTCCCTTCAGACAGACTAATTTCCATAGTCATGAATTATTCAAATCATTCAGCTCTGACACTCTATCCAACTACAATATACACACATGCAAACACACACTCTCAAAGCAATAACACGCTGGGGTCCAAAACAACATTTTAAAGAGATACTGCATTAATGACGATGCTCATGTTACCAAGGCTGTCCCCTGAATGCAGTTCCTCAAAGACACCTTGCTTACTTCAAAGACCTTGGCTGTCTGTGGAAGAAAGGAGAGTTTGGTGGGTTTATGAGGGTCAATCTGTTTAATTCTGTATCTCTAATCTTGACAAATTAAAGCCTTTAAGATACAGTGTGCACACCTGAAGATGGTGGAAGCATGAGTCCTTTTGTGTTGATTGTTTTACACAAACTTTTGCACACAAAATAATTAGGCTACATTACATTAAAAACATTTGACAGATGTGTACTGTATATCTAAAGCGACTTGGGGTGGTTTACATTGCCCCCAACAAACGGCAACATTTCAAACATGCTTAAGCTGTCTGTTATGTTGGAAAACATATCTGTTATTTTGAAACTGTCCCAAAACAGTATTGGGTTAGTTACTCAAAAAATGTAATTCACAAATGACTAATTACTTAATATAATATACTTAATCACATTACTAATTACTTATAAAACACTTTTTCCACTCAACAAATTCAAAATAATGTTTATATTTTCTCCTTTATTGTTGCACACCTTTTAGCTGTAACAGAAGCACAAACAAACGTAGATGTTAATTAATATTTTTAATTAATTATAAATAATATTATTTTAGAAATATTTGTTTCCCAGTAATGTACTTAAAGGTAATTACCTTAATTGAACATCAGTAACTATAATCTGATTACAAGAATTTAAAATGTAATGCTTTACAGTACTTTTTTACTTATATGAGTAATTGGAAACAGTTTACAATGCGATTCCATTACCTTTAGTTTTTTTTTTTTATACAGCATTTATTAATCTTTGTTAATATTAGTTTACAAAAATAGCTTACAATTGTTCATTGTTAGTTCATAGTGCATTAAAGGGTAAGTTCACCCAAAAATGATAAATTCTCTCATCATTTACTCACCCTCATGCCATCCCAGATGTGTGTGACTTTCTTTCTTCTGCTGAACACAAACAAAGATTTGTAGAAGAATATTTCAGCTCTGTATGTCCTCACAATGCAAGTGAATGGGTACCAACATTTTGAAGCTCCAAAAGGGCATAAAAGTAGCATAAAAGTAATGCATACGACTCCAGTGGTTTAATCCATATCTTCAGAAGCGTTATAAGTGTGGGTGAGAAACAGATCAATATTTAAGACCTTTTTTACTATCAATCTCCACTTTGACATTCGCATTCTTCTTCTTTTGCTTTTGACGATTCCCATTCGTTGTGCATATCGCCACCTACTGGGCAGGGAGGAGAATTTATAGTAAAAAAGGACTTAAATATTTATCTGTTTCTCACCCACACCTATCATATCACTTCTGAAGACATTTAACCACTGGAGTCTTATGGATTACTTTTATGCTGCATTTATATGCTATTTGGAGCTTCAAAAATTTTATTCCAATACACCGGCAATGTATGGACCTACAGAGCTTAAAAGTTCTTCTAAAAATCTTCGTTTGTGTTCTGCAGAAGAAAGTCATACACATCAAGGATGGCATGAGGGTGAGTCAGTGTTGGGTTTAATGCATTACTAAGTAATTAATTACTGTAATTAAATTACTTTTCATCGAAAAAGTAAGGGATTACTCTTCATTTTTCAGTTATTTAATTACAGTTACTTCTTATGTAATTGTGTTAAATACTGTATAGACTATAGAACAATTCTATATAAAATAATAGTGAATTTAAAATGGAAATATTATGTCTAATGTTAAAATATATGTTTTCTAATTTAACGCTGCCCCCTTAAATTATTTGGCCAGTTCATGAATAATTTATTTGATTTTATATGATTTATTTGAAAGAATTAAAAGAACAGTTTCATGTCTATAATTGTATTTTTCATCTGGTCGAGGTTGATAAGGGTTTTAGAAAGTAGTTAGTAATAAGTAATGCAATTACTTTTCAGACAAAGTAATTAGTACAGTAATCTAATTACACTGTAGATGTAATTAGTAGTTAGTAATTAATAACTTTTTAGTAATTTACCCAACACTGGGGTGAGTAAATGATGAGAGAATTTTCATTTTTGGGTGAACTAACCTTTTAACTAATGTTAGTGTATATAACCTGATTTGTTTTAATAAATGCTGTAAAAGTTTTGTTCATTATTAGTTATGTTAACAAATGGAACCTGATTGTAAAGTGTGACTGAGTAATTAGATTACAGTTACTAATTACTAAGTAATCAGATTACACCCAACACTGCCCCACAAACACAAACATCCCTTTATAATTCTGTCTTTTTAAACAGAACTCTTCTTGTCTACGTACTACATCTATACACAACAAAACATGCTACTTCAATCAATTACTCTCTCTTGTATCAGCATTTAACATGTCAAACATATTTTATTTAAAACCAACAGTATATTATATTCTATTCTCTTGCTCCTCCCCACTGGGACATTCATCTTCAAAACAACAGGCGTAAACAAATTGGCAAAAAAAAAAAAAAAGAAAAGAAAAAGTGGGCAAATAAAAGAGGTGGGCATAAATGTGTTGTCATACACAAATTGTGCCTCCATCCTCAAGACGAGTCTCTTGATTATGATTTACAGTGGTATGGCCTTAATCTCAGCCTGAGCCTGAGAGAGATTACCGCAAATCAGCGGGGGCCCAAGGGGGACCTCAAGGGTGTTTGATGCACGGTCACAGCAAATAACTATTTCTGAATTCTTCTTTCACTTTGAAAACTGCCTTTTTTCCTGACACGTTTGTAGAGTGACACAGTAAATACGGATTGTGCTGCTGAGAGAGAGAGAGAGAGAGAGAGAGAGAGAGAGAGAGAGAGAGAGAGTGAGAGAGAGAGAGAGAGAGAGAGAGTGACCTCCTTCTGGTCAGTCGGTCAGGTCCATACAAGTCCCGTGTCTACATACATCAGTTGTTGGAGACGTTTGCTCCACTGATGTTCGTAAAACTCACACAGGTTCCCGTGAACATTCACACCTGGCGGTTCATCTGAAACTCAGCCTACAGGGCGTGGAAAAGCTAGGAATTGTTTTCGACGCTGGATTCCCAACTCGTCGTCCATACTTGCGTAGTTCTTCGGATTTACACAAACAAATTGTATTGCCTCCCCGGCTTTTTTGCAAGGAATATTTTTTCCCCCTATTAGCTTCATTCGTCGTTTTGGTTGCCGAATAATGTAAAGCTTTCATCTCGATCGGTCTCGGGGGGTTTTGATCGGTAGTTTGCGAAAAGAAACCTTGATTTGGCATCGCGAGTTCGTCCCCGAAAGGTGAGTGACTGTTCCAACTTTCAGTTTGACTGTATTTGTTTGTAAGTGTTTAAAACAATATTTGGCCGCTTCATTTGCTTGAGCACGTTTCCGACTTTCATCGCAACTATTATACATGATTAGGATTCTCGCGACCCTATTTACATTGGGAAGCAGTCATGGTTGTTGTCGCTTCTAAAGCTTTTTCACACTTGTAAATCTCAGAAGAGAACTATGATAATCAAGAGCCTCTGATATGTAACTGTGACGTAGCCTATTGTTTCAATTTTTGCCCGCTGATTTTTTTTTAAATGTTTAAAGACATTTAAAAACAAGATCAGTCACCCGCGGGGGGGTCGCGAGAATTAGAAAAGAATGTGGAAAGACATGTGACGTTGATTGGCCGTTTACATCGAACGCGTTCTTGCGCTGTAGAAATGGAAAAGAACGCAGGTGTTTTTGATAGTTGACGTTCTTTTTAACTTGACACGGCGTCTCATAAACGCGACGCAACGGTCAAACACGTCCATCCAGTAGATGTTTACTCAGAATAACAACTGAAAGCGCAGACGTTCGGTATGAACGTCACGTCTCTGATATGTAACTTTGTGACATTGTTTAAATATTAAACGTTTAAAAAAACAGTGGAAAGACACGCAACGTTGATACAATGTCAGACGAATCATCTTCCGTCCAGTTAATCTATGCAACACGGATTTGCCTTCAAACATTGAGCTTTGTAGAAGAAACGGGCTTGTCGAGCTTCACATAAAACAAGTTTGCAGGCTCAAACTGCTCTCATAGACTTTTACTCCTAGTGTTGGCTGTTTTAGTGTTTGTTTAAATCCTTAACACTCTACTGATGTTCTGCTTGAAATGCTTCTAAAGGCTAATCCCACCCGAAATGGTTTTTACCATGTAAAACAAGAATTTAATAATAGAATCCTCAGTATTGCATGTTGTGTTCGACTGGCCATGAAACATTTGTTACAGCTCATGCATTGAGCCTTCCAAGCAGAGAACTACACAGCCATTCTCTGTTCATTTCATTACCATCGGAAATTATTTGCAACAGAAGTTTTAGTAACTTTCATTTCATTTTCTTCTGGATTGTTTATTCTTCCAGTTACATCCAGCTCTTACATTATAGAGGCTATTGTGATCAAATCAACTGTAATGAGGTAATCAGATTTCCCTCTGCCTTGTAATTGGATGGCGCATTGCTGTTTGTATGTGGTGGAGTTCATTGCTGGTACAATACACAAATGTTTTTGATCAGTTTTAATGTTTGCAGATGAGTTAAAGACTTGCAATACAGAGTTGCTCAACTGCTTGTTCTATTTACTTTAGAGTTGTAGTTGAAGCATATGAGCAGGTAGAAAATGAAACCTACATTCGAGATGTAGTTTAGTCTGGTGGTGAAGTCCAAGTGCATACTATATGTGGCTTAAACATTGGCAATGCTCACCAGCTCTCATGATAAGTTGTACGAACTTGAATAGCTGGAATGGACACTGAATGACCACAGAGGGCAGGTTTTGGCAAATGGATTTAGGATTTCTGGGAAATATCTCCAATGCTATATACTTAATCCTTACACATAAACCACATAGCCTTAAATCTAATCCCTCGATTAAACCCTAAGTCTATTTCGACCACAGCCTCATCATTTCATATAAAAATTAAGGGGTGTTTTTGTGCCATTAATGTCAGTTGACTTATGCAATATCTGTAATAAGTAAAATTACCACTGTCTCAGTGTATTATTAACAATTAACATTTGTTGCCTGAACATGTTTAGGTTGTGACTTTGATTTGGGGTAATTACTATCTAGAAATATCCCAAATGAAGTAACATTCAGTTGTCCTGATTATAAGGTCATTTATTATAGTCATCAGTGAGTGTATATATAAACGGGCACAAAAGTTTGTTTGGATTCCTCCAAAAGAAAATCATCCGGTTGCTTGAGTGATTCAGAGCAGGAAGTCCTCCGGCCCCCTCAAGGTCAAAGATCAGTGGTCAAAAACAGAGAGAGCGAGAGAGAGAGAGAACTCTTTTTATCCATTTTCTTCCTCCAGTGCTCCATTCTTCATCACGTATGAGCAATGACTGTGTTTATTTGTGGTTTTTTTTTTTTTTTGCTTGGGAACATGCAAACAGTACACAGTGGCCTTATTCATGGATTTTCTAAGGACTTTGTGTATATATGGTCTGTTATTTTGTACATGTCACGCATAGAACGTGCAGCATGCTTCTCTATTAGTGTTGATTAAAGAATGGTGATAAGCATGTGAAACTTGTGTTTTAAGCCCCATCCTCCTGTTTTTGTATCATCCTGTGGTTTGTGATATCAGTGTCCCTTGTTATGTGACTGACAGTGCTGAAGGAGCCATGCTTAATTTTAGTTATTAAAGATAGGCAAGGCATTACGTTTGCTGACAGCATACGTGTATGTGAGTGTGTTTGCGGTGGCAGTGTCCTTGTTCAAACTACGACTCTGTTGGGCCTCCTGAATAAGCCCATCTTTGGTCTGGACATTCGCTTGGTCATCCATACCTCCTGAGCGGCCCACTCGTATATGAGCTGATCACAATGGCTTTGCACCCCATCTTTCTGCATTATGTTTGTTTAGAATACTATCCTTGCTGGATTAATACAGCATGTCAGTAGAATTGCTTATCTACGATCAGTATTTATCGAAGGAGTGCTCTTCATTATGCTTAAAACTGTATTTTAGCTATGTTTAAGAACAGCACTTCCAGTGCAATTGTTCTGCAGAAGAAAGAAAGTCATATACATCTGGGATGGCATGAGGGTGAGTAAATGAGAGAATTGTCATTTTTGGATGAACTATCCCTTTAAGGTCAATTCACCTTTTCATTAGTGCTGTATGTCTCAGAACAGGCTCTTGCATGTTACCTTTCTCTTTCAGCTATTGAAAATGAAGAAAACATGTTGTCAGGCTGAAAAGAACACTTCAGCATTGAGTTCTCATGTATGGTGATGCTAATGGATTTCTGTGGCCGCTAATTTAGGCTTGTGTCACACTAATGGATCTGCACAGGTAAATTGTGCTGAGAATATTGAAAAAGCTGCACAAAAGGCCAATGTATCGAGAATCTGCCACTTCACCACAATGCTAGATACAACCTTGGTTTTCCCATCTGATCAGCATTATTTAATTCAGAATGTGGCCTAAATTCATCATATTTAATTATGGGAAATGGGGTGGAGAGGAATTATGAAAAAAATGGAGACATGGCCGGGCAAGTCAAGATGTCTGTTGGGGTTAGAGCAAGCTAAATCATTTGACGACAGTGCCCTTCTAGGGCATTATCAGGGGACAAAGATCAGTTTTATTTCAGACTTCCTGCTTACCTGATGGCTTGCAACCCTTTCTCGCTCCCGAAGCGTCAAATAAAGCAGGTAAGCCTCGGGCAGTCTCATTAGGGAGCCTTTGGAAATTATCGTGTGCTTAACAGCAATAAGTTTTATTTTACTTAGTGTAATTACATTATCCAATCATATAGATATTTTTGATTCCCTAACCCAACCCCATTTCTAAACCTAACCAATTTTCAACAATATAAAACATGTAACATAACAGACAGGTAAATTTAGTCACAATAATTTGATTTACCTTAAACTTTTATATAGGCATTAATGAGCACCCGACCCCACCTTTACACCTAAACCTGACCAATTCTCAACTCTATAAAAGTAACAAGAAAATAAAAGTACAGTCACAAAAAAAAAATAAATGTAAATAAAAAAATAAAAAAACAATACAGAAGCACTATAATATAATTCCAAACCAGACGATTGCATTGTGTGAGGAACAGAGTGAAACTAGAGGTTTTAATCGCTGGAAAAATCTTCTCCCTTCGTGAATGCAGTGACAGCCTGATCCTAGCTAGGAACTCAACTGGTCACATCTTATTCAAAAGATACATCCGAACTTGAGCTCGGTGCAATCGGTCATGAGACATGCTAGACCCAAAGTTGTAACGCTTCTCGAGGCTGAAATTTTTGAATGTGTTAGAATGATTCAATGCTGGATGCAGAGGGACAGTGATTGGTTAATAAAAACTGAAATTTGGGTCCGTTCTTCACACAAAGTGATTAAAAGACATGGAATACACCCGGAAGGAAACGGGTCACTTCAGCAGAGCAGAATGTGTACAGAAAACAACAGATTAAACATTAACCACTGCTGATTAAAAATTTACCTACACAGCCTAAATGGTGCTCAGTTCAAATGAAATGAAAATCATACTCCAACATGTCATGTCGTGATGACAGAATTGTACCCCAACATGTAATTTCACGATTATAAAATTCTGATGCTCTTTCTGTCAGTCTATTGATGCCAAAGATTTCTAGTTGAAAGCAATGCACTTGCCGGATGCATCTGAAAGTGATGCGTGAGGCTCTTGCACAAGCGGCAGTATTTGATGCCTCAGGAGTGAAAACGTGTTGTGGCTGTGGAGTGCCTGGTGCATTAAAGGAATAGTTCACCCAAAAATGAAAATTTGTTGATAATTTACTCCCCTTAGGCCATCCAAGATGTATTCTTCATCAAAACAGAATTTAAGACTTTTAGGATTTCATTTCAGGCCTCCTCTAAACAATGCAAGTGAATGTACTCCATTTATTGACGGTCCAAAATGCATATTTAGGGTGCATCAAAATAATCCACACGACTCCAGTCGACAAATAAAGTTCTTCTGAACCCAAACAATTGATTATTTTGAGAAACAAAACAATACTTATATACGTTTTAACTACAAATGTTCGCTTCCGTACATCTCTGTGATGTTTGCTCATGAGAGGGATGAAGTAAGCTCATTGGTAAGGTCACGCGTCACGCGGAGGCAGGAAGCGTGTCATTGTTTACAATAGAAACTTGCACAGACCAAAATCAGTTAAACTATTTCAAAACAATATAAAATAAAAAATCATTTCCAAATAATAAAAAAAAAAAAAACAATATAAACAATGACACGCTTCCTGACTCCTTCTCCACGTGACGCGTGACATTACCAACAAGCTTACGTCATCCCTCTCGTGAGCGCGTGTCACAGAGATGTACGGAAGCGAACATTTGTAGTTAAAAAGTTTTTATTTATGGTTTGGAAAACCAAAATCCTCTTTCCTCCTGAAAGTGACTTGAATTTTACATTTGTTCATTTTGTTGTTGGATTGCTAAATGTAGATTGCACTTTCCTTTTACTTGAATTGAACAAGTTCTTTTATTTTGGAGAGATTTTGTGTTGGACTGTAAAATGGAGATTACCAGTTAAGACAGGGCTATATTTGTTGCAGAATAATGCCCTGCAGTGCACACTTTGTTTCTTGTACATTTGTTTGTGTTTAAGAGAAGATGATTTAATAAAATATTGAAATATTAATGAGTTTTTTTATTTGTTTTGGGTTAATTGTTATATTAATCAAGCAATAATTATAAAAAATCTTTAGAATAATCTGCAAATTAGTCGTTAGATTAATAGACTAATCGAAAAAATAAAAATAATCGTTAGATTTAATCGATTAAAAAAAAAAAATCGTTAGTTGCAGCCCTAGACTGCACTGACAAACTATAGCTGGCTAACACAGCAAACATATGTGATAAACAGGAGTGACATGGTCGTCAGGGACAGGATTAACATTATATTAGTTATATTGAAAAGGGAAAATGATGGGGTCATTGTTTATTAACTGTCCAGTATGTATTTCACAAACTAGTTAGCAACTTACCGAGAAGACACCGCTTAACTCCGCATCGCTTAAATCCGCCCTGTCTGCAGAGCCACCGTCAGCTTAGCTCTGTAAACGATGGAGTTGGAGTGTGCTCTGCTGGACAAACTACGTTATGACAACAATTCTAAAGCATTGTTTTCTGCATTATATGTTCTGAAAAAAGTTTTCATATCTGCGCATATCGGTAAAATATACGCAGATACCGATATATCGGTGAAAGGCGAATATCAGCCGATAATATCGGCTGACCGATATACCGGTCGGGCACTAACATGGACCAATGGCAGCAAGAAGGTGTTTAACAGCCGATTAGAAGTTTTCCTAAAAGTTTGCCCAGGCGAGCTGTTACGAACCACCGAAACGAATGCAAAAACACCATCTTTTTGGCCAGATCTAGTTGATGTCACACCTGTTCATTCTTCGATTTCGTATGAAGTATATTCGGGTCTTAATAGTCTCTAACATACTGCCTAACATACACTATATTGCCAAAAGTATTCGCTCACCTGCCTTTAGATGCATAGGAACTTAAGTGACATCCCATTCTTAATCCATAGGGTTTAATATGACGTCAGCCCACCCTTTGCAGCTATAACAGCTTCAACTATTCTGGGAAGGCTTTCCACAAGGTTTAGGAGTGTGTTTATGGGAATTTTTGACCATTCTTCCAGAAGCGCATTTGTGAGGTCAGACACTGATGTTGGACGAGAAGGCCTGGCTCACAGTCTTCGCTCAAATTCATCCCAAAGGTGCTCTGTCGGGTTGAGGTCAGGACTCTGTGCAGGCCAGTCAAGTTCTTCCACACCAAACTCGCTCATCCATGTCTTTATGGACCTTGCTTTGTGCATTGGTGTGCAGTCATGTTGGAACAGGAAGGGGCCATCCCCAAACTGTTCCCACAAAGTTGGGAGCATGGAATTGTCCAAAATCTATTGGTATGCTGAAGCATTCAGAGTTCCTTTCACTGGAACTAAGGGGACAAGCCCAGCTCCTGAAAAACAACCCCACACCATAATCCCTCCTCCACCAAATTTCTCAGTTGGCACAATGCAGTCAGACAAGTACCGTTCTCCTGGCAACCGCCAAACCCAGACTCGTCCATCAGATTGCCAGATGGAGAAGCGTGATTCGTCACTCCAGAGAACGCGTCTCCACTGCTCTAGAGTCCAGTGGTGGCGTACTTTACACCACTGCATCCAACGCTTTGCATTGCACTTGGTGATGTATGGCTTGGATGCAGCTGCTCGGCCATGGAAACCCATTCCATGAAGCTCTCTACGCACTGTTCTTGAGCTAATCTGAAGGCCACATGAACTTTGGAGGTCTGTAGCGATTGACTCTGCAGAAAGTTGGCGACCTCTGCGCACTGTGCGCCTCAGCATCCGCTGACCCCGCTCTGTCAATTTACGTGGCCTACCACTTCGTGGCTGAGTTGCTGTCATTCCCAATCGCTTTCACTTTGTTATAATACCACTGACAGTTGACTGTGGAATATTTAGTAGCGAGGAAATTTCACGACTGGACTTGTTGCACAGGTGGCATCCTATCACAGTACCACGCTGGAATTCACTGAGCTCCTGAGAGCGGCCCATTCTTTCACAAATGTTTGTAGAAGCAGTCTGCATGCCTAGGTGCTTCATTTTATACACCTGTGGCCATGGAAGTGATTGGAACACCTGAATTCAATTATTTGGATGGGTGAGCGAATACTTTTGGCAATATAGTGTATCTCCTCTTGTGTTCCATGAAAGAAAGTCAAACAGGTTTCAAACAACCAGTTTTAGTGAATTAGTAAATATTGTTTAAAATAAGTTTATTTTAGTAAGTTTGTGAATGTCTCATTTGCAGTCATTATATTGAATAATGTATACCAGCATTACTGTTTATTGGCTATCATCCACCCTGATCTGTACACCGATGAGCCAAAACATTATGACCACTCACATGTGAAGCGAATAATGTTGATCATCTCCTAACAAGGCCACATGTCAAGATCTGGGTAGATTAGATGGTAAGCGAACAATCAGTTCTCTTAGTCAACATGTTGAATCCATGAGAAATGGGCAGGAGTAAAGACCTGAGCAACTTTGGCACTCCCGTTCAGCAGTGGTGAGTACCTACTAACAGTGGTCCGAGGAGGGACAAACCACAAACCGGCGACAGGGTGTTGGGCACCCAAGGCTCATCAATGCGTGAGGGTAACAAAGGCTATCTTGTCTGGTCCGAACCGTCAGAGGGTCTGCTGTAGCACAAGTAGGGATGTAACAGTGTCACGGTTTCACGGTATACCACGGTTTTAAAAAGAGACTGTTATCAAACATAGACATTTATAATTCACGGTATTGCATTCATGGTATAACTTGTTTTTTTTTTTTTCTTAAATCCAAGTAAAGAAATGAAAGTTTCAGTTAAATTAAGAGAGAATCGGCTACATTTACACCGCATCATATAAACTTGATCAAATAAATCTCTAACTTGCGACATCCTCCTGTTTCACTCAACCATCACTTCATTTTAAAAGCCAAAGCACATATGCTACACTCAAACAGATGAAAACATCAGTCATAGAGACTATAGAAGCATTTTAAAGTGGCCAATTCAAAATATTTTGCCTTTACAAAGTACTTTATGCAACCAGTTTAAACATTCTGTCCATCATAATATTATTTTTCTGACAAATTCTACGTTTCATAACACTCATAGTAAAAACATTCAGTCAGTGAACGGAATAATTAATACGTAGCTTAGAAGGTTCAAATATCAGAAATATCCACAGATTGACAGTCTCTAACGTTAATGAATTAATAGAATACAAAAGCCATACTGTTTTACTCAGACTAAAAGCTGTTTATTTGTATACTGCATAGAGTTACAAAGCATAGAGATCTGTATATCCTGAGGTAATTTAATCTTCATGAAGGAGCGTGTGTGACTTGAGCAGATGAAGGGAAGTCGGGACTCGGGCGGCTGCTTGCGGATCCTAGTGCCTGCCGAATTAAACCTCTGTCAGTGCGACTTATACAAAGATGCGACTTATGCGATTTTGACCAGGTGCGAGTTATAATCAGGTGTGACTTTATTTCCGGGAAATACGGTATATCATAAATAAATATTAAACTGCTAATCATTTTAGCAAGGCACCTTTAATACCGTGATGCTGCGGTATTTTTGGGAAGGTTATCATACCGTGAACATTTCATACTGTTACATCCCAAGGCACAAGTCACAGAAAATTTTAATGATGGCTACGGGAGGAATGTTTCACAACACACAGTGCATCATACCCTGCTACTTATGGTACTGCATAGCTGCAGACTGGTCAGAGTGCCCATCAATAATTTAATAATTTTTTTTAATTATTTATTTATATTTAATCACACATATACAGTGAAATTCTTTTTTTCACATATCCCAGCTAAGCTGGGGTCAGAGTGCAAGGTCAGCCATGATACGGCGCCCCTGGAGCAGATAGGGTCAAGGGCCTTGCTCAAGAGACCAACAGTGGCATCTTGGCAGTGCTGGGGCTTGAACCCCCAACCTTCTGATCAGTAACAAAGAGCCTTAACCGCTGAGACACCACTGCCCCTATTTTTGCATCATGACCCCTGTCCACCATCGAAAGTGCCTACAATGGGCACTTGAGTGTCGAACTGGATCTTGAAGCAGTGGAAGAACGTCACCTGGTCCGATGAGTCCCGTTTTCTTATACATCACGTGGACGGCTATGTACGTTTGCACCATTTACCTGGGGAAGTGATGGCACCAGGATGCACTGTGGGAAGATGACAAGCCGGTGGAGGGAGTATGATGTCAATTTGACACGTGCCACCTACCTAAACATCGTTGCAGACCAGGTTCACCCCTTCATGGCAATGATATTCCCTGATGGCAGTGGTCTCTTTCAGCAGGATAATGCACCCTGCCACACTGCACACATTGTTCAGGAATGGTTTGAGGAACATGATTAAGAGTTCAAAGTGTTGCCCTGGCCTCCAAATTTCCCATATCTCAATCCGATTGAGCATCTGTGGGATGTGCTGGACCAATAAGACTGCTCCACGGCGGCTCAAACTTGCAACTTACAGGACTTGAAGGATATGCTGCTGATGACTTGGTGCTAGATACAGCAGGACACCTTCAGGAGTCTTGTAGAGTCAATGCCTCACTGGGTCGGTGCTGTTTTGGTGGCACACTGAGAAACAACAGCATATTAGGCAGGTGGTCTAATATCTACACTAGCATCAGTGTATATATATATATATTGGTATTCACCATTAATTATTAGAATTTACCAATTAATAGGTGCCGATAGTTGCGTTTTAGAACTAATGGTTATCAGAAATCTATGTAAATGTTTATTCCTCCGTGTTCCTCTGATAATATTTTTTTAAATTGAAATGTCCCTCGTCAGCAAACACGTCGTGTCTCCAACTTCAAATATTATATATAATAATAATAATAATGATATATATATAGATAGATAGATATAGATATTAGTTTATAAAAAGCGTAATTTGGTAAATTTTAAATATAGAGCATTTTAACGGAGCCACGTCTCCATTTCAAAATAAGAGTCCCTGGTGTGTTTCAGGTTTGTTTAGTGTTGAAAGTCGCATGTTATGCACCCAATCTTTATTTCTGATTATTATTGGGATTTTGGTTGAAAAAAAAAAAGACTTCATCTGGGATTTTATTTATATTGGACTTTATGTCTGTGCTGACTAAGAAAATGTTGTAACATTCTATGAATGAATTGTAAAAACTATTCAAGCAATCGGTATCTGCCTTTCCCACCACCTTAGTTATCGGTATTTGCCAAATCCACTATTGATCGAGCTATTGAATATAAGTCAAAGAATATCAAAATTGGTCTAAAGTACTTGGGGTGACATTCGCATTGAATTGTATAACTTGGAAGTGCAGAAAATGTCAGATTACCCTAATTCACCCTAGAAGTGAGGTTGTTTTTTTTTTTTATCACCTTGTTTAACCTCATCCTTGAGTTATATATTTTTAGACCAGAACGATCCCATTCTTGGATAGAAATGCTTTTAAACTGGATTGTTTTTAAGATCAGGGCTTCAAAAGCTTTTGATGAAAAAAACAAAACAAAACATGATGTTCATTATGGTGTAACAACTTTGTGTTAAGGTCAGAGTCATCAACACTTCCTGTGTTTGTTTTGTTGTGTAGTTTCTGACAAACTGGATCTGTATGAGGCCCCTCATCCTGTGCACAGTGAGTCGATGAATAGGCATGTCTGCTGTGTGTTTATTGCCATGCTTGGCATGTCAGTGGGTGGGGTTTAGTGCATGTAAGAGCATTAGGCATTCTGTCTAAATATTTTATCGTATTAATTATTAACTCAGTATCAGCATAATTCGGAGTGATATAGTGAATTATAATCGTAATAACTCTGGTGTGCGAGTGTGTGCGTTCAGGCTTATAACGTGAGCCACTCGGCTTTTAAACGGTTTGTTTAGGAACCTGTCGCCAACCACAGATCCATAGTGTCCTCCTGTGGTATCGTGGCAGGTGTGTGCTTTTCTGTCAGGGAAGACAGTGTGGGAAAACATATGGGTGGAGTCAGCAGGTGACAAAGAGTTTGTGTTAACAGTGAGACCAGAGGTGTGATCACACATGTTTTCTTGCATATGAGTGACAGCTGTAAGTCTTCTAGGGACACACACAGAGACACACACAAATTACACATCTTAAATTGTAATCGGTTTTGTAGTCTTTTAGATTAAATTTTTAATGTATCTAATTTGATTACTTATGGATTACTTTTGGATTAGTTCATGTTTTGAAGTACCATTTTATACTCCTTTCATTAAACACATATATATATATAAAAAGTTTTTCCAAGCAATTTTTTGAAAGTCAAGATGGATACGTAATGTAATTGTTATGTAATCATGTAATCTGATTGCATTACATTTTTAAATATGCTTAATGTAATAAGTACATGATTTGTCCATTTTGATTACGTAATCCAGATTACATGTAGACCATTACTACCCAACATTGTTTACTCAGTTGCTTGAGATTGTCATTCATCTTTTATGGATTTTGGTGCTTGAACAACGAGTGCTGTACTTTTTGCTTCAGTTCAACGTAGAGCCATAGAAATAACGTAAAGCATAGGAATGTCAGTTTTATTACAAAAATGATGTCTATCGTTACACAAAAACCCTTGCAGTCTACAAGTGGAGATCCTTACAAATGAAACAAGTTATAGGCTTAAATTCTCAGCTGTTTCTGTGTTTTTCATCTTGGTTGAATAGGAGTAATCAGTGTGTTGACTTATTTAGCCTTCTCTCAAACTTGCTCTAAGTAGTGGTAAATCTCTTTTCTCCCCAAAAATATTAATGTGAAAAATGCCACTGATAATATAAATTCTTGCCATTAAGATATCGAGTATTGGGAGGTAAAATATTGCAGTACATAAAATGAGTTCCCCCTCCCACGTCTTATTTCTAATGTAATCATGATCTCTCTTAAGCTTTGCTTGTTCTGAAGAAAATGACCAGCGTTTTTCTGAATCCAGCATTGTCTGCAAGCTCTTGAGGGTCAGGTTGCGCTCTATGAATGCTAAAGCTCTTTCAGCTTGAAACACAAGGACTTTGACCCAGGTTTTTCAACGTTACACAATTCTAACAAAAGTCCATTGACTGAGCAGTTATTGAACAAGGTGCTTGTCCTTACAGACTTGCATTTAGTGTCACACTCTGTTTTTGTGTGTGTGTTGGTGGGGAGGTGGGGGCCTCTGTATTCAGGGTATGGTCTGACTGTTTTAGGAGGCCTCCAAGAATGAAACTATTGCTGTCTTAAAGAGACTCCAACCGAGCTTTCCCTTCCAGCTTGTCTTTCATTCAGGGACCCTAAAATAACAAAAACATACTCTACTTGTTGCCTGCCAAGGAGGCAGAGGGAGAGAGAGAGAGAGGTGGGAACATCTATTGCATTCTGCCCTAATGCCAGTCAAGTGCTTTTCATTTGCAGAACTTCAAAGCAGACACTCTTTTCTGCATTTAGCTGTATCTGATTTGGATGATCAATGCACTTGCACAACAGTGTCACTAGATAAGCCACGTAGCACTGAACAGGAGCCTCAGACGTGCAAAATTTGCCTGCACACTTTATATAAATGCATTCCATTGAGTCATCTATTAGGTCTATATCTGAATACACAGAAACACTTGGAATCGTCCTCTGTATTTGTCCCTGGTCAAAAAAGAAGCCCTTGTGAAGTGACGTATGACTGATTCGTTCTATGAAATGTGTGCTTTTCCTACTTTGATCAAATGGGTTTTAAAGCAATTTTTGGTCATCTTATTATTCTAGCAGATGAATAATGCATTTAAGTGTTAATGCCATCTAAAGCTAAATTAATATATTTTGTTATGTATTGGAATATAATTATGGGTTTAGAAAGGTTACTGGGTTGACTAACAGAGATGATAGTTTTACGCTCAAAATCATATAAGGATGCTCTGATCAGGATTTTTACAGCCGATACTGATCTCGATACAGATACTTTGACCTTTTATCAGGATCTTTGTAATAACTGGCTTTATGTAAGCTTTCTGCACACTGTCACTATTAATTGAATTTTCCTCTTCCCAGTAATATAATTTTGCCTAGTTTTTGCTGACAAAAACAGATAAAGTTTAAAAGGCTTATTAAAGTAATAAGTATAAGCTAACAAAATTTCTATATTAAGATAAAAAATGAGGCTTAGTGTCAAACTGAAGACAAAATGATAACCCATATGTGCAGTTAAACTTAATGTGACATTTTTGGTTATTGATTAGTTGTCTTTATATAATTATTATTATGCCTTATTTTAATACGATTTTATTTTTGAATTATATTTAATACATTATATTATGGTATCCTAATATTGTATAAAAATTATTATATTAATAAATTCCTTCCCTGCCTATTCATTTAGTTGGATGATTTGTATTAATAGTTATTTTTTCACTTGTTGATGCTTGAACTTTAATGAGAGGAATACATGCTCTCTCATGAGGGCAAGAGATGACAGGAGAGAGGAGAAAGAGTGCATGTTTCTGGAATCTACAGGTGCTACTATTGTTAATGCCATTTAATCGGGAGATATTTAATGAAGATGTTTGAATTACACCACATCATGTAACTCGCGTTATTACTGAGATGCCTATGCCCAGCTAGACTGAGAAACTGTTGCCATGAACGATAATAAGGACCGTTTCTCAGCTCGTGCTGTTTTCCCTTTGCCTTGTTGCATGTGAAACACCACATTAACAGTACAGTACACAAACTTTTCATATTCGCCATACCTCTCCTACTGCATCGTTCTTAACTGCTGAATCATATTTGTTGTCTTACAACTCTATGCCAGTTTTCCCCACACTCCGTGATGCCATTACAGTGCTGCTCAAGTCTTAAAGGAGCCACGTGTCTTTGCGATGTGAGTGATCGGTTTATGTGATCGGCCAAATTACCAATCACTGATCGAGTCATAGGACATGAATATCGGCCGATCGATCGGAGCATCGCTAAAATCAAAACTACAAGGTGCTTCTTTGAGACTTTAATATTGATATTCTACAAATATCCACTTTCAAGATGTTTACTATACAAAATCATGGGAACAGGGTTGTCATTTAAAGGGATAGTTTACTTAAAAATATTCTCTCATCATTTACTCACTCTTATGCCATCCCAGATGTGTATGACTTTATTATGCTGACATTTTTAGAAGAATATCTCAGCTCTGTAGGTCCATACAATGCAAGTCAACAGGGTCCAAAACTTTATAGCTCAAAAAGCATATAAAGGCAGCATAAAAGTAATCCATACGATTCCAGTGGTAAAATCCATGTCTTCAGAAGCGATATGATGTGTGTGAGAAACAGATACATTTTCCTTATAAACTTAAGTGGCCATTAAAATTATTCATTGCCTCATTTATTTATTCACAACCTTTATTGCCCTAGAAAATGTATTTAACTCACTTTTTAACACCACGATGATTTCAGAGTGAATCTGTACATCAGCTGGACATTTATAATATGGGTGGAAGTCCTTTTTTACCATACATGTCCACTTTCAAACAGCCCTCCTAAGCGCTCTTATTTTTCACCTACTGGGCAGGGAGGAGAATTTATAGTAAAAAATGACTTAAATATTGATTTGTTTCTCACCCATTATTAATGCATTTTTTATTTATTTTTTGTCTGGTCTGTCTGTTTCTTTGTTTAGAAAAGCTGCTTAAAGCAACTGCAGGTTGGCCCTTTGTGTCTGTGATATGTAGCAGTGAATTGCTCCTCGATAACATTGACACAACAGGATTTAATTCCTCCACGGGCATCAGTGGTGGTGCTGTTAATCCTCAAACAGTCCAATTTCCTCCTTTAATTTTAATTATCTTCTTTAAAATACTGCTAATATTTCATCCTGCTGAGCTCTGCCAATAGCCCTGAGCTGTAGGATATTTCCTCCCCCTGTTTTCCCAGGATCAGTAATATTAATTATGGAGACAGCCTGCTTCTGGGGTTTGAAGTGAGATGATATGTGTGTGTCAGTTGAAAGGGTGTGCTTTTATGCAAAATTTCTGCAATTGTGTTGAGGGCCTGGAATGATTGGATTAGTGCTTTTTTGTATGCTTGAATGTGTTTGTTAACTTATTTAGGGAATGTGTGGGGAAAGCATGGTACATGAATAACAGCTAGAGATGAAGGTCATTTAAATTGCCCCAACTGTCAGATCATGGGGTGGAGTCACAGCAGCCTGGGTTGTCATGGTCGCAAATGATCACTGTATCCTTGACAGAAGGGAATCTCCACCTTAGATTCCTGATGGGAATGTCCCAAGTTATGAAAGCTTGGGAAAGGAACTTACAAATACATGCCCCAGTACATTAGTCATGCTGTTCAGCATGATTCATATGGCTTCACTGCTTGATTTTATATGTCTGTATTAATGGTTGACTGATACAGGCTTTATAATGCCAAATCTAGAGAACAGTATGGCCGATATAAGAGATGCGGGAGAGAGAGGTTCGCTAACTGGGAGGTGAATGACCTGGTAACTGATTGACCTCCACTTGCCTCCAGTTGCATTTAATGGTCACTAAATCACCCTGTGCTCCCTGCTGAGAGACCTTAGTTACAGACTACAAAGAGTGTGTGATAAGTGTGTACTCCTGCACATCATTCCAACACACATGCATGGGTTATGCACAGATCAGTGGCGACAGCATATAGCACTTTAAAGGGGCTAAAGTTTTACAATTTCTGAAGAAAATGTCATTGCCATGATGCCATGGTGTTATGGATGGATGTCAGGGCATCTCAGGTGTTTTAAATGGTTTTCAGCATGCTGTGATGTGGTTGCTAGGGTTTTCTGGGTTGTTGCTAGGGAATTGCTAGGTGCTTGCATACTGGCCCAAATAAAAAAAAGCCCACCCCACCAAATCTTCAATGTCTGTGGGCTTTTTTTTTCCCCATCAGTTTTGTACTCTATAAAAAAAAAGTTTAATACTTAAGGTTGTGGTTTTGTTAGAATCCCTAACCTTAAGTATGAACAATAGTAATTGTGATGTTTGTCTTAGCAAACACCATTAAAACACACTTATGTTGTTGAAATATCTGCCCTCTTGAGCCTTGAATCTATTCTGGCATTTCCCAAGTTGACTGATCATGCCGCGCTGAGCAGAGTGGGAAATTCAGGTGCAATCTGTCTGTTTCCCATCAGCTTCAGAGATCTACAGAGAAGATAAGGAGTATGTCCATATATGGTTGAGAAACAGTGAAATATGGCTAAATGCATAAAATGGAGATTTAACCAATTTCACGTATATATGCTCATACATAAAAACACCATAATTTTGTTGAGTGAATGTGTTCAGTATCAGTATATGTTTGTGTGGATCGGAGTCTCTGTTTCAGCTCATGAGCTTAATTTCCTGTGTGCTGGCTCGCTGCCTGCCCGATACTGGCTGGATGCCTTTCTTTCGTCTCTCCTGCTCTCTCTTCCTGTTTCTCTTCTCTTTGTTCCAGCTCTGACCACAGTAGCTTTCCTACAATTCCCTGACAGCGCCCCAGCGTTCATCAAAGTGCCCTCACTGCATCAGTCTGCAGCTATTAAACAGAACCAAATGTCAAAGGCCTACTCTAGGAGGCCTGACCTCATCTCACACACACACACACACACACACACACACATGCTGTTGGTGCAGCTATCATTATGAGGACTCTCCATAGACATAATGATTTTTATACTGTACGAAGTATAGATTCTATCCCCTAAACCTAACCCTCACAAAAAGCGTTCTGTATTTTTACATTTTCAAAAAAACATAGTTTAATGTTTTTATTTATTTATTTATTTATTTATTTATTTTAAGCGATTTGAATTATGGGGACACTAGAAATGTCCTCATAAACCACATTTATAGCATAATACCCTTGTAATTACCAGTTTGTAACCTAAAGAAATGTCCTCGTAAACCACCCAAACACACACACACACACACACACACACACACACACACACACACACACCCCTACTTAGCAATCTAAATGGGAACATGCCTTAGACTTATTGTCTTTATATATAAAGGTAATTATAATATCTATAGACTAGGCTAAGTGAAACATATTTAAGTATGTATACACACAATCACAAACAGGGACACACAAACACTCACCAAATGATTCGATTTTGATTGACTCATTGAGCACAGGCAGAGTTAAGTTGCTGATGGTGAAGTTTGTTTTTAACTATAAAGCTTGTGCTTGTGAGACTTGGCGCTGACTTCAGAGGTTCCTACTTGCTCCATTTCAGATAATTAAAAAATAGCTTACGATACTTATTCTCTCTTGCTCTCTGACTCCCTCTTTCCTCTCCAGCACACAGTTCAGTCTCATCCCACACTACTTGGGTTTATCGCAAATCACTTAACCAACTTTTGCTGTCCTTGTTCTTTCTCTCTCGAATGACACTGCATTTGTTTGCATGTAGAAAAAGAAAGTTTATTTGACTAAAAATAATTTTTTATTGGTTTGCCAATTAGCATAACATTCCATCATGCATTCCCTGCGGTTAGCACGCAAATTAGTTATCCTACTGCACAAATTTCGCACTATATGGTAGATGAATATGGTAATACTGTTTTTATGTTATACTTCTGATCAGGCATTACAAACAACTACCCAAGGGGGGCAGGATTCCATGGGGGGGACTGAATATTGCATGACACCTTTATCAAAGAGACGATTGACTTTTTCAGCTGAAAGGCGGAACTTTCATTCTTACCGATGGTAGATTAAGCTGTAGGATTTCTCCATTCATTTTTCTACAGGTGATCTGTCTCCTCCTCCTCCTCGTATTATACTGTCTTAAACTGAAATCCAGCCCTGTCAAAGATCCAAGTGGAATTTCCTGGATTTTAGAGGTGTTATCTAATTGTAATGTCCTATAATTCCCTTCCCCGTTTTTCTTTCATTCTCTCTCGATCTCTTTCATCTCAGCATGCTATCTCACTGAGTGGGCTACGCACAGCTGAGCTGATTGTAAATTCCTCAGTTTAATGTATGTAATTAGTCATACTTGGTTGCTTGGGCAGAGTGTCTAGCATGTAAACGAGCCTATGTTTAGGCAATGAAGGCCTGAATGTTCTTTTGTTCCATTTTGCTTTCATTTTCTGACATCATAGCTGTTAGATGGTGTAGTTTCCATGACCTGGGATCAGGGCTAGAAGATCTAAAGCATCTCACATCTCCAGATCTGCCTTTAGAATAGACATCCCTCAGATTTCAAACAAAGCACCGACAGCTACTCAGGAAAGCTACACAACAAACTGCAAAGCCAGAAACGACAAGACTCTCGCTATCACTCAAACGTGCTCGGATGCATAAACAAAATGCGAAATGTGGAGGTTTGCTTTGCAGCAACATCCCCTCTTTCCACCCGGCCATTGCCTAAGCACTTGAACGACCTCTGGAACATGAACTCTTATCATGCAGTGGCCAGCACGCATTCCACTGAGATAAGCGCTCCAGCCGGCTCCTGACAACATGTAATGTGTCTGTGCTTGAGTGTGTCCACAATTGCTTTTCCTTTATAATGTGGCCTAGTTAGCTTACCTGTATAATAATGGTGGATCATAAGTACATGATTACTCGGAAGTGACAGAAATGATCAGTCATGAAAACACAATAATTGTGCAACTTGACTGTTTTAAACAGTCTTTAAAAACTATGGATGGGTCACGATAGTTAACAGTGCACTCAGTAATTGTTTCATTGTTAAAAAAGTTGTACTACTTGAAAAATTAATAGTAATTTTGAAACCTGTATAAAATCCTGACCACTCACATGAGATGAAGGGTCTGTTCCAAAACTTAGTGAGCTGCCTTGCTGTCTCCTGCTTACATAGGCAGCTGTCTTCTATGGCAGCATCCTTACTGAAATGATGCCTCATTAGAGAGCTATTTGGTACGCTTAATATAGGCGGCAGCTCAGCGTGTCATTCAAATAGTGCTCTTCACATGCGAGATATAGATACTTGTCTACCTGTTTCCTCCAGCATCTTCACAAGGTCCTTTGCTGTTGTTCTGGGATTGATTTGCACTTTTCGCACCAAACTACGTTCATCTCTAAGAGACAGAATGCGTCTCCTCCTCGAGTGGTATGATGGCTGCGTGGTCCCATGGTGTATATACTTGCATACTGTTGTTTGTACAGATGAATATGGTACCTTCAAGCATTTGGAAATTGCTCCTAAGGATGAACCAGACTTGAGGTGGTCCACAGTTTTTTTTTTCTTCCTGAGGTCGTGGCTGATTTCTTTTTATTTTCCCATTTGCTTGACATAAGAGGCACTGAGTTTGAAGGTATGCCTTAAAATACATCCATGGGTACACCTCCAATTTAGTACACCTCCTATCAGAAGCTAATTGTCTAAAGGTATGACATCATTTTCTGGAATTTTCCAAGCTGCTTAACGGCACAGTTAACTTAGTGTATGTAAACTTGTGACCCACTGGAGTTGAGCTAGTCAATTAAAAGTGAAACAGTCTGTCTGTAGACAATTGTTGGAAAAATTACTCATGTCATGCACAAAGTAGATGTCCTTAATGACTTTCCAAAAGTGGTTAAAAAATGAGTTTTAATGACTTCAACCTAAGTGTATGTAAACTTATGACTTCAACTGTACATAGAGAGGGTCCACTCTAGGGCTGGGCGATATGGCAAAAAAAAAAAAAATCTTTATTTTTTATCAAACTTATGGACTATTCACGATTCAATTTGACTATGACTATTCACTATGACTGTGAATAGTGCTGCATCTATGCCCCTAGGTATCCGTCTAAGTCCAAGACAACATAAACAAAATTTTACTCCTTTAACACCTCAGCTACCCATAAACCAACTAGTCAATTAGTGAGGTTGACTAGATTTTTTCGTATATATATTTTTTTTACTAATATTTAGCTAGGTATTTTATATTGATATGTTTTATACACTGCCTGGCCATTTGGATTTAAATAAGCAGAAGAGCCTTTGATTGGATCATTATTGCAGTGATTAATATGATTCAGCTGGCTACAATTCTTTTAACCCTAACTGATGCAGTGTGTAGCTTCTCATTTCTTAAACAACCATGTCGGAAGATGTATCCCATGGTCGTGGAAAAGATGTTACTGTGTTTCAGAAGGGGCAAATTATTGGCCTGCATCAAGCAAAGAAAACAACCAAGGAGATTGCTAAAATCACTGGAATTGGGTTAAGAACTGTCCAACGCATTATTAAAACCTGGAAGGATAGTGGTGAACCGTCAGCTTTGTGGAAGAAATGTGGTCAGAAAAAAATCTTGAATGATCGTGATTGGAGATCACTAAAACGCTTGAAGTCACATCCTAAAAAATAGTTTTTTTACAAATTGTTTTTAGAACTCACGGCTATGTTTAATAGTGAAAGATCATTTCCACATGCAGAATGCGACAAGAATTTACAGGATTGGGACTAAACAGCTATGTGGCCACAAGAAAGCCACTTATTAGTGAGGCTAATCGTAAAAAAACTATTTCAATTTGCTAGGGAGTGTAAAGACTGGACTGTGGAGCAATGGAAAAAGGTCATGTGGTTTGATAAGTCCAGATTTACCCTATTTCAAAGCATCAGAGTAAGAAGGTAAGCACATGAAGTGATGCACCTGTCATGTAGAGATCTACCAATATATCGGTTTTGCAGATTTCTTGAATATCGTTATTGGCAAAACTCCACACCGATTGTTTTTCCCCATTGCGTCTGGTGCTGGAGTGGCTGGAAAGGGTTCGCTGTTGTTATACAGTATGAGAGCGGCCTCTAGAGGTGAAATAAAAACTTCACTTCACCGATGCCTTGTGGTGTTCGTTTTGACACGTGAGACTACACTGCATGGAGCGGAACACTTCAACAATGAAAAGGTATGTATACAGTACAATACATTACATGTTGTCATCATTATAAAGTAAGTAATTTGTTGACTAGATGCTGCATTAGTAGAGAACAGCAGTTTGCCAACAAGGCTGAGAGGACGCTAACATTAAAACCTTAAGCGGTTAGAACAATGTGACGAAAATACACGCAAGTCCTACCCAAATGTTTAAATGTCACAATTGTTACCATCAATTGTTATTTGCATTCGTTTATATCCAGCTGGTCATGTTTATGCATTCGTTAGCCAGCTAAGTTGCATAGTTAAATCTAGTGACATGAGAAAGCAAATTAATATCTTGATGCAGCCGAGAGAAACATATAAACAAATCAGAAATGCATCTGATTTCAATTAAAAAGTTGTATCTTCACTGTAATACGATGACTTCAGATCGATCACATTCTTGCGCTAAAAAAGGCTAGACACAGCGCAACAAATAGTTTAACAGAAAGCAGGTGTCTCTATATGCTTTAAGTTCATTTTAATTAGACACATCATCTAATAACAGCGCTCCTGCACAAGATGCTGAATAAACAAAAACAAAGGGATACAAAGACGTTCGTCTAGCATGCGTTTACATAGAAAAACAAATGGATGGTTGCAAAAACGTTCAGTGTGAACAACCCCTTACAGTTGGAGGAGGTCTTTGGCAGTTGAGTCTTGCTCTCTTATAAGTGTTTCTCAGATTAAGCAGTGAGTTGTTTAAATGCTTTGTCAGGAAAGACGTTCAACTTGGAAATGTGTGTCTCGAGATTCTCGCGTTCGGTTCCAGTCTGTTGTGTTTCATCTGTTTGAACAGCCCCTGACTTTTACTCATAGTCTGAGCTGCTTTACCACGGAGTTCAGCCGAATACCACTGCTATCTGAGAATATTGCTACTCTACATACAACTGTACTGAATAAAAAAAACAATGTGGTATTTTGCTGTTATTTGAAGCTTGAGTCTGGAGTAGTAGGAATCAGTGCAAGTGTAACACCATGTGAACTGTCTATTGAAGTGTTTTCCCCCCTCATTTTACTTTTGACTTAACATTTGAGAATATGGACAGACTAAAACTTGTATTTATTTTATGCACATTAGTTGAAAATGAAAAGCTCTTTTTTTTTCTTTTTTTGTTTTATAGCCAGGATAGGAATGTTCTATGCAATAATATAACGGTGCTGAATGGTTTATGTATTTATTGCGCCCACTTGTGGACTAAGGAAACCTCGTTAATTTAAAAATCAGCTGACTTTAAAATTTGAATATTAGTTCATATATATTAATATTTATATATTTATTTCATTTTAAAGTACAATACATTTTCATGGTTCAGTCAGTACTGTGTATTTTTGTAAAAAAGTTCAGCACTATTTTACTTTATTTTTTCATCGGTTGATTAATTGGTTATCGGCAACTACTGCACCAACTTAGTTATTGGTAAAATCCACTATCGGTTGACCTCTACTGTCATGCATAGTGCCCACTGTACAAGCCTTATGATCTAGGGTTGCTTCAATTGGTCAGGTCTAGGCTCAGCAACGTTATGCATTATTAAAATGAAGTCAGCTGACAACCTGAATGTACTGAATGACCAGGTTATTCCATCAGTGGATTTTTTCTTCCCTAATGGCACGGGCATATTCCAGGATGACAATGCCAAGATTCATTGGGCTCAAATTGTGAAAGTGATTCAGGGAGCATGAGGAATCATTTTCACACATGAATTGGCCACCACAGAGTCCTGACCTTAACCCCATTGAAAGTCTTTGGGATGTGCTGGAGAAGACTTTACGGAGTGGTCCGGCTCTCCCGTCATCAATACAAGATCTCGGCCAAAAATGTATGCAACTCTGGATGGAAATAAATGTAGTGACGTTGCATAAGGTTGTCAAAACAATGCTACAATGAATGCACGCCATAATCAAAGCTAAAGGCGGTCTAGCGAAGTAGAGTATGCAACTTTTTTTTTTTTTTGGACAGTGTATTATGCTTAAATTACAGTGCTGACAGTGTGCTGCACTTTAGCTGTTAGTTTGTGTGGTAAAACATGTCTTCAAATTCATCTTTTAAAACATCTCCGTTACAGCCATACACATTCAGATGGACGTCTTCGGTTGTTGTGTCATGTCTCTTAATGTTTTTTGAGTGTTGCACCACGAGCATTGTGTTTTAAAAATGCTGTATCCAAGTTGAAAATAGTCCTGCTTTTAAAATCACTTCCCTGTTTCATTCTGTTGTGCTTCGTCTAGCTGTTTTTTAATGCAAGAACGCATCTAATGCAAACCCCCCCCCCATAAGAAACACATCCAGTAGGGGTCAGGTGAACCCAAAACCAGCCTATTTATGCAGTGCTTCCTTGAGACCAATTAGTCAACTTGTCATTCAACCAACCTTCTGATTTGTCCGTTTTGAAAGTATGTACTTTTGCACATCCCTAGTTTTTAATGTGGCCTAGCAATACTACCTGTGTAATGGCTGTGTGGGTCTGACGGAAAACAGACTTGTTTCCTCTAACACTACTCTCTATGTCTCCTTGGGCTAACAGGAGATTATCATAAGGAGTGTTTCACTGCAGTCCATACACATATTTGGAATTATGCATGAGGGTCAGAACTCCGGTTGCCCTTTGAGCCAGTTTTAATCAATTATAGAACCACTGTGTGTGTGTATGTGTGTTACGAGTTGCTCAACAGAGCAACCCATGGTCCCTCGGGACCTACACACACATATATACAGACACAGTTCACAGATTGGATTCTGGCGTGGCCCCCATGGCTCTTTCATAACCTTCTCCGTCTTGTGTTCAATAATGTAATTCTGTGTGTTTGGTATAAGTCTGAATCCAATCTTACCTGCTCCGCCCTGGCTTAACAAGGTTCTGCCTTGGTGTCCTTGAGCCATGATATGTGTGTGAGTGCGTGTGTGTGGGACAAATAGAGTGGGATTGAAAAAGAGTTAGTTGGGCACTCTTCCATTAATACTTGAAATGTGTGTGGTAATAGTTACAGCCCTGTGATGATGGAACCCTCCAACTCTGTAAGGGACAATCCCCAAATACATACACACATGTAGCAGTTCTGGATATTCCTCATACATTTTCCATTTACCAGCTTTCTCAGTGCAGTCTGATGTTAAAGTAGAGCTTTGGTGGTGTGCATCCTTTGTTGGTCCTTTAACAACATTCCTATCAAACAATGCTAGACCTAACCATTACCATTAAAGTCAATATTAAATGCTGTTCGCAACCCAATTTATTTCCATAATGTGACTTATTTCCGAGTGATAGGATATTCAACAAGAAAAAATAGCAGAGCAGGACTTGATTATTTCCATAACAAATTGATTGGATGAGTTGGAGTAAAAAATATAGCAGGGCTTGATAACATCAGCTGTAAAGCAAAGTCTTTAAGAGGTGGAGCGCACATTTTAATAAAATATTACAAAGACAACGTTTTTCTTTACAATCACAGGCACAAATGAATTGTTCATAATACCACCAGGAATTTGCATTAAGAAATTTATCGGGTTCGCTTTGAATAGATGTTGACTTTAACCCCTAAAGTCAGAGGAAAATGAGAAGAATGTTGTTCACGCCCGTAAACCCAGACCTAAATAGGGCTGGGCGATATGGCAAAAAAAACCAAAAAAAAAAACAAACACTTTTTTTCATATCGTTCGATATCGATATTTATCATGATATACACTTCATACCATTAATGGGGGTGGAACTGCATTCCACATGTGTTTTTTTTGTTTTGTTTTTTTTTACCTTAAGAACGAATTAAATTAGCCAGATAGCTAGATGCTAGCTAACGGCTACCGAGTCTCATTGCCAGTTTCCATGATAGCAGGGCTGTCTGCTAATACTTCCTAACAGGCCGATTTCATGACTGTGATTCAGTTAGCTGGTTGTGTGTATAACTTTGCCGAACTGCTTGCGTTTTAAGCAGCATGCACCTGATTTAATCGTCTAGATGTAGACCATAGGCTAAATATCGAAAATTACTCATCATTGATATCGAAAATTTATTTTTCTCCCATAAATATAGATATCGTTCTATCACCCAGCCCTAGACCTAACCCTGAGTCTAACCCTAAACTTACCCCTAAAATCTGATATTGGGTAAATGGCAATATAGTTTCAGGACCAACAAGGATGTTGATCAAAGAACATCATCTACTTGGCTAAATCACATGAAAGCTGATGTGGTAGGAGGCAGATGATGCTGCCTTACCGTCTCTATTTCTCATGTTATCAGACTGTGACATAAGTAATATGCATTGCCATTTAGACTCAACTTTATTTGCTCAGAGTGTCTCTTACTCCATCTGTAGATTTGCAGAGATAAGAGCATCTGCAGGCAGAAAAGAGGCGAGTGTGAAAGTGTATGATTGTGTGTGTGTGTGTGTGTATGGAGGAGAAGAGTGCTGAAGTGATTAGAGGCTGATGTACCCTGTCTGTTCCATTATACACACTGACCTCAGCGGCTCCTCCACACAAACACATACTCACAGACACACACTCAAATTAGTTCTTCTCGCATCAACTGGAGCCTTAACCGGATTTGTGATGATGGTGTCTGTCTCATCTCGCTTTGGAGAAGCATCTGCTTGAGTTATTCTCCCTTTGCCTTCTTTGAAAACCTTCATCATCATCATCATCAGCAGCCCCACAACATCATTTTGGTGTGACCTCTCGGATTGCTTTGCAGTAACCAACAGTGTTTTATAAGAAAGGTCTTGTTACTATTCATGTTTTTTTTTTAAAGGAATAGTTCACCCAAAATGAAACCCTTGTGTTGTTTTTATTGTGGCACACCAAATTAGAAATTTTTTGAAGAATATTTACACAGCTCTCTCCATAGAACGACAGTTTATAGTGTAAAATCAAAAAACGACAAAAGAAAAAAGTAGTTCATACTACTATTGCACTATATTCCAAGTCTTGGTGCGTCAACGTAATTATCTTAAAAACAGCATTGGCTCTTGCATGTTAAGTAACCAACTGTGATTCGCCATTTTTATATTCTTGACACGAATGTGGGCTGGATGCAAGGTTTGGCGGAAAGGAATATTATCAGTGAATAACGACTTCAATTTGGGTCTGTTCCTCATGCAAAGCTATTGTAGAGCTTCAGAAGATTGGAACACAAAGCACAAGTCCTATTTATTACTTTAATGATGCTTTTATGCTGCTTTTTTTTTCTTTTGAGTTTGACAGCCATTGTCACTATGAACTGTCATATAGAAAGAACCGTGTTAAGATTCTTCAGAAAATTCCCCTTTTGTGTTCCTCAAAATAGCAGCATAAAAATTAGGAATGACATTAGGGTAAATAAATAATGACAGAATTTCAGGTGAACTATTCTTTTTTTTTTTTAAAAAAAAGCATTGGAGCACATTTTCCTTATCTAGACATATTTAAATGCCTCCTGTGCTCAACAAAATTCAATAGTTTTTTGTGATGCTGGAATCAGCGGGCAGTGAGATTAGACTGCACGCTTGTCAAAGCTGGCAACTCTCAAATTTCTCCATTTAAACAAGCAGCTATGGAATGACCAAACATCCGTCTCCATGACAACTGTCTATTCCAGAACTTGCGGCAGGGTTCTTGCTCCGCCTCCCGTCCAAAAGGCTTGACCCTTGACCTTTCAGTCTCTTTCGTTTGCTTTGATAGTCACAATTGTCATGTGTTCCTTCCATAACTGCAGGACTTGTCTTTCTAAACTGAGCTGAAGGTTGTCTCATAGACTTTTCAGGAATGTGATTACCTCAAATCACAAACACTCCCACTTGCTATTGTGTATTCTGTGTACCAATCCAGTTTTGAAGAGGTATACACGCTGAGGTGTGTTTAGAAGCCGTTTACTTTGCTGAAGGGAGTGTGATCACTGTCTGCATTCCACAGCTCAGCATGTCATTTCCTGCAAGTATGCATCTTAACAGAGAGCTCCATTTCACAGCTTTTAACTGCCCTCTCCAACATCATTTGAAGTAATCTCCGCTTTATGTACTTATACACACGCCCTCACCAACTCTAACGCTGTCATTTTTGCTAGTCCGTTTTCTATTATACATTCACACGCATGCACAGCTCTTTTTTTCCAGGTTCAGTCATGAACTTGTTTTCCATTGTCTGAATCTCTGGACCTGCTTTTATTTTTCTGTCTGTGTTAAGATTACGCAGTAGTCACAGTTTCGCAAACCATTGAAACAGTTCTATGTCTAAAAATAGCTTCTCCAGTAATACAAACATTCGAATGGCACAACCACAAGTGTTTTTTTTTGTCTACTCAACAAGTTGCCAGATCCACCACACATGTCTGACACTCGGGGTTTTGTGGTCTCTGCTTTGTTTCACATTTTGTGTGTGTGTGTGTGTGTGTGTGTGTGTGTGTTTATGGCAGGTTTTTGAAATAGACTTTGCATTTACAAATGCAAAATGGATGGAAGTGTTATTTATTACTTTCTTCACATTTCTGACCAGTACAATCCAAAACCACAGACAGTCTTGCTTAAAAGGAAGTTCACCCCAAAACAAAAAATATATATTTTTCTTTGAATTGAAGGATAAACAAGAAAGAAATATAATCCATGTTTGTGTTCAGGGAAGACAGACATTAAAATGAACTCACCCTCATGTGTTTCAAAGCCTGTTTGACTTTCTTTTTTCCCATGGAATACAAGATGTTTGAAGCAGAATAAAAGTTGCTCTTTTCCGTACAATGAAAGTGAATGGTGACCACAGCCATCAAGCAAGATTTTCAGTGAATAACGACTGGTGTTTCACTCTGTTCCTCACACAAATCTATAATTTAGCTTCTGAAGACTAGTGCATGATTTGTAAGGACTGCTTATATGCTGCTTTTGTCCTTTTTTTGGAGCAGAACAAATCCTGGTCCCGCTCCACTATGATTGTATGGAAGCAAGGAGCTCAAACATTCTGCCTAACGTTTCCTTTAGTGTTCCACAGAAGAAAACAAAAATCATGTGGGTTTGGAATGACATGAGTGATTTTTGGGTGAACTATCCCTTTAACGTCTCCTTCCCGGAATACAAACAGTGATTCGATTTCGAGACTTGTTTATCTTTCAGTTTTTATGAAAAACATGACGGTTGTAAAAAAAAAAAAAAAAAAAAAAAAAAAAGTAGTAGTAAAACAAAAAAGGAAGGGGCTGCAACAGTTTATTCCTAACTTAATTGTAAAATAGAGCTTTTACTCAAAGCACATGTATTTTATGAAACAAACACAGAGTTAAACCTGGCACTGATGAGCAAGACGAGAATGAACAAATGCACAAAGACACATCTACACGTCTGTGTTTGTATGTGTATGGCGGTGTGGTCTTAACCGGTCACCTACTTTGCATCATCAGTAGAGCTAATCATGTATCACAATGACAAGAGATTCACAGTGCCAAGTCCCCCCCACACACATAGACACACTCAACCCAGCTCTCTGTCAGAGAAATTCTAACTGATGAACATGGGTAGGTGTGCTACTCTACTATATATCTGATTGAGGTTGATTCATGTCACTGCCATTAATGACTTTGTGAATCATGTTCCCCAGGGCTACGATAGCTTGCCTGATTGCATTCTTAGTGTGTGCATGTGTGGAAGTGTGTGTGTGTGTGTGTGTGTGTGTGTATCTGTTTAAACAGGGATGTGGGTGGAAGCCATTAGCAGGTGTGACAAACTATACCTTGTTTTAATGGACCATTAATAAGCATATATGACCATCTGTTTTTGTGTGTGTATTTATGGATGTTTCTCCATTGCACATGTCACTAGGAAGCATCTAATTGTCCATATACTGTCATCATGATGTTTGTGAGTCTGTTGTGAGTTTTCTGCTCTAACCTGTCCATTTCACTCCAAAATCAAAATAAAATAAAATTGATTTTATTGGATTTTTTTAATTGAATTATTGTTATGACAAACTAATTTCCCCCCCCAAAATCTCAATACTGTAATGCGGACATTTTTCTTTTGAGTTTTTTATTTTTATTTTTGTAAATTCTCATTCTCAGTGGTGATTCTCATTATATTCTCATTAATTTTATACGTAAAATACTGTAATACAGTGCAGTACAATAAATGCTACCACAATGTGTAAATGCTTCACAATGTAAATAATATTTACTTTTAATAGTATAAATAATATTTTATTTAAACAGTTTATTACAGTAGTGAGAATAAGATTACTGTCATGTACAACAAATACTACCATAAATGCTTTATAAATAATATTGAAATTTGGTATATTATAAATTGTTATATATATTGTCTTATTACAGTATTTGTGGTAAAAATGTGCTTAAATAGTCATGGAGAATAATGTGCAAAAAATAGTTCCAAAAATAAGGTTAATTTTCTTAAAGCAAAACTTACTTTCTATCTGTTGACTTAGAGTGAAATATGGACATCTACCTGGACAGTTTTTGTGAGATTCACTCTAACATTTGTTTTTTACAGTGTGTTCATGCAAATGAGTGCATGTGGTCACATTATTTTGACCTGAATTCACCCTTACCTCTCTTATGCGCGCACACACAGGTATACACAAAGACACTGGGCATGTTTCCCTGCTCTGTGCAACGATTTTTCTGTAATCATGTCCCAGCATGACATAGTGAGCTTTTGACACTCTCAGTGTCCGTTAATGTTATAGCAACATTACTGAGAGTCACACACTTCGGTTTTGCTTAACTGCCTTATTTTATTACTCTCCTCTGTTGCTACCATCATTTGTGTGTGACAGCCAGAGGCCAAAGCAATCTGTATTGTTATTTCAGAAAGACTAAATGTTGTCTGCCAGCCATTAACGCTTAAGTGAGTGTCCATATTATTAAGTGCTTTTATAATAAAACGAATTAGATTTTTGCATTTACATGTTCGTATGCAGTTGCTTAGGTCGTTGCTTAATTTTGATGCCCAGTTTATCCACCAGGAGAAAATCATAAGTCTGATTGCTTAAAGTAACAGCAGTAGTGCTGTCACTATCGATTATTTTTGTAATTGAGTAATCTGTTGATTATTCTGATGAGTAATCGAGTAATCGGGAAAATCGACTAACTCCGATTGCATAATGTTGTCATTGACGTGTAGTCACGTTTGGCTAAAATGCGTTCATGAGCTTAAGTTTTGATTGTACTCTACGTTTGAATAATAACGTCAACAAAGCAATTGCCAACAATATCTAAAGCCAACAGACACCTAAAGCAGATGTAAAACATAAAAATTTATATAATTCCAGGTGACAGACATTGGCCAGGTGTTCTCATCTTTTTTTTTTTAATGCAAGATCTGCTTTTTCATTAATTAGTTCAACGCGATCTACCAGTTCAGTTCCTTCTTGATTAAACACTGCTAATCATTTCACATGCAAAGACTAGCTGTTACTCCCTCAGGTAAGTTTCATATTGCATCTGCGGGGGTGAGATGTGCAGCTGTGGCTTTAACGACAAGCTCGCGTTGAGCTTTGACTGACAGCATACAGAGCTCAGTATTTTCAGTAAATAGTATTATCTGGATTCCCACATTGAGTTTTACCTGTGATAATGACCATAAACTACCAAATATTTATCAGGAGTGGGGAATTACTATTACAAACTTAATCATCAGGAAATGTAATTTACATGAGGAGGAACATGGCATTTACATCCAAGTGGTAATTAATTTACACAGAACGGAACCCAAACCACAATTTGCTGAAAATGACCTTCTTAGATCATCTGGATTCAGTCTGATTTACTGAACAGAGAGTGTTTGCGTGTCCGTCACTGCTTGTGTAATTTTCATCAAGTCCGACAGACGTCTTTGTCATTATTTTATGTTGCTTAATAAAAGCCTATATTGCAAATTGTGTAGATAAATAGGTTTCGAGTGCATTTCAATTTGTTTTTTTGCTGAGTTCATCTTTCTCTCCTGCATCTGGATGCAGCATCACAAATTGTATGCAGTCTACTTATGGAACTTACCGCACTGTGTCCAACGGGTCTGTGAAAACTGGATATCACCATTTCAAAGTGCTGTTGCATTGCTGAAGTGATGTTATAGTATTACAGGTTGACAGACAACTACAATATTTTCTTCCGCAGGGGACACTTCTTGTAGTTATGTTTTCGGACCTTCATCCCAGGACTGCATCACTTCCTTGTTTTCGAATGGTCGATTAGGCAATTTTGTAATCGAAGAATTTTTTTAATCAAATAATCGTGACAGCCCTAAGCAGCACACCTCTCCTTAATAAGCTTCACAATTTGAGGTATCATTCATGTCTGATGCACAAACAGTGCAGAATTATGCAATGAAGTTAAAAAAAAATTAACTCATGCCAATAATGAGCAATAATATGAGTGATGCTTGCCACTAGAAAACCAATAAATGGATTGAGAATTACTGGCACAAAGATTAGCAGCTGTAAATCAAAGAAACGAACAATAATAACACAAACACAATAAATGGAAATAAACGGCACTGAGGATAACCAGTCTACGATTTTCTATTTAACTGTATGGGTGTGTGTGTGTGCTCCTCTGATGCCTCGGCCTTAATTAGTTAGTGGTCGGCTCACTGCCCGGGACGGAATGCAAGATATTTAATAAGAACCCAACAATGGAATGCCGCTTGTGGCAGGCAGCTGGCCAGGAGGCCAAATTATTAAACTCGCTTCGTGAACTTGATTATATAAATGAACTCGGAGTGTTCGCATATGAAAGAGAGAGAGCAAGAGAGTGGGAGGAGAAGAGAGAAAGCATGATGGAGGCCTTCATGGGCAGAGGATAGCATGGCATTGCATTTCTGAATCCAACAAATTGAGTTTCTCTACTGTATTTCATAATTTATTTTTCTCAAGATATTCTATTTATATTTAGGGGCAGAATGCAGAAAGATTTAAGACCAAAGATGCCTTAATAGTTCTAAATAAGAATGCCAAAGATAAAATAATGAATTTTATGGTAAGAAATTTAGCTTGATGCAAAGTTCACATTAAAATGCAAACAATAAGCGAGAAGGAGCACTGTGGTACTAAAATGCAGTTTTATAACACAGCAGAATGTCCTAATACTGAAGTCTCTGCACACAGCAAATGTGAATTTTACCACCACATACAATGCACTAAGAGTATGTACTTTTTGGATGCAGCCAATGAAGTATTAAGAGCTTCAGTGTTATCTGATTGATGAATGTAATGTTCCTCATTGTCAAGCAGATCATTGAATTGCAAGCCACATGCAGGTAAACTGATTGAGCTTTTTTGTAAAGTCATGTATAGAGATATGAAACTAAACACGCCCACATTTTGTCTCCGCTAACCGGATTGCTGTTGAAGGTCTGTTGAATGATAAATGGCATGTTGACACGTTAGCAGAGCAACCAAGATCAACAGTGTAGAAGATCCCATGACCACAGCTAGAGCGAATCAGATCCCTTCATCCGTGTATAATGCTTAGCATCTGTTTAATCAACAGAGGCGTCAGCTCTCAGGAGACAATACTTAAAAAAATATATATTTTCAGCTTCAGTGATGGTGGGGCCATTGAGACAATATAGTATGCAATATGCAGGAAACTGTTGGATTAAATTCATGCCTTATTTATGCCTGCATGTGCGTGCATGTCTAAGCATATTGTGTTGGTGAATTAAGCTCATTGCGCCCTTTGAGATAGTTTTGTTTGTTAACAATAGTTGCTGACTATATGAGTCTCTTGAGCTACCGGATTCACTAACCAAACAATGACTGTGAATGATCAGGAAGCTGAAAGAGGCAGGAATACAGGGAGGGGTAGATACTGAAGTAAACGCCACAAGTCTGGACTGTCCCAGGCCTGGCTTACAGCCAAACCCTCAGGTTTTGAGAAACCTCAGAGGACAGGCTGTCTGGATTTCCTCTGCATGATCATATAGAGTACATGGCTGGGAAGTACCCATTACTCCAAGACCAGAAGAAATATTCCATTCACACAGGAGAGTGGGATTGTGTGTTTGTGTTGTTGAACTGTTTTCAAGAATATGTTAAGTATGAGATTCTTAATATACACTATTAGTAATAGACTTTATTATGTGGTGTGAGTGTGTGTGCTTGGGGTACAAAATTAACACTCACCAAGTGCCAAACGAGAGTAAAAATTAGCTTTTCTCACAACACGTGTGTAATATTCCTAGTATTAAGCCATCTAAACAAACCGTAAGTGACAAGCACTGTGGTTCCAAGATGCAATTTTATGACACATGTCCTAATACTGGTGTCTTATTATACATTTAAAAGTGCAACTTTCCCGTCACCAACAAAATACATACTTAAAGTGCATGGTATTAGTATGAGAATTTGGATGCAACCAGAGCTCTTTTGTATCTGGTCTTGTCTTGTCCTGAGACTGTAGGGCTACCATATATTAGGGCTTGGTATTGATACAGATTTCCCAATTTGATAAGATTCTGATTCACAAGCTCTCAATTCGATTTTGATTGGATTTGATTCTGATTCAATTGGATATATTTCATATATTGTCAATTTTGCTTGCATATGAAAGAAATTCTCTTTAAATTGTACAGGGAACTTTCAAACTAATAGGTACATTACAAAAATATTATTATTTTTAATTAAAAAAAATTAACAATAGGGCCTTAACTATGCAGTTCAATTACAATATACACTCAATGAGTACTTTATTAGGAACACCTGTACAGCTACTTATTCATGTGACTATCTAATTATCATGTGGCAACAGTCCAATACATAAAATCAGGCAGATACGGGTCAGGAGCTTCAGTTAATGTTCACATCAACCATCAGAATGGGGAAAAATATGATCTCCGTGATTTTGACTGTGGCGTAATTGCTGTTGTTAGACGGGCTGGTTTGAGTATTTCTGTAACTGCTTATCTCCTGGGATTTTCACACACAACAGTCTCAAGAGTTTACTCAGAATGGTGCCAAAAACAAAAAACATCCAGTGAGCAGCAGTTCTGCAGTTGGAAACGCCTTGTTGATGAGAGCAGAATAGTGAGCAGAATAACATCTCGGAAGGCACAACACATTGAACCTTGAGGTGGATGGGATACAACAGCAGAAGACCACGTCGGCCACTTTATTAGGACCATAAGTGCTCAGTGAGTGTATATTTAACAGAATTAATAATCAACACAACCAAAACTCAATGTAAATTTTAAAGCAAAAGTAAAGGACCAATCTTGGGAATTTAAGAATTGATATTGAGATTGTACAAATAAATATATTGTGAATAATCAGAAAACCAGTATTTTTACCCATCCCTACTAGGGCTGGGCCATATGTCTTAAATTATATCTCAATATTCTTCAGCCTATTGACGATATTCAAAATATATCTCGATAATTATGTATTTGCTCTAAAATGGAGCAAGTGTGTTTTGTTTTTTTTTAATCAGAGGAACCATCATTTCATTCAAACAGTCATTTTAGCCAAGTAGATTAAATATTTTAAAGACATTCAATAAAAATGTAATAATTTTTTCATTAAATAAACACAATGAATAATGAAATTAATTTTCATTGATATGCACTTTATATTTATATTTCATACACAATGATACATAGTAGCTTAATAAAAAGCATTATTTACCTTCAAATGTTTTTAGTGTGAAAAGCTACTTCACTGACTTATTTTTGAAACCCCAGTTGAACATTGCATAATACTAAATTATTACTGTGGAACACGTCAGGTTGATTATTTTAATATAATGCTGAATTATCATTATTATTCTGATTATTAGATTTGCGTTATACAAAAGTAATATTTCTGTCCTGTTTACTTCACCTTCACCTGCAAGCTTTTATTTTGACACCGAAAGTGCTGCAGTATTTACTTCAACTTCACAAGGAGCTTTTTATTTCAACACAGAAAAGGCAATAGACCTTTTTCACACTCCAGGTTTTGGAATGCAGAAGTAAACAATTGCAGGGTAAACTTCAACAGCGGTGAATGGGAGATCACAGCAAATATTATTTTCACTTACCCATTTGCTCCAAGACCAAAAGGAAAAATCCACTATTACATTTGAATTATTTTCCAGAAGAAAAGGAAAAAAAAAAAATAAAAATAGAGAGCAGTGGCTTAAGACAGTCAGATGGGAGATGACACATTTACTCTCACTCTCTCAGCAGCTGTAATTGAAACCCCCTTGCAGCTGTGGTAATTCATTTTTCAAACTGATTCCAGGATAGTATAACACAAAGAATAATGTTATAAACTTACACTCAATATTTAAAAAATTATCATATAAAAAAAGCTTGCTAGATTTACACTGCTATATAGGGCGGAAATGCGTCATCACAGTCTGTGAAAAGGTCTGTGTATTTGACAGTTTACAATGTTCTGTATTTCCTGAAACGCTGTAATCTCCTCCCTTTCTGTTATTCTGTGCTGCATTTGTAGATTTGTATGATAACTTGTCACTGTTACTAATGTTTGGAATTGCGTCAGTGCTTGAACCTGCATAACTTTGATTTCACGATGCACGTGAACTGATCTGAGAGCGCCCCCATACGTGCACACAGATCAGCGCGTCACCGGTTTGTTCTGAATCACACACAGACCGTTTATCTGTCTTTAAATCACAGCCTTTTGTGGATTAATAATCTCACATGACCAACGTGCTATTTTGATGTTATTTTAATTGTGCAGCCCTGAAGGATCGTGAAATTAGTCTGATGTGCTCTTTATGAAAGTAATGGCCAAATGAAAGCACATTAAAATCATTGCGATGTTGACGATACTGCCAATTTTACATCATCAGCAAAATGATCTCTATTATATCATTAATATTCGATATATCGCCCAGCCCTAATCCCTGCTGTATATGTTTGCCCCTGTTATAAACAATGGCTAAAACAGCTAAATAACGGCATTACCGTAGGGTTGAAATTATAAAACAGTACAGTTTCATGGTGAGGAAGATCTGTTCATGGCTGGCAAATTTTCTCAATTCACTTGCCATCGGCAGTTAACAAAGTAAATTTTGGACCCTGTTTGTGCTAATTTCCATTATGCTGAGTATGTGTGCATGATGTAAAAGAGAGGTTGTCTCTTGGCCTGACCACATTATGAAGTAGAGTTTTGCATCTGCAGACCATCTCCGAGTCTCCACGCAGGACCTACACACACTTCAGTCTTGTTTTGCTCCACTCCACCACTTTCCATTACATGCCTTTCGAAATGACCCCACAACCTACTGGATAAAAACACCAACTCCTAATTGGCGAGAGGACAGGGGTCCTGGAGTTTGAGCGACAGGCCTTTGAAGAATGGTTTCCTTTTCCAGTGCAACAGTTAATACACAGTAAAGACATAGAGCACTACCTGGACTGTTCCAAAGGCTATATGAGGTCCCATACAGCAGAAATAATGGAAGAGAGAGAGAGAGAGAGAGAGAGTATAGAGGATGTAGAGGGCAAATAGAAGTCAGAAAAAGGGATTGTGAGACATAGGAACTCAGAGAAAGAGGAATTAAGAAGAAACTGAGATTGTGGGTATTACAGAAAGAAGGAAGCGAGAGAGATGGAAAAAGCGACTGGGGAAAAAATTGATGCAGCTCTTTGGAAGTCCCCAGTGAGTCCCATTCATGTCTTTCTGTGAGAGAGGGCTTCTGCCAGAAACTCTGGGGAATTTGATTGAGAGATTTGGAAGAATGGCCACATATCTTTATAATGCCTGCAAACTGTGGAGAGACTAGTATATACTTCTTTTGTGACATCACCATGCAGAGCAGGATGTGATTGGATATTAATAGATTCTGGAACTTTCTGGCCATAGTTCTCAAGAATACTCACAGCAGAGCACAAACTTTGAGTGACTGAGTTTGAATGTACAGTATGTTCAAAAAAAGTTCCCAAGTATATTTAATAAAGATCCCCTACAATGGCTTGATCTTAAGAGACTTAAATATTAGGCTCTTATCATCAAGCTATTGTAGAGTGTCTTTATTCACTGGCTTTATTGTCATGTAACACAAGACGCAGTCATTCAGTCACCTCACAAAAAGCCCTGAATGAACACAAACCAATACTCCCCAACACACACACACAATAAAGTGGTAAAGAATAAATCTCCTTTTATTAACAGCTAGTTCACGCTCTCAGTGAACGATGATCTAGGATTTATGCTCATTAAATTTCGCAGAGCCAATTGGAAATCAATGGGGCCAGCCATCACAGACAAACTTTTCTTTTAAGTCCAGTTTATGTTCTTTTTGATCAGTTTCACAGGCCTCTTTCACCCCAGCCAACTCTATTTTGTAATGGAGTGAAATGAGTGCAATCAGGTGTACAAATCGAATGAACAAAGCGTTCCCCTCTGGAGTTGAAACCCATACTCGTACAGTCGTACACTCTCACTCTCTCACACTCTCATTAGCTCTCTGGTTGTTTTGTCTTTTAATCAATGCAAAGAACATAACCACAATTAGCAGCTTTCCCTTATTGATCCCAGGTGAATTAAAGAGAGAGAGAGAGAGAGAGAGAGAAGGGGAAGAATAGATTGCACAGTGAAATGTTCCTCAGAGGTATTCTCCATCATTGTGGTGTTTGATTTATGTGTGTATATTTCAGTGTGGATTATATTTGGGATGATGCAGTTGTGTGAGCTTATGAATTGTATGTATGTGGGTGTATGTATTTAACTATAGTTTGGAGACAAAATTGTCCCTAAATTGTGCTAAATCTGACAAAACCCTTTGGGATCATTCGCCACATCCTCAGTTGGAAAATCAGTTTATAATTAAAGCAAATATATATATATATATATCACACACTATATTGCCAAAAGTATTCGCTCATCTGCCTTTAGATGCATATGAACTTAAGTGACATCCCATTCTTAATCCATAGGATTTAATATGACGTCGGCCCACCCTTTGCAGCTATAACAGTTTCAACTCTTCTGGGAAGGCTTTCCACAAGGTTTAGGAGTGTGTTTATGGGAATTTTTGACCATTCTTCCAGAAGCGCATTTGTGAGGTCAGACACTGATGTTGGACGAGAAGGCCTGGCTCGCAGTCTTCACTCTAATTCATCCCAAAGGTGCTCTATCGGGTTGAGGTCAGGACTCTGTGCAGGCCAGTCAAGTTCTTCCACACCAAACTCGCTCATCCATGTCTTTATGGACCTTGCTTTGTGCACTGGTGCGCAGTCATGTTGGAACAGGAAGGGGCCATCCCCAAACTGTTCCCACAAAGTTGGGAGCATGGAATTGTCCAAAATCTCTTGGTATGCTGAAGCATTCAGATTTCCTTTCACTGGAACTAAGGGGCCAAGCCCAGCTCCTGAAAAACAACCCCACACCATAATCCCCCCCTCCACCAAACTTCACAGTTGGCACAATGCAGTCAGACAAGTACCGTTCTCCTGGCAACCGCCAAACCCAGACTCGTCCATCAGATTGCCAGATGGAGAAGCGTGATTCGTCACTCCAGAGAACGCGTCTCCACAGCTCTAGAGTCCAGTGGTGGCATGCTTTACACCACTGCATCCGACGCTTTGCATTGCACTTGGTGATGCATGGCTTGGATGCAGCTGCTCTGCCATGGAAACCCATTCCATGAAGCTCTCTACGCACTGTTCTTGAGCTAATCTGAAGGCCACATGAACTTTGGAGGTCTGTAGCGATTGACTCTGCAGAAAGTTGGCGACCTCTGCGCACTATCCGCTGACCCCGCTCTGTCATTTTACGTTGCCTACCACTTCGTGGCTGAGTTGCTGTCATTCCCAATCGCTTCCACTTTGTTGTTATACCACTGACAGTTGACTGTGGAATATTTAGTAGCAAGGAAATTTCACAACTGGACTTGTTGCACAGGTGGCATCCTATCACAGTACCACGCTGGAATTCACTGAGCTCCTGAGAGCGGCCCATTCTTTCACAAATGTTTGTAGAAGCAGTCTGCATGCCTAGGTGCTTCATTTTATACACCTGTGGCCATGGAAGTGATTGGAACACCTGAATTCAATTATTTGGATGGGTGAGCGAATACTTTTGGCAATATAGTGTGTGTGTGTGTGTGTATATGTATGTGTGTGTGTGTGTGTGTGTGTGTGTGTGTATATATATATATATATATATATAATATGAAATTGATGACTTGGACCAAATAATAAAGAAAAGCAGCCAATAAGTGCCCAACATAGATGAGGACTCCTTTAATACTGTTTTAAATGCATCCCAGGGTGATACCTCAAGAAGTTGGTTGAGAAAATGCCAAGAGTACAGTTTTAGTCACAACATAGTTCCATTTCTGTTATTCCATAGTTTTGATGACTTCACTATTATTCTAAAATGTGAAGAAAAAATAATAATAAAGAATGAGTGACCCCAAACTTTCGAACGTGTGTGTGTGTGTGTGTGTGTGTGTGTATAACATTAAAACTGAGACAAATGGCTTAAAAGTTACTTGTTTTTAGTGTGGATTTAGTACTTTTTTTTCATTCTGCATTGTCTTTGATTCTGAGCATAGTTGAATCCAACTGTCATAGAATAGATCATAGTCTAAAAGACACCATTTTTGTAGAAATGTGTAGTTACTGTGTTTTGCCTTTACACTGCAGGATAATAATCATAATTACCCTTATATAAAACAATAGAAGTCTGTAGTAGGTCCCTATTTAGCTTCAGTACATAAATGTGTGTGTGTTGTCATCTGGGCAGCACACGCTTCATCAGGGAGCCATGGCTAAGCAGTGATGAATGTGTGTATGCTCTCTGCTTTGGTTTGATTGAATGTCCCGCTCTGATACAGGGGCACATGCACACACACACACTTTATGACAGCCAAGATGGAAAACTGCAGTTTGAGATATAATGAGGAAATTCAGGCACAAACACATACACTGAATGACTGCAGTATTGGATCTAACAAGTAATTTACACACACAAACACAAATAACTTGGGATGCATACACACCAGAGAAAGCTCTGATGGAATGTTTGACAGACAGAAATGCGTCTGCTCCATTTTGAGGATGTTGCCAGAAACATACTTAATGCAAATGCTTTGTCAACATGCGGTCTGGTTGAACATGCTTAATGTGCACTCTTGCGTAACTGTGGCGGTAAGAAACCTCAGTACACAAAGGGGAGATAGTTACATTCAAAAGTCTGTGCTATTACTGGATAGGTTACTATTCAGGTAAGTTGCTTTAAATATATTGACTTTAGATTACTTGCTCAGCAATATTCTCTTCAAACTGTTGCTCCGCAATTAAAGTAGTTGACTTGAAAGAGGAGGGCCGGACCGCTTACACTAATGTCAGCCATAGAGCCCCTTGTGGTTGATGTTGAGAATGCAATGCATACTTGCGTTGTGTTATGAATTGCGGTCTGACTTATTTTGGAATGCAAAAACGCTCAAAATCGAGCTTGCGTAGCTAAAGTGTTTGCGTACTTGCGTGCACTGTAAAATGTATTAAGTTGACTTAAAATAAAAGTGAGGAAACCAGTTGCCTTAAATCAAGTAAATATACTTATTTGGCTCAAGTAAAGTGGACTATTCCTAGTTCACTTTACTTGAGCCAAATAAGTACATTTACTGCCAAATAATTACATTTACTTAGATTTTTTAAGGCAGTCAGTTTACATGCTTTAAATAAGATTAACATTATGTTTTACAGTCGGCCTTGTGGACTGGTCCGTTTAAAAATGTGTTTTGGAAAGCACAATTGGACTGCCTCTCAGAAATTCTAATTGCTCAAATGATACATACATCAGAGTGCTTTGAAAGAAAAATGTAACTGCTCTCAACTTTTCGTTGCATGACAATACACAAATAACGTAAAACACAATGCACTAAATTCACACACACACAGGCACACTTATTTTGCTATATATGCACGTAGAAATAGCTTGTGCGTTATTCTCCTGTGTCATTGTTTTTATCTTCCCAAACTTGAATACATACAAACCTCTGCATTTTAATCAGTTGTTTGCAGTTAGTGTTAAACATGTCTGCACTGCTGTTTTTAATTAATAATCCCTTCCTACTTTCCCAAATGAGGTGGGGAGCAAAAATAACATACAAACACATGCAGACTTAATCAGTGATTGAGGCAAATACCCTTACCATTGGTTTTGTTGTGGCTGTGTTGAAGGATGTAAGGTTTTATCTGTCCGAAAAGCCCCCACTTTTCTCAGTCTATAGTGCAGTCATGGAGCAGATAAACTAGAGAGACAGAAATAGAGATTAAGCAGCAATGCAGAGGTTTGTGTTTATGTGGAGGAGCTCTGCTCTAAATATTGATGGTGTGATATGTGATGATACAGTTTAGTGTTATATGTGGTATTGTCATTCTATATTTGACTTTTGAACATTTGTGTGTTAGAACATCTGAATTAGTGTGAATGATTCCCTTGTGCATGAATTCTAATCTCATCAAACATGAATTAAGTTTTAACAAGCTACTGAAAATTAGATACTATATTTAAATATGACTCATTATTTAATTTTTGTAATAATATTGATTTAATTCTGATTATTTAAATGTTTAAATAAAAATTATTACATCTGTCAGTGGCCATAGTGCAATATTTTGCCCACATTCCCCCGACACCCTTAGCTGTGGTGCTCATATTGATGATTCGAGTCTGGCCTGTAACCATCCTAATCCCATTCGTCTTGTCTCTCCAGAAATTTCATTTGAGTCTCTTTAGCATATACAGTGCATTCAGAAAGTATTCAGACCCCTTCTTTTTTTCACATTTTATTATGTTGCAGCCTAATGCTAAAATGCTTTAAATTATTTATTTTTTTCACATCAATCTACACTCCATACCCCATAATGACAAAGCAAAAACCAGATTTTTGATAACTTTTTTTTTTTTTTTTTTTTATTAAAGAAAAAAACTGAAATATCACATTGACATAAGTATTCAGACCTTTTGCTACGACACTTGAAATTTAGCTCATGCAGGTGCATCGCATTTCTCTGGATCGTCTTTGAGATGTTTCTACACTTAGATTGGAGTCCACTGGTGGCAATTTCAATTGTTTGGACATGATTTGGAAAGGCACACACCTGTCTATATAAGGTCTCACAGCTGAAAATGCATTTCGGAGCAAAAACCATGCCATGAGGTCAAAGGACTGCCTGCAGAGCTCAGAGACAGGATTGTGTCGAGGCACAGATCTGGGGAAGGCTACAAAAACATTTCTGCAGCATTGAAGGTTCCCAAGAACACAGTGGCCTCTATAATTCTTAAATAGAAGTTTGGAACAACCGGGATTCTTGCCACCTGGCCAAACTGAGCAATGGGGGAGAAGGGCCTTGGTAAGAGAAGTGACCAAGAATGGTCACTCTGGTTGAGCTTCAGAGATCATGTGTGGAGATGGGAGAAACTTGCAGATGGACAACCATCACTGCAACACTCCACTGATCTCGGCTTTATGGCAGAGTGATCAGATAGAAGCTTCTCCTCAGGGCAAGAAAGAAAAAGCACCTAAAAGACTCTCAGTCTGTTAGAAACATCTTTCATCTTTGGTCTGATGAAACGAAGATTGAACTGTTTGGCCTCAATTCCAAGCGTCATGTCTGGAGGAAACCAGGCACTGCTCATCACCTGCGCAATACCATCCCAGCGGTGAAGAATGGTGGTGGTAGCATCATACTGTGGTGGGGGCGTTGTTCAGCGGCAGGAACTGGGGGACTGGTTAGGGTTGAAGGAAAGCAGAACGCAGCAAAATACAGAGATATCCTCAATGAAAACCTGGTCCAGAGCGCTCAGGACCTCAGACTGGGCTGAAGGTTCACCTTCCAACAGGCCAATGACTCTAAGCACACAGCTAAGACAATGCAGGTGTGGCTTAGGGACAACTCTGTGAATGTCCTTGAGTGGCCCAGCCAGAGCCCAAACTTGAACCTAATCGAACATCTCTGGAGAGACCTGAAAATGGCTGTCCACTGACGGTCCCCATCCAACCTGACAGAGCTTGAGAGAATCTGCAGAGAAAAATGGCAGAAAATCCCCAAATCCAGGTGTGCAAAGCTTGTCGCATCATACCCAAAAATACTTGGCTGTAATTGCTGCCAAAGGTGCTTCAACTAAGTACTGAGTTAAGGGTCTGAATACTTGCACTATATGGACAAAAGTATTGGGACACCTACACATATCACCTACAGGAGATTTTATGAGATCCCATTCTAAATCCATACGCATTAATATCGAGTTTGTCCCCCCCCCTTTGCAGCTAAAACAGCTTCCACTCTTCTGGGAAGGCTTTCTACAAGATTTTGGAGTGTGTCTGTTGGAATTTTTGCCCATTCTTCCAGAAGAGCATTTGTGAGGTCAGACACTGATGTTGGACGAGAGGGCTTGGCTCGCAATCTCCGTTCTAGTTCATCCCAAAGGTGTTCGATAGGGTTGAGGTCAGGGCTCTGTGCGGGCCAGTCAAGTTCTTCCACACCAAACTCATCCAACCATGCCTTTATGGACCTTGCTTTGTACACTGGGGCACAGTCATGTTGGAACAGAAAAGGGCCTTCCCCAAACTGTTTCCACAAAGTTGGAAGAATAGAATTTTCCAAAATGTCTTAGTAAGCTGAGGCATTAACATTTCCCTTCAGTGGAACTAAGGGGCCTAGGCCAACCCCAGAAAAACAACCCCATAGCATTATCCCTCCTCCACCAAATGTTACAGTTGGCACAATGCAGTCAGGCAGGAAACGTTCTCCTGGCATTCGCCAAACCCAGACTCGTCCATCAGACTGCCAGATAGAGAAGTGTGATTCGTCACTCCACAGAACACGTTTCCAATGCTCCAGAATCCAGTGGCGGCGTGCTTTACACCACTCCATCCGACGCTTGTCATTGGTAAAGTAAGGCTTTCATACAGCTGCTCGACCATGGAAACCCATGCCATGAAGCTCCTGGCGCACAGTTTTTGTGCTGATGTTAATGCCAGAGGAGGTTTGGAACTCGCAGTTATTGAGTCAGCAGAGCATTGGCGACTTTTACGCACTATGCGCCTCAGGACTCGGCGACCCCGCTCTGTAACTTTACGTGGTCTGCCACTTCGTGGCTGAGTTGCTGTGGTTCCTAAACGCTTCCACTTTGCAATAATACCACTTACAGTTGATTGTGGAATACCTAGGAGGGAAGACATTTCACGAACTGACTTGTTGCAATGGTGGCATCCTGTTACAGTACCACGCTCTAATTCAGTGAGCTCTTTAGAATGACCCATTCTTTCACAAATGTTTGTCAAGGCAGACTGCATGGCTAGGTGCTTGATTTTATACACCTGTGAATGGAACTGAATGAAACACCTGAATTCAATTATTAAGAGGTGTGGCCCAATACTGTTTTCCATATAGTGTATGTCAATGTGATATTTCAGTTTTTTTTTTTTTTTCATACATTTGCAGTTATCAAAAATCAATTTTTTGCTTTGTCATTATGGGGTATGGAATGTAGATTGATGTGAATTATTATTTTTTATTTTTTTATTTTTATTTTTTATATAAAGCATTTTAGCATAAAGCTGCAACATAACAAAATGTGAAAAAAATAAAAGGAGTCTGAATACTTACTGAATGCACTGTATATGTAATAAAATAAGCAAAAGTCCCCCAAAATGATTACTAGGTAGTTAGTTGGACAGGTTTTTGCTCTAGGCGACTTTTATTAACACACACACACACACACACACACACACACACACACACACACACACATTGATGGACTAAGGAAACTGGTGTTTAAAGGTTTCTTTCCTCTGTTTATTGTATTTGCAGTTTTCTGGTGTTTTGGTTCCATCATCTTGGTAATAGCAGTAATAACCACCTCCTTCATTACAGGCCACAATCAATGTTTAATTAGAGAAGAATGCGACTGTTGCAGGATGTTGATTCCTGATGGCTTCATTTCCTGTTTTTTTTTTTTTTTTTTTTTTTTTTTTTTACTCATGCATCAATTTTGTTTTCTTGTGCTCTCTGTAATATGGGTTGCACCGAGTCAATTAGTTCTGCCATTGGTTGACACATTGGGTCTGTGTCGACTAGTCGTGGATGATGTCTCACTTTATTTTTCTCCATTGGCCTGCAATTTGTTAAATATGACAATAAAGCTGACCTTGATTGTTGTCATACCATCTTAAGGACGTCTAATTTTTGGGCCTGGGTAGCTCAGTGTTAAAGACGCTAGCTACCACCCCTGGAGTTCGCTAGTTCGAATCCCAGGGCGTGCTGAGTGACTCCAGCCGGGTCTCCTAAGCAACCAAATTGGCCTGGTTGCTAGGGAGGGTAGAGTCACACGGGGTAACCTCCTCGTGATCACTATAATGTGGTTAGCTTTTGATGGTCTCAGATGCGGAGGCAACTGAGATTCGTCCTCCGCCACCCGGATTGAAGTGAGTCACTACGCCACCACGAGGACTTAGAGCACATTGGGAATTGGGCATTCCATATTGGGAGAAAAATTTTTCACACGCCATGTTTTCTGGAGTTTTTTGCTCTAATTTTGTATAAAGATGTGTTTTTCATTGTTTCTTTGGCTGAGTGATTGACACCTAAGGTACACAACAACAGTACAACATTAAATGGACTGCACTTCTATCTTGCAAATACTTGTTTTCTTTAGCTTCAAATTAAAGGGATAGTTCACCCTAAAATGAAAATTCTCTTATCCTTTATTCACCCTCATGTCATCCCAGATGTGTATGACTTTCTTTCTTCTACTGAACAGAAACAAAGATTTTTAGAAGAACATTTCAACTCTGTAGGTTCTCACAATGCAAATGGTGACCAGACCTTTCAAGCTCCATAAAATCACATAAAGGACCCCTTAAAGTAATTAACGTGACTACAGTTGTTAAATCCATATCTTCAGAAGCGATAAGTGTGGGTGAGAAACAGATCAATATTTAAGTCCTTTTTTACTCTAAATCTCCACTTTCAGATGTGAAAGTGAAACTAAACAAGCACCACATGTGATTTCCAGATGTGAAAGTTGAGATTAAATATTGATCTTAAATTTAATTATTGATCTGTTTCTCACTCACACCTATCATATTGCTTCTGAAAATATAGATTTAACCACTGGAGTCAATGGATTACTTTTATGTGATCTTTATTGGATTTTTGGAACTTCAAAGGTCTGGCCACCATTCACTTGTATTGTGAGGACCTACAGAGCTGAGATTCTGCAAATCTTTGTTTGTGTTCTTCTGAAGAAATAAAGACATGCACATCTTGGATGGCATGAGGGTGAGTAAATGATGAAAACATTTTAATTTTTGGGTGAATTATCCCTTTAAATGTGGCTTCTGCTCTGAATAAGGTATATGGAGTGTGTTTTGTTTGAAATGGGAACGGTAGACACCTTTGTTCAAGTTGCACTCCGAGGTCTTTCTTACTCAACCATAATAAGAGAAACATCAAACTTGGTCTGAGATCAGTGTTAAAGGGCAACATCTTGCTACAGCAGCCTGTCAGGCAGGTTGTTTTGGCCTGAGGGAAAACATGATCATCGGTTTGCTCAGTCTGCTTCCACTGCTTCAAAACTGCCAAGCTGACAGCTTGTTTTCGCCAGAGTTTACACATAATGTATGTGGCTAGTTAAGGAGATATAAGCATTTTTAGAGGAAGAAAAGCTGGGACTGTTGTCATATTATCACTTCTTCCTGCTGCAGATTCTGGGTAGTTGGTTTTTTCATGTTTATCCAAGTCTTTTGAATCTAAATCTTGATCTTGAAAAGAAAACACCATGTCTGGTTGCGGTTCCCAGAATTCCTTTCTCACAGTGGTTAATAAAGTTCAGGGTAAAGCTGAAGCAAATCTGTTAGTTACTTAAATCTTCAGTGGAGTGCAACAGTCTGCTTCCAGAAGTAAAAATCCCATTCATTTTTTTCCATAGAGGAATTGATTTTTAACGATAACTTTATAAACCTTTAAAGACAGACCTACCGTGAGCTCTGAGGTTGTTAAACGATGGTATATGCTGTTGTTGATGCCATCAGTGTACGTTATTTCAACTTAATTTAAAAAAATTGCATTTAATAGCCAAATTTGTGGTGAATAACAACACTAGCCAAGATACTAGAGGGCAAAGATTCACCAATCAGAGAAATGCCACAAAGGAGCTCTGTAGCAATTGCCCACTCCCATGACGTACTGTAGAAGGTGTAGTCGATCAAGTACACTCACTGAACACTTTATTAGTCACTCTATGGTCCTAATAAAGTGCCAGACGTGGTCTTCTGCTGTTGTAGCCCATCTGCCTCAAGGTTTGACATGTTGTGCATTCTGAGATGCTATTCTGCTCACTACAATTGTACAGACTGGTTATGAGTTACCGCAGCCTTTCTGTCAGCTCAAACCAGTCAGGCCATTCTCCGTTTACCTCTCTCATCAACAAGGCATTTCCATCCGCAGAACTGCCACTCACTGGATGTTTTTATTGTTTCTGAGTAAACTAGAGACTGTTGTGCGTGAAATCCCACGAGATCTGCAGTTACAGAAATACAATCAACAATCATGCCACGGTCAATCCCTGAGATAAAATTTTTTCCCCATACTTATGGTTGATCTAAACATTAACTGAAGCTCCTTACCCATATCTGCCTGATTTTATGCATTGCACTGCTGCCACACAATTGGATGATTAGATAATCACATGAATAAGTAGGTGTACAGGTGTTCCTAATAAAGTGTTCGGTGAGTGTCGGTCTCCCTGTATTCTCAAATTACTTTTGTATATTTTGGAATATTTTTCAATAAATTTCAAATATATTGTTTTTATACTTACAATCAACAACTTTAAATCAAAATGTTTCTATTGTTTTCCATGCAGTGCTACTGTGCTCAACATGTTGGTTTTTAATCACTTCATGGCATTCCACAGTGTTGCAACTAGCAATACAGGATTCAGGCTCTGTATGTAGGTCAGGATTAGTTCATGTTTTAACCAAGGAATTTGTTTTGCATGACCTCTTCAAAGAGTTCATTGGTTTGTTTGCGAGTCCTGAATATTAGGTGCGATTTTTTTTTTTTTTTTTTTTTTTTTTTTTTTTGCATTTCAGAAGCAGCCCAGGTAAGATCGGTATCGGTTCCGATACTGAAGCTTTTAGACGGATCAGGTATCGGTCCGACCAGCCCGATCCAAATCCGATACTGTGTGCTAGTCATGTTCGTTACTGTCAAGCTCCAAAAATGACATAAAAGAACCATAAAAACACAATTAAAGCAGTTTATATGACTCATGCATTTTATTCAAAGCCAACTGAAGATGTTTGATAGCTCTGTTAATCACAAAAGGCTGTGTTTAATAAGTAAATATATAGTATGCGCAGCGCCAGCGTGTTAGTGAATGGTGCTGCTCTGTTTACAAACACGCTCGTGGCTATTTTAGAATAGTTTTAGAGTTTAGAATGTCAAAATAAAAGCGTGAGGGTTTAAAAAGTGCACGATTTAAATATTACTGCTGTATTTAAAATAATAATAATATTAATAACAATTCATTATTATTATTATTATTGTCATCATAAGTATTTGTTTACAATTTATAACAATATTTAAGTTGAATGGGTTCCAAAAAATAACTGTGTGAATGAAAAGTGGACTGATGTCTTACAACTAAATTGAACAAAAAAGAGATCTGAATCCTTTAAAGTCCAGATGCAAGTTGAAAAGGCAAAAATAAAACACTGGTTTCTTTTCTACTGAAGACTTGAAGATTGGAATTACTGTTAATTTTGCTGCTACATTATCCAGTATACTAGTTAACAATAAGGTTTCTTAAGCTTTACATTTATATTGAAATAATTTGTAGTTAGAGGTTTGTGTTTCTTTACATATTAAAGAGCACACCCAATTAGTTCCACACAATAATGTAAAGAGATTCTAAACTGATTATGCAAAAAAACAACACTGGTATAGGACCGGGATCAGTATCGGCCGATACTGAGATTTCCGGTATCTGAATCGGATCGGAAGAGAAAATGTGGTATCGGTGCATCCCTACTTGTTACCAGATACTTCATAAACATGTCTGGAGTGAAAGATGTGGGGTATGAGCTTTCCAAAACATTTGGAAATGTGCCGCCTGTCCTCGCCTGTGCTAAATAATGTGCTACTTATGGTGAAAGATTTGATTTCCAAGCGTAAACCCTGTAGTAGTGATAGACTGGTATATCTGCCGATACTTTGGCCATTTTGAACTTTGTCCGATAACTGTAGCTGATTGGCAGATTAACATTAATTTCAGAAGTTTTTGCGCATCTCATTTGTTATCATTAAATGGTAGTACATTTATATCTGCAGTATACTGGCTATCGACCACCCTGCTCTTTAAATATTGGTATCAGCATTGGCCATTAAAATAACCCGTATTGTTCGACCACTACCTGTAGCACTGTTTCCAAATGTAGTCAACACCGTGTATGTGTGTAGAACTGTGCAAGGTGTATGGCTTCAATTTAATCTGAGGCAGGAGAGTTTGATTAGCCTTCTGTGCACAGATGGGCTCTTCAGTGTGATTACAATGCTTTTCATTAGATTTCATCACATCTCCCCTTTTTCTTGTTTCTTTTACCCCCATCCCCCAGATCCTTATCTTTTTCTTTCACCCACACTTGATTAATCAGAGTAGAATGATGGAAGGTAGATGTGACTGAAGTGAAGAGGTAATTGCGTCGCAGGTGTGTTGATATGAGAACTGTTATAGATTCAGTGATGTCATTTAAACCAGCAGTGAGTCGCAAACTCACTCACGACTGTCTCTGCCAGACACTCGCACTCGCATGCACAAATAAACCTCTGGGAACAGTCGTTCATACATATGCTTAAAGACTGGGTGGATAGTACGAAGGTGAGTAAGATGGGTGATACCACTTATGTTCTTTTCAGTCTGATACTAGGTAGTACCTAGGGATGCACCGATACCACTTTTTCTCTTCCAATATCTGAAATCTCAGTATCAGCCGATACCGATCCGATACCAGTGTTGTTTTTTCATAATCAGTTTAGCGTATCTATACTAATAATATCTATACTGATGCTAATTATATGTAAAATAAAAAAAAAAAAAACACAAACCTTTAACACATTTCAATATAAATGTACAAACTATTAAGAAAAACTTTTAACTAGTCTAATGAGTAATGCTGCAGCAAAATTAACAGTAATTCTAAGTGTAGAAAACATTCAACTTGTATCTGGACGTTAAAGGATTCAGATCTCTTTTTTTTAATTTTTTTTTTTTATTTAGTTGTACGACATCAGTTCACTTGTCATTCACGGTTATTTTTTTGGAACCCATTAAACTTAAAACTTAAATATTGTTATAATTTGTTAACTAATAATAATAATACATTATTATTATTATTGACTTATAAATCAACAGTAATATATTTCAGTTGTGCACCTTTAACTTTAAAACCCTCTGGCTTTTATTTTGACATTCTGAACTCTCCAGGAAGTTCTGTATGTGTCTGTTTGTAGGCAAGTTCACAGTAGTTGAATTCGCTTCTTATTAAAATTCTGGTAAAATGCACTTCCGGTGATGTTCTAAATGCATATTATAAGTGAACCGAACTATTGAGAGCCTACATCTGAGATGTTCGTGAGTAGCGCTCAAATGTTGCGCAACACTTGAAGGCTAAAAATAGCAGTGTGTGTGTGTAAACAGAGCAGCGCCATTCAAAAACGTGCGGGCGCTGCACGTGCATATTATATATTTACTTATTAAACACAACCTTTTGTGATTCACAGAGCTATTGCACATCTTCAAGTGGCTTTGAATAAAATGTACGAGTCATATGAACTACTTCAGTGGTGCTATTATTGTTCTTTTATGGCATTTTTGGAGCTTGACAGGAATGAACATGACTAAGAGTATCTGATTTGGATCGGGCTCGTCGGACCGATACCCGATCCTCTAAAAACGTCACTATCGGAGCCGATATCTATCCAGGTATCGGATCGGTGCATCCCTAGTAGTACCAAGGTCAGTAACCCTGATGTTTATACTATTCACAATACATATCAAAATGTTTTTCTCATTTCTGAGGATAAAATTGGTAAATGTAGCTATTTAACATTTATTTTGAACTAAATTTTTTCTATTTTTTAACATTTTGAGAAGTGTGCAATTTTTGTTCCTCTGGCACCACCAAATGGAACAATTCACCCTAAATAGGAGTAAACTGCCAGTTATTAGACTTCTTTTTTTTTTTTTTTTTTTTATAAATTTTTTATAAATTTATTTTTAGCTACTTTCACTTTTAAGCAACTTTTAACTTTTTTCCACTTCAAAGCTTATTATATGTATAAATTGTTTAGCTGAATTAATAATATATTATTTATAAAAATCATTAGTTTAAAAAATATACATGTAGGTTAGATATTTGATATGTGATTTTAATATATCGATACTTCAAGATCCATCCACCCATCCCCAAAGAGTACATTTTTCTTAGTTCAAAGTTACACACATTTATGCAAGTACAAAAATGCTTTCTTGCGTCACTGTTTTTCTGGCTTGTCTCCATAATAAACACTATTCCCTGTTTGTAACCGTGAATGGCAAAACAGTTTATGCTTTAATGCTATCACCAAATATTTTATTTGTAAAGAAGCATTGGAGCATGTGGAGATACCTCATAACTGACAGGAAATGCATAACCACACCATTCACATTCTTTTGTGCAGGAAACATTGAGATAACAGATCTTAATCTGATAGGAATCCGGCATTGGATTTCTTTATACGTTTTGTTAACACAAGAAAATAATTCATCACGAACATAATTTCCAGCAAGGCTCAAGAGGGGTTCTTCATGGTGGATGCCAATCAATACTGAGTATCGCGTTTCTTGGCTGGTGTCACATCGCTTTTTTTTTTTTTTTTTTTTTGTCTCTCTCTATAAACTGTATTATAGACCTCTGTGGTTATAGAGTTCCCACTCTGCAAGCCAATCACTCTGCTGCATAAATGTCACTGATTAAAACTGCTTTTGGTACTGTTTCATGGATCACTTGGTGCATGATGGCTCTAATCAGCATGTTCACTTCATTAAGAGGTAGAAGCATAATGGTTACAAATCTAGGCCATCAGTTGGAGTTTTAGTTATTCAAATACATAGGCTGAGGCTTCCTCAGGCTTCAGTTCTGCTCAGTCACATTATTAATTTAAATAAGTGTTTAAGTAAACTAGAAGATCTGACTTTAGATTAACACTAATTATCTGAGTTCTTAGTGTGTCTAAGGCCTGTTTTACACTGAATGTATAAGCAGCTTATAGTTATTTTGGTGACTATTCAATGTTGCCGTATTTACACTACCCACATATGCGACGCTGCAAGTAGAGTTTCAGTGCTGAGCTTATTTTTGCTGCGCATAGTACATAAAACTAAAAAAATGCTCTCTTGCAATATGGACTTTTATGAAGCAACAGGAGATAATGGAGTGAACTTCTACCCCACATGCAGTGACAGGCTCACAAATATCACTTTCTATTTAGTAAATTTAAATGAATTCAGAAAACTATAGGAATAGTTCACCGAAAATGAAAATTCTGGCTCTCACTTTGTTATATGTCTTTAACTACTATGTACTAACATGAACATATACACAATACAATGTTGTTCTGCAAAATTCTCACAAGATTCACATTTGGTGCTACTGAGGCTGAGGTACGGTGGATTTTAGAGTCGTGTTAGGGTTTAGGGTAAAGTATAGGTAGGGTTATGCTTAGGGGGTAAGGTAGACAGTGTAACTACAGATGTAATTAAATGCAGGTACTTTAAATGTAAGTGCAATGCAACAACACATGTAATTATTACATTATTACATTGTAACATGCTTAAGTGCATGGTAGTTAAAGACAGCTAATACAATAAGTCCAAATTCTGTCATTATTTACTCAGTGTCCCTAATGTCGCTCCTAACCTGTATAATTTACTTCTATCAAACATAAAAGAAGAAAAAAAAAATCTTCACACCTCTTTTTGCCATATAAAGTTAATATTGATTCCAGGCTGTCAAGCTCCATAAATGATGAAAACACCACAAAACCAAAGTAAATGTTCTCGATAAGACTTGTGCACTCTATTCCAAGTCTTATGATGCCATTTTTATCACTTTGTGTGAACAAGCTGAAATGTTAGTCGTTATACACTCTCAAATCATTGATCAAATCCCATGTTAATCAAATAAGGTCTCATTGGTTGTTTTACGTCACCTGACCAAATGTCATGACAAAACTACTAGTGAGGTTTAATGTTAATCTTTGTTTGGATTCTGTGTAGATTTGATTACAGTGTGGATTTAAATGTAGTCCTCTTCATTTATGGCCTTTATTAAAGGAAATACTCAGTAGTAACCCAGGAATCGGTTATTTTCTGTACAGAGCCGCAGCTGAATGCTGTCAGTATGTAAGCACAATGCGAGTCTGTTGTTAAAGTTTCATGCTGCGCTTGCGTGTGAGGTGTGAAAAAGGCTTAAGTCTGAGGCCATCTGAGTCTTGTTTAGACTGGTCAGAGTGCAGTAATGCCTCTCAGGAAGCACAAGGTGTCTGGATCAATGTGTGCTCTTAGTCCCCACTCTTAAGTGTTCTCATGCAGAGATGTCTGACTGTAAACATCTCTCAATATGCACCGGATGAATGTTTTTATGAGTGTAGGTGTATCATTTGTGAATGGGGTCAGGCAGTAAAAGATTAAAACTGCCTTCAAGTCGCTCTTGGAAATTTATTGAGCTGTAAGATGTTAGGTCAGAGTCTTGTAAGTCACCCAGTGTTTTTTTTTTTAATGGACCCTTTAAGTGCAGTGCAGTAATCAGTATGAATGAATATGGTATATTATGAAAATACTCTTATTATTGTCTTTAGCTACATGCCTCTGTCCTCTTGTCTTTGTTTTCACACTAATAAAAATACTAGCCCCTGACAGAGTCTGTCTTGTGGGTGTCCTTAGCACAGTGGGTGATGCTGAGCTCAGCTTACCTAGCATTGCATTCACCCAAGCGTTTGTTTGTACAGGACTTAATCAATTAAGAAAGTAAAAAAAAAAAAAAATTGGGTTTATAATTGACATTTGCTTTAATGAATAGTAATTGTTTTAGCAGGGTAAGGGAAATTAAGATTAGGGCAAGCTGTTCAAGGGATGGCAATATTATTTTGTTCTGTGGACATAAATGGGTGAGGACAGAAATGTTTGCTCGGTGGATTTTGGATGAAAGTTTAGGTGGAAGTGGATGGATCTACTTTATATTGGCCAGATTTAAGATCAGGATTTCATGAGACTTTGCTTTAGTTTATAAAAATACTCTTTCAGCAGTCAAATTGCTGGCACATTTAACTTTTAAGCTGTACAAATCTCCAATGAACTCCGGATTTCCAGTGTGAGGTTTGTTGTTTAGATATCTTAACGTTTGAATTTATGGTAGTTGGTAAGAGCTTGGTTTGCCAGCCCAGCAGGTTTTTATTTTTTTATTTTTTTTTTGAGTTGGCCATATTCATTATAATTACTACCAAAGCAGATTCTAGAATAACTGTTCTCCATGTGTGTCTGGATATGAAGGCTCAATGACTGTGGCCTTTTCTGGTGAACATGATTGATGAAGGCCTCGCAGCCACAGACTTCACTTTTATCTTTGAGATGCTCATCTGAGATCAGTTTTACAGTTTGGCTGGCATTGATTGGGGCAGAATGTGGGCTTTGCAAACTGGTTCTAGATCAGCGGGACAGAACGTCTTGTCTCAGATTTCAGGCAGATGAATCATGGGGCATCTTGCTTTTCACGCTCTGAGACGGCGGGAAATTGCTTCCAATAATTCCACACCCTCCTCTTGCTCGTCTGTTGTTTTCCATGACATTATCCAAGATGATGTTGTGTAATTGCCAAGTTTGCAGCTACATAACATCTGTCATTTTTTGTTACAAAAATTAGCTCCTCAAGCCAAAACATTGTTGTTTTTAATTATTTTTTTTAAAATTGAAAATAACAGTTACAGTACTTTATTTACATTATTATGATTCTAACGTCTACTGTACAGAAGACCAAAAGCTGTCTTAGAAATGAGGATTCAAATTCTTCATTATTCTTTTTCTTTTGAATTTGGGGTGAAATATAACGTAGTCAGGTTTAACCCTAAGTTTTCTTGGTGTTTTCTTTACTTTATTTACTATGTTGTGGAACCCAAAAGGAGAATTTTGTTTAATCTTTATGCAGCTCTATTGCCTACAACAGCAGTTCATAGTGCCTTCAGACTTTCAAGCTACTAAAATGACATAAAGCACCATAAACGTTGTCCATGCAATTTGTGCTCTGAATTCCAAGTCTTCTGAAGACATACAATAGCTTTTTTACACTCAAATAAAATTTATTTGAGCAAATCAAATATGGTGCAGGTATAATGTCATGCTGTTTGATGATGAGTTGGGTGAGAACCAATGATGTTTGATATTTTTTGCATCCATCCATAGATGCCGTATTTGATATAAGAGCTGCAGTAAATCATGAAATGATTTTTGCTTGAACTATAACTTTGAGGAAAATACCCTAATATCAGCTAGAATAGACTGAACTTTGGGGCAATGCACGATGGTTACCCTTTATAATTGAATCTGGCTTGACAGTTGCTTCATGCTTTTCATTGGCCAGTGAGAACGAAAGGGTGTACAGACATTAAAGCAAGACTCTGGGACTTGCGGATTAATGGGGACAATTCACTCACAGGGTATTTTGGTCTCCAGGGTTCAAGAGGACCTCGTTTCACAAGCCAACTAGTAAGACGTGCAGCTGCAATACTCCATTAAGATATCACACACATACACACATAGTCAAAAGGAAGAAGCAGAGACAATATTAAACCCAGGCACACAGTGGTTACACCTCTGCTTCCTCAAGCAGCTGTCTTGAGAACATGTCATTTGGGACTGTTTAATCTACACAAAACTACACACCTTCAAACAAACTTACACACCTTCGATCTATCCCATGAACACACAAACACACACTCATTTACACCAGCTAACATGCACATTCTCGCACTTTCAGGAACAAATTGCTCTCCGCCCATGTACACCTGGCTGTCAGGTGTAATGTCTCTACAAACGAAGGCATTCACAAGAAGACATTTGTATTCATTTAGGCATTGAGAATGGCTCTATTATGAGTGAGGTGAATGAGGGAGGCAGCATTTGACAGCTCAGGGTAATGACTACTCTCAGTCCTCTTTCTCAACGACAGCACCTCAGACAGGTTCATTACATTAGCCCATGTCTCATATCATGCTCTGATCTGTCACATTGTAATAAAGATGAATATCTCACCATTTCAATTTTGCCTTGTAATAAATTGTCCATAGGTAGAGCTGTAGGCCGGGTTGGCAGCTGTTTTTTTTTTTTTTTTTTTTTTCTTGTTTATTTGACATCGTGGCCCCTTTGAGATAACCCACAAAGACATTGCATAGTCAGGAGTGTCAGTGTTGAGGTATGTAGAGCCCATTAAATCATAATTGGAGTTTTGTGGCTTTTAGTCCATGTCTGGTCCATGTCATGTGTACTTGATTTGTACTAAATACATGTACTAAATTTGAAAGCTTTAGCTGATATGTAGCCATTTAGAATTAAAATTCTGGGAATTTGTGGGCAAACAGGTAATAAAATGTATCTCATAGACTCATCTTGGATTACACACATTCTTGTCCAATCAAATACTCTTTAGAAGAAGAATGTCCCTCACCCTAAAACTGACTAACACATAGCAAATAATGGTTCATGGCTGTGACGCATTTCAGAACAGGGCAAGCCCTTCAATATGTCCTGCCTAATTTACTGTTTCAGTAGGAATACAATTAACACAGGGAAGCCATTTCATGAGGTCTTTAAGTATTTGTGCTGCTGTTTGCTTTGAGGCCAGTACAATTATATGAATAGACTTGTTTGAATAGCTACATATTGTATGTGAGATAAAAACCAAACGATACATGTCAGAACTGGTTGCTTTTCTTTCGGAACTAAAGACAGGTTGTTATTGTAATTAATTAAATTCCTGGGAGGAATGATTGTGCATGCCTGAGACATTTGTATGATATCACTCCCTGTTGCAGTCTACAAACATGCTTTTCTTTCTTGGCAAAGGAACAGCTCCTTTTGATGTTTAGAAATTTGGTGCCATCTCCATACAGCAGGGAAAGTAGATTTTTAGTGGGAAATCACTATGTTTAGCCTGACATTTGCACTCTCTTAGATGTGGCCTGTCAAATCCCTGCCTTTTCTAAAGTTCTACAATTTTGAAGGATAATTCTAGATTCAGTGCTGAAATCTCATGTGTAGTAATATACTTGTTAAATTGAGACAACTGTAATGTAATCGCTTACGTAAACCCTGTAACTTTGAAATGATACAAGGATTCTGGAAAGGGACTGTTTACATAAAGGAAACTCTACCTTCAGAAAGTGATTAGACATTCATCTGCCAACAACTGTAGTTCTACAACTGAAAAGATGATCAAGACAACTTTACAGCTCAAATATCACACATTTTTTTTATACAAGAATTAATTTATCCAAAAGTTGGAGCTCAATATTTATTCTTTTAAACCATCCAGAATACCTTGACCTATTCCATTGTAATTGCAAACAAAAATATTGTTTTTAATTTGCTCAATCTGAGGTCAAAATTATTAATATTAATGTTTTATTATTTTTTATTACTTTATTTAAAATTAAATATTTATTAATTTAACCTCTAATTCTGAAGCTGGCTGCCACCAGCAATTTTTCACACAAATTTAAAAGCTCACCATTTACACAATGTGGAATAATTGCAAAAAATTGGTCTAATTTTTCATAGAACCCCCCCCAAATAAAAATAAAGACTCCAATTATTCATAAATTATATTGCATGTGTTTATAATCTTATGATAATCTGAAAAAAATGTTGTTGTCCAAATTGGTAAGCATGTAATTTTGGTTCTGTTCACCCCATCTCCCTCCAAATAGTCTTATTTTATTCCACTGGATGGCAGGAAGTACTAGAAAAAAATCTTCCGTTACAAATGCCAATCTGAAATGTAGGTGGCACTATAACGCATTTTGGCCATCACAGATGTGTTTGTCCATAGACATTCAGTCTAATTTTCAGTTCAAGCACCACCCTCATTGTTTCATTGAATATCTTAGCCTCTGAGTGGACTAGAAGCTTAATATAGGTGTCATTAGAAAGCTGAGATCCTCCCCTTTGTTGTATAATATTTTATCATTAATAGTCGATAACATATATTTCTGAAGATTTGCTTAGCATGCTTTTCCTGCGGCATTGCATATTTTGTTCTGGACATCTAAGATATAACATTGGATTATTCATAAAAGCAAACTCACATACAAGTAAACAATGGCTCATTTTTTAGAGAACTTCCTAAGGTAAAAGCAGATACAAAGTTTTTAGCTATTTGGGGCTTACAGCAGCAGTTGTCTGTGCATAAAAGAGACGTTCATATTTGATGTCTTATCTATCCATCTTCTAAAGCCGCTTGTCCTATGAAGGGTCATGGGTAGTGCTGGAGCCTATCCCAGCTGTATCGGGGTGAAGGCAGGGAAACACCCTGGACAGGTGGCCAGTCCATCACAGGGCAAACACACACAGATATACACATTCACACACTCACACCTATGGGCAATTTTAGAATTTCCAATTCACTTGACCTACATGTTTTTGGACTGTGGGGGAAACCGGAGCACCGCAAACATTGAGAGAACATGCAAACTCCACACAGAAAGGCCCTGGGTGAGCCAGGACTCAAACCAGAGAACTTCTTGCTGTGAGGCAACAGTGCTACCCACTGAGCCACCAAAATAAACAACAGACTAATCCGTACAGTCATGTTCCTGAGAATGAGAGCTTTCATTTGATATATGTGTCTATTTAAGTGCTATTTTAAAAACTTTTATATTCATATTAATAATTCTACCACATAACCACCAGGTGGAGCTTATTTGCGACATGGATGTTTTAAGACCTTATTTTGATATTTTAAGTAACATACATGCAGAAGTGATCTATGAAAAGTTCATATTCTAAGCTTTCAAACTATACCACATATGCCCGACTTAGGTATACGGGGACTTGAGCATTTTAAGCGTAAACTTTTTTTTGCGATATAGCGCCCCCTTTAGGTTAAGTACATATTGTTTTTCTATTTAATATTTTATGTAATATATTTTAATTATTTTTATTATTGCTTTTTTTTTTTTTTATTTAAACTCAAATTCTTAACACAAATGCAGTCGATGAAGCTCAAGGTGTTGTGAACCTGAAACATTCCTTTTTAATGCATGGTCAGGTTTATTTCTGGTAAATCAGAAATAGACTGGGAGATGTGTTTTCATTTCTTAAGTGTTCAGGCTAAATTACACCATCTCCTCGCCCCTCCCCTATTGGCATCAAGACCCCAAACAGACTGCAGAGGAATCTCAAACATCCTGAACATAACCAGATGTGTAACCTCAGCCCCCAAACCCTCTCTCCTCTTCCCCTAAATTTCTCTCCTCCTCCAACTCTTCCCTCTCAGTCAGTCTGTTCCTCTTACTTGTGGACTGACCTTACAATCCTGGGACTTTTATAAAACAAACCTCAAAGTTATAGTGCTGTTTGCAGGTAAGAGGTGCTTTAAGGCATAGTAATGCATTGAGATCAGAATAGAACAGATATGACCTCTGATCTGATCAGTAGTCTTTGGAATCTTTGAATCTGTGCTCTCGTCAGTGTGAGCCCCCCCCCCCCCCCCCATGCTCTCTGTATTTGTATCTGTATTGTTTTCTTTCTCTTTCTCTTTAGGATCTTGATCTCATGATCTCTGACTGATAAGTTGGCTCACAGACTATTTTGCAAATCTGTGGATTTGTGTGGAGTACGTTTAAATATGGTAAAATGTACTAAACTGAGCTGAGAATACCTTACTTTTAGCTGAAAGCCTACACTGTAAAAAAATAAAAAATAAATAAAAACATTTTTAAAAAAATTTCCTGTTAAATTTACGGTAAAAAACTGGCAGCTGTGTTTGCCAGATATTCACCGTGAAAAATACGGTAACCACGTTTCAGGCTTTACGGGATGTAATTTTGATGCCTGCTTATTTTACGGTGCATTTCCGTCATTTATATTAAATAATAAACTTGATATATTAACCTTCTGAAACTGTAAACATCTGCTTTTCACTTTATAATGTATTGTTAATCACTGTAGTAATTACAAATGGGCACATGATGACATGTTCATGAATAGAGGCCCTTCTTGGAGCAATGACCAATAAACATTTAGAGACAGTGCTCACTCACTCAAATATGAAATTAAAGTAATGTAATAAATATTAACTAAACTACATCAAATATAACACAGAAAGCCCCAATGTACATAACTGATATTAAAAATAAGAAGAAACATAGCTATTTCCATAAAATATAATGAAATGAACTGGGTCATGTAGAGAATTCTGGGAACGCCCAATTATTGTTTTTTTTACCGTAATTTTAACAATTTACTGTAAAAAGTACATGCACACTCTTCTTAAACATAATATCAATTTTTACTGTTAATCATACTTTTTACATATATATTTTTACAAAATTTTACCATAAAACTACATGTATTGTCTTATATATATATATATATATATATATATAAAAATTCAGTATATTTTAAGGTAACTACCTGTTAACCAATTAAAGTTTTTTTTTTACTGTAGCATTTTTACCATTAAAATAAACATTTTGTTTTACAGTGTACTCATTTAAATTAGCCAACATATTTAATAAACAAACATACAAGAGGTGGGGAATATGTAGGCTTAGAACTTTATGAAGGTTCAACATTGCAGTTCTGTGGAACACTGAAAAGCTTGACAAGATTATCTGAGTTATGGCTCATGTGAAGTCCGGTATGGTACACAGTCAGTATGTGTAATTTACATATTTTCAGGCCCCTGGTTCCACTTGTTTGAGTATAACAATTACTCATTGCTGCTTAGCTCCAAATAAATTGTCTTCAGAGAGCAGATTGCATTCTTTGCATCTCTTGCAGTGTATCCGTGACGAACATGCAAGTGCGAAGCTGTGCACATGAAGTTTTGGTGGTGAATCCAAAGGTACAAATACTTCAGTAACAGTGAAACTGGCATCTTTTGGACCGACCAATCAAACCAACAGCTTTAGTTTCTTATCCTCTCTTTCTCAATAAAAATGTACACTTCCCTGCAATATGTTCCCCTTATCTCCATATGTTCTAATGAAGTTGTCTGTAATTTGTAGAATGTCTTAGCACCCATCTGGTCATTGCTCTCTCTCTCTCTCTGCTGGTCTCTCTGTCAGTGCTCGGTGGGGCATAAGGCATTATGCTGCAGATGATTTCTTGGCATTCTGTCCTCTCAGGCATGACAGGCTGTTTCCTAAGAATGCTCTTGAAGACATCCAGCTCACCAGAACTTGACCTATTGATTTTAAGACATGCTTTCAAGAAGGCCTCACACAAATTAGCTGTGAGAGCTGGATAGAATAGTGCCTAGCAGATGGTGGATTTGAGTTGACACAGCTGTTGATTTGATGTCAACATGGAGTCCATCACCTATCAAACCTTAAGCTCATCTACCTGCCAAGGTGTCCCTCACAGACTTTGCCCATTACACTATAGGGCTGGGTGGTAAAGCTTAAAAAAATATATTTTGCTATTTTTTAGCCCCTTGACAAAATTTGATATCTAGTAGGGCTTGGTATTTATAGCGATTTCCCGATTCGTTTCCGATTCACAATCTTTCGATTCGATATTGATTCATAATGTCTCTTATGCTTACATATAAAAAAAGTATTTCTTAGCTAATGCTGTTAATTATACAGGGGACCTATGTACATTTAAGGAAGAATTAATTAATTTTCATTTTGGTCACATTTTGGCTTTTTAAAAATGAACATCCATGTATTCAGTCAATAAAAAATATATTATATTTAAGATTATTTTTTGTTACACGTTTGTTAAATTGCATTATTTGTACTATTTAGAAGTATTTACATTGATTTGTTGAACGTGCTAAAACCGGTACTGTCTTTTAGAAAACCATATTCTGTAGACTATCTGTAGATGAGCGCATGTTAATGAGAGAGAACTTGAATGGCTTTATTTCATCTGTGCCATGCATGATTAGAATTATTAGAATAGAATTGTTTTATTTTTGTTTTTGTTTTTGACCAACAACTGACTGTAAAGAACAAAAAGAATATTAAAAGAGACATTATTCAATGACAAATGAGTTGCGTGGATCTTGTCTTTGGACACCCATTACACAGAACAACTTTTACTGTCAACACGCAGTAAAAGGATCTCACTGCTAAATACTCCACTACTATACTACACAATTACTGGTGAGTGAAATGTAAACATTTACCAGCCAGTTGCCAAATATATAAATGTCGCATAGCACAAAATTTGGTTTCTAATGCGAGTGATTTCCTGTTATTATAGTAAAGGGTTGCGCCAGGACTTTGGTTGCGGTTAGGGTAAAAGATCGATCTTGGAACTTAAGAATTAATATCGAGATCGTTCAAATGAAGATCGCGATGTATCAGAAAATCTATATTTATGTCAACCCCTAATATCTAGAGATTTATGTATTTGCTCTGAAGTGGATGAAATATTTATTTTTTTTAATTAGATGCAACATTATTTCATTCAAACAGCCATTGTAGCGAAATGGATTGGAAATGTTAAAGGTGTTGTAAGCGATTTTTGCCATTCTAGAATTTCCACAAGCTGAGCCTATGGATTAGCCACAACCCCTCTTTCCAAAGCCCTGCACTCCAAACACACTAGAGACAGCCATCGAGCAGAAACGGTTGTCAGAAACAACAGTGGCAAAATAGCGCACTCTTATGAGCAACATGGCATAAAAATGGCATTAAGCCTCAATAATTCACTGCTACTACAATACGATGGGAACACACAACATGAATGACAGCCAGAAAGTGTCAGTGACTGTGGCCCCAGACACATTTCTGTTTGCTGTTTACAGAGTTTAATGCTGTCACAAATACATTATTTCATGAATATCTTTCAGGGAGTAGGACATTTTTTTTTGCATACCTTTCCATGAGAAAATCACTTGCAGAACCTTTTATGTAAGATTTAAAACACAGAAGAAAAAACAAAGTTACAAATAATCAAGGCATGTTTTCCCACACTGTTTTTACTAATGCACACAAGCAATATTCTCCTACATAAATAGTTACAAAAACATTTCTTGCAAGAAAAATGCCATGCAATGAATTGCTGAATCACAGTTAAAAATGTATTCATTCGGAAATCAGAATTAACAATTTCAACGTTGTTTTTGTGACTGAAATTAAAATTAAAAGTCATAACACACTCTCAAAAATAGGGTAATGAATGGCCAAACTAAACGCATTAAAATCATGTTATACACAGTGTTGCTTAATTGTACTGCAAAATAATCGCCAGCAAAATCATTATGTAAATATTGTGAATAATCAGTATATCACCCAACTGGAGTTGGGAACCAGAGGGATGCGCCTATTATATATTGGCACATTGCTTTTAGAAGCGGGAGTGTGTCATTATCATATGGGCCTCTTCAACATTTTCTATCTGACTGTTATGGAGCTCTCTCTCTCTCTTTCACTCAACTTCTTTCATGTTTTAGAACATGATTGTGAAGTAAGAATTAATTGGGTAGGGTCTGACCACTGTGGCCGGTGTTGCATGACAAGCTTGACTGACCATCATCCGACATATGCAATCTTCAGGACTCTTGGAAATATGCAGATGTCTTTCATTTCATTGGTTTTCTCTATTTTGTCCTTTAATGCCTTAACTGCACATTTATACTATATTAAAATTCACAATGTTGAATTAAAAACATCCATTTCCATTTTCCCCTTAATCTCCTCTCAGTTCTCCTCACTTCTGAACTCCTGCCGAATAAAGAGGCCTCAGTGTTTGTGGCTTTGTCCACTTCATCACATGATGAATTTACCCATTCTTTCTCTCAGCCTGGCCTTGTTGTCTAATCTGCTTCTCACCCTTTTCTCTTGAGTCTCTTTCTCTGTGACGAGGAATGTGTGAACACGTCCGTTTGTGTGCCGGTGACTCTGCCGAGCGTTAGAGCCTGTGTCACGCCCAGTAGAGCGTAACGGGTCTGGGCCTGCCAGTCAGTGTGGTTAGAGTGTGAGTGTACATGTGTTTGTGTATGTAATGTACTATTTACACTTCACACTACCTCAAACATGTCTTAAACATAGATATTAATATTTCAGTATTATAACAAATTTACCTTTTGGATTTTAGAAAGTTTAGGCTGAGTGGGAGTGAATATATTGATGACCGAACATACTCTCTCTTTGTTCCAAAACCTAGTATGCTGCCTATGTAGACAGGAGTTTATTGCATCATAGGCACACTCCCAATGCAAAGGCTGTTCCAAAAGCTAGTCAGTTAAATGTTGCTGCCTTATAAGAAGCCATTTTGGGCAACATCACATGGCAACCAGTGCTGGGTGATATGTCTTCCACAAATATATATATAGATATTTTTCACCCTATTGATGATATTTGATAAACACTCACTGAGCACTTTATCTGGAACAGTTGTACCCCTACTTATCATGCGATTTATCTAATCAGCCAATTGTGTGGTACCAGTACAATGCATAAAATCATGCAGATACAGGCCAAGAGCTTCAGGTAATGTTCACATCAACCAATCATAATGGGAAAAAAATGTGACCTCAGTGATTTTGACCGTGGCATGATTGTTGGTGCCAGACGGGCTGGTATGAGTATTTCTGTAACTACTGATCTCTTGAGATTTTCACACACAACAGACTCTAGAGTTTACTCAGAATTGTGCCAAAAACAAAAAACATCCAGTGAGCAGCAGTTTTGCGGACAGAAATGCTTTGTTGATGAGAGAGGTCAACGGAGAATGGCCAGACTGGTTTGAGCTGACAGAAAGGCTGCAGTAACTCAGTACAATTGTAGTGAGTAGAATAGCATCTCAGAATGCACAACACGTCGAACCTTGAGGCGGATGGGCTACAACAGCAGAAGAGAATATCGGGCACTTTATTAGGACCAGAGTTTTCCTAATAAAGTGCTCAGTGAGTGTATATTTCATATACAATGATATATAATGGCTTAAAAGCATTATTTACCTTCATATATTTTTACTAATACATTTTGTGATTGAATAAACTACTGTACTCACTTTTTTGGAAACCAGTTGAATTTTTTATAATACTAAATTAGTACTGTGGGACCTAGTCAAGTTTATTATTATGGTATAATACGAATTATCATTAATATTTTGAGGATTAGATTTGTGTTATATATTTGTAATATATTTTTCCTACTTCACCTTCATCTTGGACTTTTGACACAAAGTGCACTGTGTATTCGACAGTTTACAGTGTTCTGCATCTGGTGAAACATTTTAATCTTCTCTGAATTTACAAGTTTTAGATATCTCCCCTGCCCTATCCCAAAGTGGGCTTTTTATTCCAGATCAACCTCCATAATGGTTTTAGAGCAACTTCCAGATTTATTTTAGATCAACCCTGCTCAGCTGAAGCTGATTTGCTGGTTTAAGATGGTCTAGCTCGTCCCCCAGCCTGGCCAAACTGGTGTCCAGCCAAGGTGACAAGTGCCCAAACCCCCTCTAAAACCAGAAATCCAGAGAAGCCATGACAAGCGTAGGTTGTTAAGTTGCTTTTTTTCCTCAGCAGAGAACAGCAATATCAATATAATATAATAGAGGTGAGTACTACACTCAAAGAAGGAAACTCAGACAAAGATTGTTTCCTTTTTGTAAGTTGTGCACACAAGGAACACACTTTTTGATATGCCACATTTTATTTTCACAAGTGTATGCTGAACCCATTTAAGGCCCAAGTCTTGGAAAAGTAAGTGGATTACTTTCTGTCAGGTTCCACATCACCACAGTGCTTACTCAATTCAAATATATTACATCCATTTCCCCCTTGGGATAGGAAATATGACCAGGTATGGTTCCTTTTAAAGAGAGTAACTTCCAGTTGGCCAGGCTCTACTGTGTCTGGCCTAAAATAGGGTTAGACCAAGCCTGTTCTGTTACAGTGTGGGCCAATAAAACCCAGAAGATATCTCTAATGAGCACCAGACTTTGTTCTGCAGTCCAAGCTCATAAAATCACAAAACCCAGGTCATTTAATGTCAGGAACGGGGGGCTGTCTTGCCTAAATGCCAGCACTTGGTTGCCTGAGGCATTTCCTCTAGATAATCTAAACATCCAGTATATAGACTATGGAGAACTTTGGACAATGTGGAAGGGGTTGGATCGATATCAAAATATTGGCTCAATAATCAGCCACAGGCTAACGTTTGAGTTAATCTCACACATTAACAAATTCATGCTTTTACCCACACTGCCTGAACTGCTAAAGTATGCTGAATTGCAACACGTATTTGTCGAGGTCAAATACCGAAATAAGATATTGAACAGCTGTATTTTTTTTTTTTCTTTTTATTTAGATTTTTTTTTATACTGGTATGCCAAGAAACCCCAAATGTGCATGCCTGTGGTTTGAATGTTGTGGTCACTAAGCATCTTTATCTTGATTGATCATACAGATCCTGCTAGAAATGGATTGATTTACATGGGCTCTCTCCTTTTTCTAGTTCAGTTGAATCCTCCCATGGTACATTCTCAGTCAGAGGTGCTAATGATTACCAGTTTCTAAATTTAAGATGGATTATTCGGTGTGTGCTTTGTTCTGTTTGTCAACTAATAGAGGCTCTGTATAAGAGTGTTCTCTGCAAATATCAAATATTTATAAAGCCTCAGAATAATCTGAGAGAGAGGGCAAGTTCCCGGCGCTTCGTTGTAAATGATGATTATTGTCTGCACCCCAAGATATCTAATGGTAGTATAGATGGCATATCAAAGGGCATTTAAACACCAGACATGATCATTCACCAAACATGATATAAAATGGTCCTGGCGAGATGATAATTAAACCACCTGTAAATATAGTTTTTGCACCAGATGGAAAAACAAGTGTGCTGAGCCCTTCTGTTGTGTATTGGCCATCTGTATATGTGTGTACTTGTGTTTCTCTACAGCATATGGCTTTAAGGCCTTTTCACACCAAACGTGATGCGATCATGAGAGGCGAATCACAGGCGAATGGCCCTTTCTCATAGAAAGCTAAACGAATGTTCGCTGTTAGCACATTAACGCCTTTACAAAAGGTGGCGCCAATCTACAATCAATTTCACCCCGGTATGGTAGGTGGCTCAACGCACCTTTTGAGCTGGTCTGCCCTCTGCCCATCACTGGGTTAAAAGAAATAACCATTTGACAAGTTTGCAAAACAAATAAGAAAACGATTCTCTAGCGAGCAGATCGATAAAATAAAATGCATCTCTCTACCAGCTGAAGCAGCAATGATGAGTGTGTTGTTGATTTGCTCAACGAGGAAGAAAACATTTTTGATGACCCTTCAAACTATTTCAGTTCACATGCTGGACAACGTGACAGTATTATCATGTATACACAGTCTGAGGGATGATATAGAAAGGATCAAGAGTAAAAAATGGTTTAACGGTTAAAACATTATCATTTGGAACAATATTTTATATGCCATTGTCATGCATACTGTATAGCATTTGTTTAAAATAGTGGTTGACCGATGTATCGCAGAGGCTGATAAATCGGCCGCTAATCTGATTTTTGTAATAATTGGCATTGGCCGATTTGTTTCTTGAGGGCTCTGTGAATCGCCTGCTTAAATGTGAAGCGACTGAGACATTTAAACGACCGGTCACGGTTTGTTTTGTTGTTACATGCCATCGTTTTACTACAATAGTATACCGGTGTGCATCACTTTCTCGTTTAAACGGTCCGCATATCAGAGCCACGGCAGACACGTTTGAGCTCATAATATTAAAGTGCTCGCCTGTTTCATTCTCCCCCTCTCACCTCAACAGTTCCCTGTTACTTTTAACTTTTCTAATGATAAAAGGCAAATATCAATCAAATTAATATCATATACCATCTGCAAATATGCGCATATCTCGATTAAACAGATGTAATATACCAACCTCACACAACTTCAGCAGATCCAGCGTCCTGTGGAGTGCTCATTTATTTACCTCTAAAGCGCGTATTCTTACGGACTCTTCTCAACAGATCCCTGTTACTTTTAACTTTTTTACATTTATGCATTTGGCAGACGCTTTTATCCAAAGGGATTTACAGTGCACTTATTACAGGGACAATCCCCCCGGAGCAACCTGGAGTTAAGTGCCTTGCTCAAGGACACATGGTGGTGGCTGCGGGGATTGAACCAGCAACCTTTGATGATTACCAGTTATGTGCTTTAGCCCACTACGCCATCACTTTTCTAATGATAAAAGGCAAATATCAATAAAACCTCTATTATATACCATCTTCAAATATGCAGATATCTTTTTTTATTGTAATGTAATTCACAAACTCCAGCTTTTCTTCCTGTCGAGCACTCATCTAATATCTTCCTCTGAAGCATGTATTCCATCAGCCAGAATCAAAAACTTCAGGATCAGGATGAAAAATTCCTCTGATTCCCAAATCATGATGGTCAGTCTGTGACAATACAAGCAGGCGATCCAGGCCATTTAAACTGTCAGGAGATTTGCTGTTCACGTTGGATCCGTTGATTGCTAATGTGGACATGCCATCCATGGTTGCTGGACTACTGTGTGTACAGTTATTTCCTCCTTCCTAATATATTAAACAATTTCTTAATATGCAAATAAATTACAAAAATTTTATGACTAAACAGAAATCAGAAGAAACTGCTATCTACCATTTAAAATACAATATACATTTTTTTTAGATTATTTTTTACAAAGTTAAAGTTTTGTGTGAAATTAAGAAAATATAGTGCTAAAGAGTTTATTAATTTTTTTTTAGCAATTTTATGTTTGTTATTTACTATATTAAATAGTGCGATTATATCGGCATTGTATCAGCCTGTCGGGCACCCTGCACTCTGGATATCGGCATCGGCCATTAAAAAACCAATATCGGTCAATCGGTAGTTTAAAATCACTGCGTAATGCACACTCATATAATGACTGTTCAAACAAATGTTTGACTGTATCTTATCGCCTTGTACATACTTGTGTTATATTAAAACCCTGCATTTTACTAATTAAACGTGATGAAATGTAAATGCACCAAGAGTGCAAGTAACAAGCCAAGTAATTTTTTATTTGTGAAGTGCTTTTCACAACACATTTCAAAGCAGCTTTACAGAAAATTATGCTTTAATAGAAAAAAAGCTGTAATATCTGTAAAGTCTGAGAGTCATAATTGTGTGGTTTGATAACAAAAAACAAAAACATTATTATAAAATTGTGCCTTTAAAATAAATAAGTAAAACATATTTGTATTTAGACACAGTGAGCAAGCTGGTGATCTCACCCAGCAAAACCCATTTTCAGTCTGACCCATTATTAGGTACTTTAATACTGCACCCGACAGACGAGGCTGTTTATGACTATTAAATATAGCACTGCAATAACGATTTTGTTTTTGGTATTCAAAGGCACAGAGTGCACTGCAAGTCACAGCAATAGTATTATTAATATTTGGCAAAGAAAAACACTTAAGATCCGTAAAGTTGTTTATTTAAAAAGTGATACAAAGATGCCGCGATGTATATTATATTAAAGATATAAGAGAACTCGCGTAAGATTAAATGCCAAACAATGCAGCAATATGGAATAAATTATGAAGACAATCCACATAAGATCAGATCATTTTTTTAAAGGGGATGCAAGGCAGTGATACAGCAATATCATTTACATGTTAAAAGAACCCATATGAGAATTTTTAAAGGAATTTGATGCATATGAAATAAACAACTTCACTGCTGCATCTTCACTACAGGATTTCTTCCTCTAGTTACTTAGCGTTTAATGTTGGTGGTCAAAACAGCTTTCCGTGTTTTACTGCCACCAGTTGCTCTGGTTCTGGTATTTGCAACGGCTTCTGACACGTGATCTAAAGCTCCTACATTATTGGTCAGGGCATTTCTTCATCGGGCGAAGAAAAAAGTCAACACACTCTCTGTAAAAAAAAAAAAAAAAAAAAGGTTAGTTGCTGTACGATTCAGACCAGTGTTCGCTTCAGATGAGAATGGCTCATTAGGAATCTATTGTTTCAAAATGTTGATCGCGGCAAGAAATCGCACCAAACATTCGAGGTTGGAGGTTCGAGGTATTTCTGGAAGGTCATGCAGAGATCTGTTCAGAGATGTTAATAGTTCAATGCAAAGTCCATTTTGGTTCTTGTTGTATTAGTTAATGTGGCCATTTCAAATGTTTACATTGAAAACTAAAAGATCAGATTTGTAACTCAATGTCACATATTTTCATTGAATGATATTTATTTTTTTTTATTTTTTTTTTTTACATTTTACTAACTGCCTCACAAATCCTTTTAAAACTAAATTGCCTTCTAAAATGAGACGCATGTTCTCATGGCCACCCTAATTTGTTTACACATTCTACCCAGACATGTATCAGATTGTGCAGGCAAGAATAATGAGTCAAGGGTCTTGATGTCCAGGACTGGAATGTATTAAGAATTTTGAGTGGGACTGTTGATCTATAAGGCTGTTTTGATGTTCAAGATCAGTTTAGATCTCTGAAAGTGTTCTTGTGTCTAAGAAAGCTAGACAAAGTTTTTTAAAAGTTGAAGTTCTTTTCTTTTGTGTAAGATGCTGAAGAAGCTGCAAGACTTGGTGCAATGTATAAAATGTTAGACTAGCACATTTTATTTTGAAAAACAATTAAAAAACAGCGCAAACTAATGCAAAAAAGCCCCTTTATTTTTAATGTGAAACCCTGTTATATGCATGGGAAACAGACCAAACTATCTAGCTCCAAATTCTGCAATTTTTCTAGAAATTACTGATTGACTAGATCTAAAATCATGTCTGTTCTATTAGTGTACAAATAAACTTAAAAACTGCTTCTGAATTCTGGTTTATTTTATTTACTCGTAGAGCTATTAGTCTTAACAGACCTGCTCTCAAATTTCACTCAATCAGTCACACAAACAACCCCTTTCCAGCTCATTTCAGAGATAGATTGAGTACCTGTGGATGGAGCAGCTCTATGAATTGTTTGGTGTTCTCCTAAACTCCACACCTGTCAAGCAAAGCTGAACATGTGTTTTGGATCGTGATTAGGATTTTGAAATAATTATTTCCAATGAAAATGAAATACAGTAACTTAAACATGTTTCAAATTCCCACATCTGCCACCCTTAAAATGTTCCTAAAATTCTATTTTCTTTCTAATTCAGCCCGTTAATGCAAAGGAAAAGTGCCAGTTGAGAGATTTTCCCTTTTTCCTTTTTCAGGCAAGGTGAGGAGAACATGTGTTTAACAGATAGTATATGGTGTGCCTTTGCTCAACAGCAGAGCAGGGAAGGTGGTTAGCGTGTGCTGTGAGCTGTGGCTGGGTGTCACCACAAAGCAGAGACACCTTACCTAGTCTACTATCCAAGTGTAATACTGTCAGCTGCCTTTTCATGAGAAATGGACAGTAAAATGGTTTTATGCACCTCTATAATTCTTTTTACAGTCAATTCCAAAACTAAGTGAACTGCCTATGGAGGCAGCATTTTAAGGCATCATACGCATGGTCCTGATGCTATAGCTGTTCCAAATATTCAGCAGTTTAATTACACTTAGGCTAACATTAAGATACCTTCTATTTTTGATATACCCTTCAATACTGTAAAGTATAAAAATAAAAGGTAAGTAAAAATGTATGACTTTACCCACTATTTGTCTGTGCTATAGATTATTTTTGTCATTAGCTTAAAAACATGCTAACGGCAAACGCTGAAATCTGAATCCGAATCTCTGTTTGTGTGGTGCGCACAAAGTTGCTGCCTATGTAGAGCTTCTCAAATGGTTATTTATAAAGTTCGACATGAATGCTGTCTTAAAAAGGCAACTGCCTACATATGCTGTATGTGCTGGCCACTAGGTTTTGGGACAGAGCTTTACTGCCTTGTTTTCTGCTCCCTTACTATGTCCCTTCTCTCTCAGGTTTCAGTTTTAATTTTTCTTTCTGTCTCTCATATGAAATTAAATAGCTTTCTCTGCTGTGAAGCTTTTCCATGGTACCATCAAGCGTTTTATGTTCTAAATTGGTCTCCGAATGCTCCCAAACACACACACACACACACACACACACACACACACACACACACACACACACACAATCACAATCACACCACTTTTACTTATCCCCAACTACTCACAAGTGATAATGAAATGGATAAATTGCAGGCTGTGTTTGACTGAGTCAGCTCTGTGGTCGGCTACTCTCGCTCTGCTCTGGTCCAGTGACTCTGGCTTGTTGTCCTCTTGTGTTAAACCGTGTCGTCGCTTGCTCAGGCACTGGAGTCCTCGCTGGGTTCTTGTTGCCATGGGAGCAGGTTCCTGAGCGATGCTGCCAGCTATTTCCTGCCTTGAGCTTTACAGTGGGTGTGTGAGAAAGCGGCATCGCTGGAGCTAGCACAGTCCCTATCTTTTTCTCCCTCTTTCTTTTTGCATCTCTCACTCTTTTAGTCTTTCTTGCTCTCTGATGGCATGATTTGATATAAGCCTTTAATGACCTAGTTCCCATATGCCACCAGTTTACTTTCCCATTTTACCACGGGACCTCGTCATACTCACCTATTCGAATACACAAACCACACTGCATGGATCACAGCCCTGAGAAACTCTGGTTGTTATACTCCCCGTGTCAGGGGGATGCTTTGTCAGTAGAATTTAGTTTTATAGTGTATTTATTTTTCTTAAATCAACATGAAACCTCCTTCCTTCCAGTAAACATCTCCTACTGGTACGTCATGGTGCTAATTGGGGTTGTCACAATACCAATATTTCACTGGTCAATACCAGTGAAATTTAACAAAACTCTATACCAGTTACAATACCATAGTAATATTCAGTAATAACTAATAACTTTTTTAGTTTAGTTTTTAATTTAGTAACAAAGTACCAGTACTTTTGACATTTCTGGTGTTAAATGACACAACTCTAGCCATCAGCTCTGTTACACACGGTATACGAGGTCTGTTTGTGTGTGCTCACAGTTTTCACATTCTCATATACAACCACCTGTAAAAACATGATCTCTGAACCATGCGGTAGCTTCATGTAGTCTTGCGGCAGTTAAAATCACATTCATCATTGTCTGTGTGTGTTGTGTGTGGCTCAACACCACACCTTGCACAGCTCTGGGGTTTCAGTGCCTGTGAGTCGGAAACCCCGTAGATGAGGAGGGTGATTGAGACAGGAAACTGGACTTAATGAAGGGATGTGGAGACTGTTTTGGGATCCATGGTGTGTTTTGTTCCCAAGTTGTCAGATCTACATTTTATGAGAGAGACGAACAGATATTTCTGTTCAAATTAAGAATAATTGGCCTTATGTAACACTTAGACACCTTGTGCCATTCTGGCCCCATTCCTTGTTTCCAATAAATAAAAGGCAGTTCTGAGTGGGAAAAATTGGCTGTGCACCTTCCTCTTAAACCGGCTGGTCTCGCATCAGGAGCCAGTGTTGTCTGGACTGACACAAAACAAAACTAGTTCACTCACATTTTAACAAACAATATAATTGTTTTATTATGTTTGCTTGACCAAACCAACACACTGTTATTCTGCAGACATGGTTTATGGTTTTTCTAAAAATCCCTAAACTAAGACCAAAACGATCAGTTGTAACTCCTTCTAGAGCTTACATACACCAAATTTGGCACAGACCTTCAGGCTGTTCTGGCTCTGTTTGTTATGACTTTTCTTACTGATTGTGATTACGGTTTTCAGACAGCGGCCAATCAAATTCCTGAATAATCCCATAGACTTACATTGAAAGAATGTTGCATTCAAACAGGCCAAGGCCAGATCCACACTAATACATTTTCCCTTTTGAAAACTAATTTTCAGTTTCCTAATGTCATCATTTTCCAAAGTATCCAGGCAATGGAGAGCATTTTCAAAATCTGTTTTTGGTGAAGGAAAACTGTGTTTTATTGTGGATGAGAGGCGTAAATATAGTGAATAGGCATGTCATAAAATATCGATATATCATTTAATGATCAGCACATTATTTTATCAAATTATCTTTGATGCATCGATATATTAACATTTGCCGACTTCTGTTTAATATCTTGCATAATAGTGTTTGAAGACCACAAGAGGTTTATATAACATTTACTAAAGCGGGTCGCAAGGCACAGGTATCACGACATAGGATGGGTATTTTAGAGCTCCTTGAACAGGACGCATACACGCAAAAGTAATGAAAATTTTTGTACTTCAAGAATGAAAGTGACGTAGATGAGTTTGTACTTTAGCGTATGAAACTGTATTATCTGCCGTGTATGTACCTTCATAGAAAATAATTGTTTCTAATTTTAGAACACACCATGTCGTCTGCCAGACATGTCCGGTGTGCGACCCCAGTTAATTTACCCAGCCACTATTCAAACTTCAACTGTCCAAAAAATTAAAATGTAAAAAAAAACCCACACAAGGCCTTTAATCTGCTTTAAGTTGATCCATGAAGGATTTAGAGGTTAAACTTATTTTCTTGTGGAAAACTGGATACCCTGAAAGGTTATAGTTCATTCAGAAGAGGTCAAAGCCCTGATTGGAGGAATTTCTGGAATTCCCTGAATGTGATGGTCTGATGTTCAGTCATGCTGAAGTTTCAGCCCTAAGTGTTGGTGCTGTTGTTAATTGTGTTGGAGATGTCAGTTGTAACTTGACCCAGTCCCAGCCCATTACCTCCTGCTGTCCTGCCCCTGCAGTCCACACTCACACTTCATCACATGATTGGGACTGCGGGTGTGTTGGTAAGAAGATTACAGATAGTGTTGGCTCCATAGAGATACCATAGTGAATCTGAATCTGGATAATGTGTGTTTGTACATATGTGTGTGTTTATAAAGTGCATTGTGGCGGTCCACAATTGTTTGCAGAGCAAGTCTGTGTGTGTGTGTGTGTGTGTGTGTGTGTGTGTGTGTGTGTTCCTGATCATAAAGGTCAGCCTTTTGTTTTGTGGTTGCTTCAAGTCAGAGTTTGAGCGTGTGTGTTGCCTCTGTGTGTATGGCTTCCTCATCATTACTTCCAGGCACAAACTTCTAAGTTTCCCAGCCTAGTATGTGAGCCCATCTTGGCTGAAGATCTTACCCAACATCACGTCATTCTTATGCACTTTAAACACAAGTAACCCTCTCTCATTTATCCATTCTTTGGTTCTGGATGGATTGATGCTTGAATGAGGAACTGCCAGGGAAAGGATCTGCATTAACTTGCAACCCTGATGTTTCTTTCATCTGCCGATCAGAGCTGTGTGGTTGTGTGTTTAATGAATGATAACTGCAGTTTTGAAGTTTTTGCCAGTTTTTTGGTGGGTTTTTCAGTGTGTTGGAACAGTATTGTGGTGTTTGCCAAGAACGGACTGACTCTAGCTGCGGGAAAGATTACAGAAACAGACCTCAGTTTCCTTCTGGAAAATATGTTTAGGAAGATTTGGGTTCTGGCACCTCATGCCTCACTTAAGTTTTGAACAGAATTCAAAATGTTTTGGACAACTTGTGCCTAAATGTTTCGATTATGAATGGTCTTTGTTACTGAAAAAGGTATTTTTCTGCCTCGTTGGCGCCTAAATACCTCAATATGGAAAACCTCTTTTTCGAGTTTGAGTGGTTTGTTGATTAAAAGGAATAGTTCACATAAAGATTTTATTGTGGTCATTATTTACTCACCTTCGTGTGGTTTTAAATCTATATGACAATATTTTGTGGAACACAAAAGGTGAGCGAAAACAATGGCAAAGGAAAAAAAAAAGCAAGATTAATGTATCATAAAGTGGTCCATATTTCTTGTGCACTATATTGCACACAATCACTTTTGTATGGCTTCAGAAGACTTGAAATGTTGCGCATGGGCTACTTTTATTATGCTTTTTTTGTTGTTGTTGACAAAAACAAAATTTTTATTTTTGGGTGAACTATTCTTTTGAAGCATTTGAACGTTTTTTTCAGAGTTGCTCGTGCTTTTGTGTGCAGTCGTGCACTTGGCATGTGTGTTTTCTGCATGCATACTGTAGATCAGATCATGTGGATTGGCTGGGAAAAAAAATTTAATGATTTACTTTTGGCCATGAGCCTGTATGTGCATGTATGTTGGTGTGATTGAAAGAGAAAGCGAATGGGAGAGATCAAGATCCAGAAACACAACTACAAACATCTGCTTCTCATTGGTGAGTCCAAAAAGGAGCCAAGTTGTGGAGACAGGCAGCGTAGACACACAGAAATACACCGAATGAAAACAAGAGGCACACATTGATACAGCAGTGAAATGGAGCATGAAGGTTCAAGCCCACCTCTGTGCCCACACCCACATCCCTTTGACCCCTGACACTGAGACTCTGAAATCATCATCAACTGCCCAAGGCAACTTGTCCATATGTTGAAGACATTAGAATGCACACACACGACTCTGATGGGACAATGTTTGAAATTGTGCCTATGTTCAGAATAGCATACTGACATATTACCCTAACTATATCTACAGTGTATACAGTATGCATCGAATACCCACATGACCTGCTACATTTCCCAAAATGCACAGTATACAGCAGATCACATTGCATGGAATACTGTATCTTGCAATGCAATGCACTCCGTTTGACTTTCCATATCCAGTATGATGAATGCACTGGAAGTAATTACAGCCACAGTGATTTGTTTGGCTTTTTTTCTCATTTGATTTAACTGCCAAAAGTTTACACATTTATACACAAAATTGAAAATTACCATTTTTATTTTCAACTTGCAATGTGATGTTAAAATAGTGTAGCATTCTACTGTTTGAAACATTTATCATGTAATAATGCCTACTGTTTTGTTCACTACTTAAAAAAAATAGTAATTATTATACAGTATTCTGTGTAGTATTCAGTAAGTAGTATGCTAATATTCCATTTAGAACATAGTCAGTCTCAGATTCATGGGAGTTGCTGTATGTTAGCTCATCTTATTAGGAGAATGATCTCTCTGAGTGAAGAGAGACGGGTGTGGAGTCCACAGACACGGATAAATGCACTTCCACTGATGCACGGAGAGTGAAGTGTGTGTAAGTGTGTTTAAAGCTCTACAAGGACACTCTGTCGACGTTAGCACTAATGAAACATGTCTGCCATTTACCCTCACCATGTTGTTAGTCTGTACTGTGTGACCAGATGACTATGATAAAAAAAGAAATGAGACACAATAAAAGGGTTTGCTGACCTGAAGTCAGCCTAATGGTTACAAAAGTAAGGGGGCCTGGGTAGCTCAGTGGTAAAATACGCAGACTACCACCCCTGGAGTTTGCTAGTTCACTAGTTCGAATCCCAGGGCGTGCAGAGTGACTCCAGCCAGGTCTCCTAAGCAAACAAATTGGCCCGGTTGCTAGGGAGGGTAGAGTCACATGGGGTAACCTCCTCGTGGTTGCTATAATGTGGTTTGTTCTCGGTGGGGCGCATGGTGAATTGAGCGCGGATGCCGCAGTGGATGGCGAAGCCTCCACACGCGCTATGTCTCCGTGGCAACGCGCTCAACAAGCCACGTGATAAGATGCGTGGGTTGACTGTCTCAGACGCGGAGGCAACTGGGATTCGTCCTCTGCCACCCGGACTGAGGCGAATCACTGTGCGACCACCAGGACTTAGAGCGCATTGGGAATTGGGCATTCCAAATTGGGAGAAAAAGGGGAAAAATCCCCCCCCCAAAAAAAAGATTTCCAAAAGCAAGCAGGCTTATTTTTATAAGCTATTAGATGGTTTAAATTACGTGGTCCAATAGCATCTAATAAATTTAGATCATGTATTTCTAAAAAAAATCCATGTTCCTTAACATTCCAGTTAATGGGTCAAAGAACTACTGTGTATAGCCCACCCTCCTTTTGTCACACAAGGCTATATATTGCTCTGCTGGTCTCTCATAATAGAACAAGCATTAATCACTGCAATGTTATAGCAATCAAACTACAGCTAAGACTAATTAGCGGGACAAATGATGTCCCAAAACGTGATGTCTAGGCTCCCTTTCTGTGAACCACTCTGTCTGTCTTTCTGACTTAAGGCTGGCCAAGGGAAGAAAAATCACTATTCTACCCCATATCTGTTATCTCTCTAAGCTTTATTAGACAAACCGAGGCATAGCCTTGATCCAGCCTGCTTCTGAAGGCTTCTCTGTTGTTCTTTTCAGGGTTTATTTACAACACCCGCTGTTGTAAAAAATAGGCCATGACCAATCAAAGTTCCTGTGATACATCCCACATAAACACTAATTCACATGCACACCCAAACAGATACAGAGAGTAACACAACTACAGACAAACAATAATAATTCCTTGTGGATTATTGCTCACTGTTGGGCTGGGTTTATTGTCAATATTCTGCAGTTTAAAGTAATAGCCTGAGGTTAATTCTGGTCCAAATTATACTTTTTAATTCACTCATAGGTTTCATTGCAATTGTAGCATTTAAATAATTGTATTGGGCTGCAAAATTGGCTAATCTGAAGCATAATTGACTTTGTATGAGTGCCTGTCACTGCATTGGGAATTTGAATTGCGTTCTTTGATTGGGTGCCATCCTTTTCATTGTAATAACGTCCTTTTTTCTTTCTTTTAGTGTGTCTGCAGCGGTATTCAAGAGGATCAGAGGAAAAAGAAGAGGAGGAGGAGGGCAGAGGGGGAAAAGTGAAAGTAAGTGGTGAATGAGGTGTGTTCTGCAGTGGGACGAATGTTGCAGATAGGGAGTTATTTAATAGGATAAATAGTTTTCAGAAAGAGAGGGTGGGAAAGCATCTGAGTGTGGTAATTACTCACGGGATTGTCTTAAACAGCTTTCCGTCTTGCTCTCGGGCCACTCCCTGATCTCCCGCCGTTGACTCATTACCGTGATTGGCTGCTTCAGACTCTGTTGTGTTTCAATGAAGGATTGGCTCAGTGCTTTTTATACAAAGAAGGTCAATGAAACATGAAACTAGGCCCTCCAACCTGAAGAAAAAAACACAGACACACTCAATACTCTAAACAAACACTTGCTCTGTTCCAGAACCTAGTGAGCTGCCTACAGAGGCAACATTTTAAGGCGTCATAGGCGCATTTCCAATGTGAAGGCTGTTCCAAAGAGCAATTTAATTATGTTGCCTCCTAAGATACCTAATTTTAGCCAAATTGTAAAGCAGAATTGCATGTTTCCTTTGTGGAGAAGGCAATAACAGAATGTATTCTGAGAAGCTCGGTAAAAAAAATAAATCCAAGATTGAAGGAGAGAAATGTTGATTATAAATAAAATTAAATGTCATTAAATATTGAAAAGTAGTGATAAAAATGGTTTAGTGTAATTAAAAATCAGTAACTTAACTCTTTATAATATTTGTGTGCTATGTATTTTTATATTTAGTAGAGTGTTGCGCTGTTAGCTTAGCAACACGCTAACATCAAACTATTGAAAATAGTTGCAAGTCAAGTCTCCTGTGTGGAGCGCTTTTGTGTGCCGCACAGAGTTGCTGCCTATTTAGAGCATTGCAGGTAATTTTCTTATGAGGTTACATAGTGGTTAGGATGCTGCCTTATAAGGTAGCTGCCTATGTAGGCAGTAGACAGTGAGACTTGCTTTTTCACACAAAGCTTTCCTTTCCACTTTTACCTTATTGGGTGTGTTTATATTGGAGCCCGAAGCAGTCTGATTTTTTTCATGAGATGGTGAGGAAATGCTGATTTCAAGGCAGATTACGAGCAGCTCTGATTTTGCTGAGATCCCAACACCTAGTTTTTCTTTTTGCCCAGTTATTAAGCAGCAACGATGGACACTGAGCCCCTATTACAGAAAGAAAACATTAGCTTTTCATATATAAAGAGAGAGCGAGACTTTGGTCTCCTATGTGTTTCCTGATGATTTGGTTCAGATTTTGTCAATCTATAGTTTTGTGGTAATGGTGATACTAGTGATGGACCAGCTGATTTGCATAAAGGGCTTGGCAATATGCAAGAAATATTTTCATGATATTTTTTTATAACTATATATTTTTTATAAATACATATTAGATTGTCAACTCCCCTGCCCCCATGAGGGATCGGTGATTATAAAAAACAACACTTTCTAAATTCAAATTGCACTTCCAACAAAATGAAAAAGCAGTTAAAATAATGAAGTGGTAAAAAAAGCTTATTTAACCCCCTCCCCAAATTCAGACATTCACTGTCTCTAACCGCCCCATTTGCCGTCACGCAAGTATCCGTCTACGACAGACATGGGTAACTTACGGCCCTCCACATGGTTTAATCTGGCCTGCGGCTCATTTATCCTAAAAGCGTTTTTTCATTTGATATTTCAGTTGTCTTGCTTTGGGACCTAATGCACCTCCACAAGCATTTAATATGCTCAGGGTTGCCAGATAAGAGATGCAAACCCCAAATTAGAGATTTATACTTGTGCAAACTGGAAATATTCTGCCTGATGTTATACTTATTTTGTGCAGTCTGGCAACCATGCATGGGAGTGCACTCTTTCTAGCTCTCGCTTTCCCCTTTGAACAAACTTAGTGGTGCTAAGTGGTACTTGTCCGTTCTTGAGACTGCTTGTGCTGTTTGGTGCTTCTAAGTTTGCAGGCAAACCTTCACAGTGATGAACTTTAATAAAATATAAACGTATCTCGGCATCATTGACATGCGGAGGGGTAATCATTGACACATGAGTAAAAGCAAGCGAGAGACGAATATGTATTTTTTATTAGTGCAATTTAGAAATGTTGAGGTCCCTCTCGAGTCGTACCTGTATTTTCATTTAATTCTTGCAGAAATCATTTATCATAGTCATGCAGCCTGTTTTATTCAGTTGTGTGCTAATGGAAAGCCAAACCATTGGCGGAAAAACTGTTGACGAGACCCGCATCATGACACTTTTAGAGCGTAAACGGGTAATGTTTTGAGAATAAAGTAAATAAACTGGACCATTTTGCGACAAACATTAAAAGTTCTATAATTTAAAAAAAAAATTGTTTTTATTAAAACAGATCCCTGATGTAGAGAGTGTTAAATTGAATAATAAATTACCAGGGAAGAAGAGATGGTAAAATTAATCATTTATAGTTATGCTCAGCCTTTATTCTGTTTTTTTAATGGCTGATAGAAAAGTATCTACCTTTAAAGAGCAATCCAATACTTAAGGCAATTGCAAAATAGTCCCATTAGTCACATTTACACTTCAGAAAATTGAGTGCACAACTCTTTTGTGCTTAAAAGGACAAGAACCAAGTCAGTGCAGAACACTGTATCTCGAAAGGAGTACAATGTTGCCCCCATGCACTACTTAAAGCCCGATGTGGCCCCTGTACCAAAATACACTATATGGCCAAAAGTTTGTGGACACCCCCTTCTAATTAACGAATTTGGTTACTCCATTAAATCCAGTAAAGAAAAATCTTAATGTTTCTTTATGTAATGGCTTGGGATTTGTGTGCTTCCAAATTTGTGGCAACTGTTTGGGGATAGCCCTTTTCTGTTCCAGCATGACAATGCCCCTGTGAACAAAGTGAGGTCCATAAAGAAATGGTTTACTGTGTCTGGCGTGGAAGAAATTGACTGGCCTGCACAAAGCCCAGACCTGAACCCCACTGATCACTTTTGGGGTGAACTGGAACAGCAACTGTAAATCAGGCCCCATCGACCAACATCAGTTCCTGACCTCACTGATAGCCTTGTGTCTGAATGAGAGCAAATCCCTGCAGCCATGTTACTACATACAGTATAGTTTGGGAAAGCCTTCCCAAAAGAGTGGAAGCTGTTATTACAGCAAAGGGGGAAATTGATGCCTAAAGTTTTGAAATCAAATGTTCATCAAGAACATATGATGTCCACAAATTTTTGGCCATAAAATGTAGTTGTCCACCCCTGGTCTATGACAAAAGGTGGAAAATTACCAATACAAATTAAGATCTAAAGACTGTTATAAATGTAAACATAATAATTATAATAATGATAATAATACGTTGAAATATAAATCAATCATTCCCTCTAGAAATTTTCACCTAACCCACACAATTTTTCTACTTGCATAAAATGACTACAACAGTTTGTTTACTTAACTTAGCCTGTGCTTAAATGAACAGAAATCACCAGTTTTCCTAGTTGGTGTAAGCCTAATAAATGTCCTTAGTTTAAGTAAACAAACTGTTGTAGTCATTTTATGAAAGTAGAAAAAGTGTGTGGGTTGTGTTGAACTTTCTAGAGGGAATGTTTGATTTATATTTCAGTTTATTATTATCATCATTATCCCTGGAATAATGATGAATTATTGAGTTATAAATTATAATGCTGCCTAAAAAAAGTTAAAAATATCTCAATTCTAGATTCAAGGTGAACGTGCTTTTGTATTATTTTAAGATTTAATCATTTTTATCTTTGTTTCTAAAAACTGCGCTTTCCCTAATCAAATCATAAGGCTCTTTAATGGGGCCAATGCACGCCATCATTTTCTTTCAAAAGAAAACTTTAGTTTAATTCCATGGTCTGGAAATTAAACACTTTTTTTTTATGTATCAAAGCAATGTGTTTTGAATAACTTTTTAATAAAAGTTTTTCATAAAGATTGTGATGTTTCGTCACTCATTATTTTCGCCCTTAATACATTTAATTATAATATATTTTCCCTACAGGTTGTATTACCTTAATAATTAAATTTCTCATACAGTATGTGCTGTTTTTATCTAGCTGCAAAGCCATAGCGTAAGTCATGTTTGAGTCTAGAGAGTAGGTGGAAAATGTCTGCAGTGAGATTGGACACAACCAGCCTCTGTAATCTGTAAAATTTAATATTTTGATTGGTATCTAAAAATGTTAGTGCATAATGACTATTGGGCTATTATTTAATATATTTGGTGACTTCCCATCTCCATGGTTTTGTAATTTCCTGATATTGTCGATCATCGTCACACTCGGCATCAGGATATTTGTCGGATATCGTCGATATCCGATTACATTGTCCTGTTGCCCAGCCCTTTTTGCATACAATGTTAGCCATATACTGGTGGCCAAAAGTTTGGAATAATGTACAGATTTTGCTCTTATGGAAAGGAATTGGTACTTTTTATTCAAGAAAGTGGCATTCAACTGATCACAATGTATAGTCAGAACATTAATAACATGAAAAATTACTATTACAATTTTTACTACTACTTCAAAGAGTTCTCGTAAAAAAATCCTCCATGTGCAGCAATGATGGCATTGCAGATCCTTGGCATTCTAGCTGTCAGTTTGTCCAGGTACTCAGTTGACATTTCACCGCACGCTTTCTGTAGCACTTGCCATAGATGTGTCTTATCGGGCACTTCTCACACACCTTACAGTCTAGCTGATCCCACAAAAGCTCAATGGGGTTAAGATCCATAACACTCTTTTCCAATTATCTGTTGTCCCATGTCTGTGTTTCTTTGCCCACTCTAACCTTTTCTTTATGATTTTCTGTTTCAAAAGTGGCTTTTTCTTTGCAATTGTTCCCATAAGGCCTGCACCCCTGAGTCTTCTCTTTACTGTTGTACATGAAACTGGTGTTGAGCGGGTAGTAGTCAGTGAAGCTGTCAGCTGAGGACATTTGAGGCGTCTGTTTCTCAAACTAGAGACTCTGATGTACTTCTCCTCTTGTTTAGTTGTACATCTGGCCTTCCACATCTCTTTCTGTCCTTGTTAGAGCCAGTTGTCCTTTGTCTTTGAAGACTTTGTGTATGAAATCTTCAGTTTTTTGGCAATTTCAAGCATTGCATAGCCTTCATTCCTCAAAACAATGATTGACTGACAAGTTTTTAGAGAAAGCTGTTTCTTTTTTGGTATTTTTGACCTAATATTGACCTTGAGACATGCCAGTCTATTGCATACTGTGGCAACTCAAAAACAAACACAAAGACAATGTTAAGCTTCATTTAACGAACAAAATAGCTTTCAGCTGAGGATGATGTAAAGGCAAGTGATTTTCTAGTACCAAATTAGCAATTTAGCATGATAACTCAAGGATAAGGTGTTGGAGTGATGGCTGCTGGAAATGGGGCCTGTCTAGATTTGATCAAAAATTACTTTTTTCAAATAGTGATGGTGCTGTTTTTTACATCAGTAATGACCTGACTATACTTAGTGATCAGTTGAATGCCACTTTGTTGATTTAAAGTACCAATTTCCTTCCGAAACAGCAAAATCTGTACATTATTCCAAACGTTTGGCCGCCAGTTTAAGTTATCCCTAACTTTGAGTTTGAGTTTGTTTGACAGCCAGATAATGTGAGCCATAAACTGTTCTATAGCATCCTGAGAGCTTCAGTCTGCCCCCACATGATTAATAGAAAATACAATGTGTTTTGTATATCAATACACACACAGACATATGTAAGGAAACAAGTGATTATTTCAAGTCTCCAATTGCCTCTGGTTTTTTTTTGGGGGGGGGGTCTTAGTGCCTGAATGTGTGTGTTTGCACACGCGTTTGTATGTAAGTGCAGAGGGAAGTGTGTAGGTCCTCTTGTTATTACTTTCAGACAGGGGGTCACACATCCCTTAAACGGAGAGGTCAAATCACAGTCACCTTCTGTTGAACACTCATATTTGCTGTAGGTCTTGTCATTATTAGTTTTAATGGTTTATTCAAACAGCTCTGAAATCCGGACTCTGGAGTCCGGAGGACAAGCAATAATAAATGTACATGATATTAACTAAAGTGCTTAAAAGCCTGCTTCTCTCTCACGCCACGAAGTGACACAAACATGCTCATAGTTTGGTGGGTGAGTTATAATGTCTAACATGGTGTGCTTTGAGCATTGTTATGTGTAGTTGATGCTTAGCATGTCCATGGAGTTTTTTTAATCAACATTGAGATTTTATATTCAAATGTATTTTAATGTATATGAGAGAGTGATGTCTCAAGTGTTTCGGTATTTTTTTTTTTTGATAAACTGTTTCTTCTAGTTCAATTTAAATGGTCCTGTGGTGTGGCAGATGAATTTCTAAAAGTATAAATATTTCATGGTCTCTTAATGTTAGGACATAAAATCTGTATCATGCATAATAATTATAAAAGAATTTGCTGATGCTATGATACATTCATCCCTGTGCTTTGCATTTGTGTGAGCATGTCTCAAAATTAACACTTGTTAAGTGCAAAATGGGAATAATTATTCACTAAATTCATTTAAAACTAGTTTGCTGCTTACTCGGTGTAAGTATGCATTTCTCCCAACCTCACCAACTTGTTAGTGGTTCAATGTCATAGTGGCCTTAGTTTGGCCAAGTGACTCTGCTAGATTGAAACTCTGCAGTCTTATACATCAAGAGCTGGAGAATTATAGCCCTGTGCAATAAGCAATGGAGTTAGATATATATAGCCCCTTCCTGAAATTATCGAACCTCTGCTGTGGAAGAATTATCGGCAGTCCCACCTGTCCCCTAGTCCCCAGTTCATAATCTGTTATAGAGGGGAAAGCCAGCGGGGAGAGGATGGAGCGAATACGAACAGTTTTCTGGAAAATGGATTCAAAGCCCAGTCATAGATTCAGAGGAAGATGGTATCAGGAAATACGCATGTTCCTCTTCTTTCTGTTCCTCTCTCTCTCTATTTGCAGGACTCAACAATAAGGATTTTTTTTTTCCTGCTGAGCCAGTAGTTTAGATTTTTACTTGCCCTGCCAATATTTTCAGTGACTGCACTTAAAAAAATAAAAAAAAAAATAAAAAAAATAATGTATGTTAAATTAAACAAAAAATTATACAAATACAAAAAATGTAAAATATACACTACCGTTCAAAAGTTTAGGGTTACTTGTTCTTTATTTTTATTTTATTTTATTTTTTTTTACATTTCAGAATAATAGTAAAGTCATCAAAACTATGGAATAACATAAATGGAACTATGGGAATTATGTTATGTAAAAAAATCCAAAATAAATCAAAACTGTGTTATATTTTAGCATCTTCAAAGTGGCCACACTTTGCCTAGATTTTGCAGAAATGTACTCAACCAACTTCTTGAGGTATCACCCTGGGATGATTTTTAAACAGTATTGAAGGAATTCCCATCTATGTTGGGCACTTATTGCTTTTCTTAATTATTCGGCCCAAGTCATCAATTTCAAAAACGTTTTTTTTTTTTTATATAAAATTTTTGTTTTGTAATTAAATTAATATGTTGGCACAGTTATATTTTTGTCTTCAAAACAAATTTCAAACATTTAAGCATACGCCTTCAGATCAAAAGATTTTTAAGATCATGAGAAACATTTCAGTCAAGTGACCCCAAACTTTTGAACGGTTTTGTGTGTGTGTGTGTGTGTGTGTGTGTGTATATATATATATATATATATATATATATATATATATATATATATATATATATATATAGTTGTGCTCAAAAGTTTGCATACCCTGGCAGAAATTGTGAACTTTTGGCATTGATTTTGAAAATACGACTGATCATGCAAAAAAGAAAACTGTCTTTTATGTAAGGGTGGTGATCATATGAAGCCATTTATCATCACATAGTTGTTTGGCTCCTTTTTTAATCATAATGATAACAGAAATCACCCAAATGTCCCTGATCAAAAGTTGACATATCCTTGAATGTTTGGCCTTGTTACAGACACACAAGGTGACACACACAGGTTTAAATGGCAATTAAAGGTTAATTTCCCACACCTGTGGCTTTTTAAATTGCAATTAGTGTCTGTGTATAAATAGACAATGAGTTTGTTAGCTCTCATGTGGATGCACTGAGCAGGCTAGAAACTGAGCCATGGGGAGCAGAAAAGAAATATCAAAAGACCTGCGTAACAAGGTAATGGAAATTTATAAAGATGGAAAAGGATATAAAAAGATATCCAAAGCCTTGAAAATGCCAGTCAGTACTGTTCAATTACTTATTAAGAAGTGGAAAATTCAGGGATCTCTTGATACCAAGCCAAGGTCAGGTAGACCAAGAAAGATTTCAGCCACAACTGCCAGAAGAATTGTTCGGGATACAAAGAAAAACCCACAGGTAACCTCAGGAGAAATACAGGCTGCTCTGGAAAAAGGGCTGCTCTGGTGTTGTTGTTTCAAGGAGCACAATACGACGATACTTGAACAAAAATGAGCTGCATGGTCGAGTTGCCAGAAAGAAGCCAATGCCACAAAAAAGCCTGGTTACAATATGCCCGACAACACCTTGACACGCCTCACAGCTTCTGGCACACTGTAATTTGGAGTGACGAGACCAAAATAGAGCTTTATGGTCACAACCATAAGCGCTATGTTTGAAGAGGGGTCAACAAGGCCTGTAGTGAAAAGAATACCATCCCCACTGTGAAGCATGTTGGTGGTTCACTGATGTTTTGGGGTGTGTGAGCTCTAAAGGCACGGGGAATCTTGTGAAAATTGATGGCAAGATGAATGCAGCATGTTATCAGAAAATACTGGCAGACGCTGGCTACCACCCCTGGAGTTCGCTAGTTCGAATCCCAGGGCGTGCTGAGTGACTCCAGCCAGGTCTCCTAAGCAACCAAATTGGCCCGGTTGATAGAGAGGGTAGAGTCACATGGGGTAACCTCCTCGTGGTCACTATAATGTGGTTCGTTGTTGGTGGAGCGCGTGGTGAAGCCTCCACACGCGCTATGTCTCCGTGGCAGCGCGCTCAACAAGCCACGTGATAAGATGCGCGGGTTGATGGTTTCAGACGCGGAGGCAACTCGGATTCATCCTCCGCCACCCGGATTGAGGCAGATCACTACGCGACCACGAGGACTTAAAAGCGCTCTGGGAATTGGACATTCCAAATTGGGTGAAAAAGGGGAATTTCCAGCACAACAATGACCCTAAGCACAAGGCCAAGTTGACCCTCTAGTGGTTACAGCAAAAGGTGAAGGCTCTGGAGTGGCCATCACAGTCTCCTGACCTTAATATCATGGAGCCACTCTGGGGAGATCTCAAACGTGTGGTTCATGCAAGACGACCAAAGACTTTGACACACACATTTTTTGCATTTGTATAATTTTTGTTTATTCCAACATTTATTGCAAATTAATGTACATCTATAATGTAACTCAATGACAGCTATACATTAATAAACATGCTTTTCTGGAAAACAGTGGCACACAGTGCAAAATATCGCTGATTTGATAGTAATATTAAACCCATTCTACAGGGTTCTCAAGATCGTCAAAAGTCTCATTCGTGCAATTTTGACAACCTCAACTACACATGTGTTAAGCTATCTTTACACTGCTAAGATGGCACAGAAGCTAGATCTGAAGTGGTATAGACCAAGAAAAGGTGTATTTACACAGACTGCTTAGAGGTGACATAAATGCATTTACACAGCAAATACAATTGCATAAATGTTATGAAATTAATATTTTAAATATAAAATTATGAATCTAGAAATATGAAATTAAGCAAATAATTAAACAATAAATTATTAAATATACTGTATTCTATCATGACAACAACAAAGTTTAAGGCTGCTCTGATGCTGCAATTAATTTACACTGAACCAAAGCAGCATCAGAACTGCCTCTGATACAAAAACGTTCAACTCAATTTTCAATTTCCTAATGTCATTCCTTTTCCAGAGTATGGTAATGGAAATGTTTTCAAAGTCTCTTATTTTTGGTGGAGCAAAATGCCATTCTAGTGTGAACGAGAGGCGTAAAAGTAGCGAAATTCCATCAACTGGCACGAAACTCTCTCACACTGGCCCCTGGGCTATCAGGACATCCTTATTGTTGAGTCCTGTTTTGTCTCTTTCTGTCTCTCAAGACTTGACTTTGCAGTAATAGCTATGATCTGTCCCACCGTTCTTCACTGCTGTAATCTATTCCACAATGGGTGATCTAGCGAAAGAGATGGAATGTTTTACATCACTGTGGTTCATAGTGTGTGAGGGGAGGGGAAGTTGTTTGTCCTGGTATCCTGAGAGAATGTAATACTCTTTTTCTGGGTTCATCCTCCATAAACTGCTCAAAGTTGTTAGGAGTTGTATTTGGCTTTCGAGAGGATCCTGCATCATAGTTCGATTTACAGCTTTCAGGCAACCAAACAGGAGAGAGAGCATCAAAATCTCTTAATGCCTGGCAGGGGTAGTCTGACCCAGAGGAGTAGAAAGAAAGAGTGGAAGGAGAACAAGAGAGAGAGGTATGGAGAAGTGAAGGGGGGAGGAATTGGTAAAGGGTAAATGAATTAGTGCTGGTTTCTGTCTGAGTGTTTGCTCGCTAAAACGTCTTTGCTGTGGCAGTCCAAAGACTTAGTCAGCATGACTGAGTTTAGCACCACAAATATACCAGTTTTCATTTTCGCTTTTAAAGTGGTGTGTATAAAACGTATTCTTTTCCAAGATGTAAAAATTCTCTCTCGTATCCCAACTTAATAAACAGAGTCAGCTTTAAGTAAGCCATTTGTAGATTGATTTCCTCTAGTTTTATTAAAACATTGCTCTGCCCAACACTTATACATTGGCATAACCAATGGTGTGATTTTGGGGTGGGACTATCTATTTGTACAACCAATGGAAGACAAGGGTGGTTTACTGGAATCTAAAAATTTCGGAATCTGTTTTGGTGACACTAGTGGAGTAAAAAGTACGTACTTCAGCTTTAAAATTGGACAGTTATTTATAAATCTATATATTTTAAAGCTGAAGTATGTAATTTTTGCTCCACCAGCACCAACACACGGAATTGCAATCCCTGTCTGCCATAGGTCAATCAAAGAGAGAGACTCGCCCCCAGCTCATGCCAGTTGTTGAGTAACGTTGTTGGGGCGGATCCAAGCGGGTCGCTCGAAACAAAGCAATTTTCATATTGCAACAGAAACACAGTGTTTACAGTTTGAGAAAATTAACCTATGAATGGCTTACTCTGAAAATTAATGGCTTACTCAAAGTATTTTAACACAGAAAAGTTACTAACTTAAAAACATTGGTATGTGTTTGGCAAGCATCACTATTACTATTGCTCATACTTGGTTAGGTTTAGAGGTTCAAATCCCTAAACCAAAGTTTTATCGAGGAAAAATTATATGTGAGTAACTCGTCCCACACTCGTTTATGCTACAGACATAAATGATACCTCAAATCGTATGGTTTGTTGAGGAGAGGTGTGCTGTTACTTTTGGAAGTGATCAAACTTACGATTCTTGCCAGCTGGTTGATAAAATGTCATTACGTTCATTATGGACATGAGCCAAATGTAGTGACCAGAATGTCATAGAGACTTGGGGTGGTCTCTTTTGACTGGACAGTAAGCAACCACCCAAAACACCCTAACAACAATCTAGCAATGCACTTGCAACCACCCAAAATACTCCAGCAACAGCATAGCAGTTCCCTGGCAACCACCCACATCATTCTAGAATCATGGCTGCAAGTTTTACACAAGCAAACATTTTCTTCAGAAAATGTAAAAATCTATATTAAAATATCTTGTATTTCCCTAAATTAGCTAAAGTACAGTGTCGTAACAGGTCATGCAACCTCACTAAGTAAACAGCCTCTCATCCATCTACAGCTGGGTCGATAAATGGAGAGTGCTGAGGTCAAGGGTCGTGAGAGAGAGCTTCTGAGAGGAAATCTGGAGCCCTCCATCGGCACACACACAGACTTTGGCTTCCAAATGAGATTTTAATTGACTTGTAAAATTCTTCAGTGCTTGTCAGTGTTTTTTTATTTTTTTATTTTACATGAGGTCTCATCAAGTTTTGGAGTTATGATAAGTGCCTTTTCTTTATGCCTGTCCCTGTCTTTGTGTCTTTGACATGCAGTATGTTTGACACCTTATGATTGTGTTGACCTTTCACTATGTCACTTGGTATTTTGATAATAATATGCTTGTGTTGCATCACAGTGACTGTCTTTCTGGAAGCTCCTGAGAAACGATTAGCTGTCAGACACTGTGAGACTGGCTGTGTCCAGAGATGCTCACTTGAGGAGTTGCAGCTCTAACAGAATATTGATTTACCTTCCTACCATACTCTTCCTCATGCTATCTCAGATGTGCATCTTCTCACCTCCATTCTTATTACAATACAAATTTAAAACTGCAGAAAGAAGGACAACATTTTTTCACTCAATCCATAATAGGGCTACGCAGCAGGCACTACACTGAATATTCACAACATATTCATGATGATTTTGTCTGTCAAAATGGCATAATACTTCATGAAAAATAAACAGAATCTGGAAAATAGCACATTGTTACTTACAACCAGGGGTTGCGGTAACCGAAAATTCTCCATCATTTACAGAATTTTTTAAACATTGACGGATAATTCCATCATCACCATTAACACCTGCTATGTGCGTCTCTTTTGACCAACTGTGTTCGGATTTCGAGGACAGCGACTCTGAAATAATGACTGCATACATCAATCATTACGGTAGTGTGTTAATGCATGATTGGTGTTTTATTTTATTATAATAAAGAGCAAAGTATGATATCAAAATGAAAGCGCAAAAAAAGCGGCACATTGTTTCTGCTAACTTGAATTTTTAATCTAAGCACAAACATGATATTTAGAGCAAACTTGTCAGTTATTTTTGTCAATTACCTGCATCAGGGCCTCAGAGATGTGTGTGTGGTTCTCATCTGTGACATTTTATGTATGTATGTGCATTTTCAAATTTTCCATTCGGACGTTTATTTCCTTTTAAAGCCGCACATAACCGGAATAGCATAAAAATCGCGTTTTAGCGCGGTGGCTGATTGACAGGTAGAACAAAAAAATTCTATAATTTAAGCCTATCCACTGTCATGTATATGCCATTATAATGGATTCTGCGCCTCTGAATGTTGTAGACTTTGACGTGTAAAAATAGACCATGACGGAACTTTTACAACTCAGCCCATCAAAATGATGGATAAAGATTTTTTCTAGTGCAACTTCTGCTTACAGCAAAGCATCCTGATTAAAACGAGCCTAAACGCAATGTAACACGGTTCATAGATCTTAAAGTAATTCTCACAGAGTGCCGTAAGTTGGCTAAAATGCTAATTTGCGAGTGAAACAAATGTGCTTGTTGTTCTTCACGAGTTGAGACTTTTCTAACATTTTACTCATGACTATTTGATGATGTTACCTTTTCCCATTATGATTGTGTTCATTAGTTATACAATGAAACTGTCACAAATAAGCACTGTAACAATAGTCTGTGATTGAGACAATTAATTAAAGAATTAGCTTGCAGTTTCAGTTTAAAAGATACAAAATTAAAAAAAAAAGTTACCAGTATTGGCAACAATGAGCTGTTATTTATCGGTATCGGACCAGAAATGTCATATTGGTGTATCCCTAGAATGTACTAGTCTGTTTTTTTTTTTTTTTTCATGCAATGGCCCATATGACCTGTGCGCTATATATAAAAGTCTTATGAAGCCATACGATAACTTTATGAAGTTTAAGTATTTGAAGTAATTTAATTTTAAGAAATGTACATGTAAATGTAGCCAATACATTCTTCAGAATTTCTTTTTTTTGTGTTTCATGCAAGAAAGAAGTCATATAGTCAAATACATAAATGTCGAAATACATTGAATATCGTCAAAAGGCTGAAAACTGTCAAGATTAGAAGTTTTTTGCTATACCACACATCCCATAAACTGCAATAATATATTGTTCCTTAAGCAGAATTGTCTGTGAAAGACACTGAGATTCAGATACTGTTTCAGAAATATTTTTCAAGAAGTTATAAGAGCTGAACCGGAGGAAGACAGATCCTTTCGCTTACTCAACAGAAGTACAGTTATTCAGCTAGTCATCATTTCTAGGGCTTTGACAGATGTCTGTGTGTGTGTGTGTGTGTGTGTGTGTGTTTAAATATACAGCTCTGGAAAAAATTAAGAGACCACTGCAAAATTATCAGTTTCTCTGGATTTATTATTTATAGGTATGTGTTTGAGTAAAATTTAAATTTGTGTTTTATTCTATAAAGTACTGACAACATTTCTCCCAAATTGCAAATAAAAATATTGTCATATAGAGCATTAATTTGCAGAAAATGACAACTGGTCAAAATAACAACAAAAGATGCAGTGTTTTCAGACCTCCAATAATGCAAATAAAACAAGTTCATATTCATTTTTAAAAACACAAAACTAATGTTTTAACTTAGGAAGAGTTCAGAAATCAATATTTGGTGGAATAACCCTGATTTTCAATCACAGCTTTCATGTGTCATGGCATGCTCTCTACCAGTCTTTCACATTGCTGGTGGGTGACTTTATCAGGGTTCCCACGGATCCTTAAAGTCTTAAATATCTTAAATGATACAACAAAAGTTGTATTTAAAGAGGTCTTAAATTTGGTGTAGGAAAGACAGAAATCATGATATGACCGAATATGATTATCAAACTTAAAAAGAATACAATTTAATTAAATAAATGCATGCGCTGCATCCTTCAAATTGAAAATGCGGCACGGTTGTATTTTCTCCAAGCACATGGGGGCTTGAGTGTTTTCAACTGTTGCAAGAGCAGTTCGCAATCATTAAGCCATATTGGAAATTCATGACAAGCAATCACTAATGATCATCTGTTGATGATGGTGATGTAGTGTTGATGAAATATAAAATGTTTAAAGTTAAAAATTCCACGCTATGAATCAAATTTAAGCAGCTCTTCTTTGTTTGATGGCTTGTGGCCTTCCATCTTCCTCTTGATCACATTCCAGTTTTCAATGGGGTTCGGGTCTGGAGATTGGGCTGGACATGACAGGGTCTTGACCTGGTGGTCCTACATCCACACCTTGATTGACCTAGCTGTGTGGCATGGAGCATAGTCCTGCTGGAAAAAACAATCCTCAAAGTTGGGGAACATTGTCAGAGCAGAAGGAAGCAATTTTTCGTCCAGGATAACCTTGTACATGGCTTGATTCATGCGTCCTTCACAAAGACAAATCTGCCTGATTCCAGCCTTGCTGAAGCACCCCCAGATCATCCCTGATCCTCCACCTGGCTGTCTAATGTTTAGACGGAGACCTGGAGAGGTCTTCAAGCTACAGTGTCTCGCACCCACTGTGAAATTTGTTGGAGGATCGTTGATGATCTGGGGGTGCTTCAGTAAGGCTGAAAAGGTCTTTGTGAAGGACGCATGAATCAAGCCATGTATATACAGTGTTTGTGTGTGTGTGTGTGTGTGTATGTGTATGTATGCATGCATGTATGTATGTATGTAATGTGTGTGTGTGTGTGTGTGTGTGTGTGTGTGTGTGATATATATAATATATATACATACACATACGCACACACGCACACACTGGAAGCCAAAAGTTTGGAATAATGTACAGATTTTGCTGTTTCGGAAGGAAATTGGTACTTGAATTCACTTGAAGTGGCATTCAAGTGATCACAAATTATAGTCAGTACATTACTGATGTAAAAATAAAACAGCACCATCACTATTTGAAAAAAGTCATTTTTGATCAAATCTAGACAGGCCTCATTTCCAGCAGCCATCACTCCAGCACCTTATCCTTGAGTAATCATGCTAAATTGCTAATTTGGTACTAGAAAATCACTTGCCATTATATCAAACACAGTTGAAAGCTATTTGGTTTGTTAAATGAAGCTTAACATTGTCTTTGTTTTTGAGTTGCCACAGTATGCAATAGACTGGCATGTCTCAAGGTCAATATTAGGTCAAAAATGGCAAAAAAGAAACCGCTTTCTCTAGAAACTCGTCAGTCAATCATTGTTTTGAGGAATGAAGGCTATACAATGCTTGAAATTGCCAAAAACTACATACAAAGGTGTATGCTACAGTCTTCAAAGACAAAGGACAACTGGCTCTAACAAGGACAGAAAGAGATGTGGAAGGCCAGATGTACAACTAAACAAGAGGATAAGTACATCAGAGTCTCTAGTTTGAGAAATAGATGCCTCGCATTTCCTCAGCTGACAGCTTCATTGAATTCTACCCGCTCAACACCAGTTTCATGTACAACAGTAAAGAGAAGACTCAGGGGTGCAGACCTTATGGGAAGAATTGCAAAGAAAAAGCCACTTTTGAAACAGAAAAACAAAAAGAAAAGGTTAGAGTGGGCAAAGAATCACTGACATTGGACAACAGATAATTGGAAAAGAGTGTTATGGATCTTAACCCCATTGAGCTTTTGTGGGATCAGGTAGACTGTAAGGTGCGTGAGAAGTGCACGACAAGACAGCCACATCTATGGCGAGTGCATAATATATATATATATATATATATATATATATATATATATGTGTGTGTGTGTGTGTATATATATGTGTGTGTGTGTGGGTGTGTGTGTGTGTGGGTGTGTGCACATTTTATTATCTGTCTTTTAGACTCTGTCTGCTCATAACACAGAAATGTAGAGCTACAGTGCAGTGGAGTGAGGAAATGGTTGTTTTTTAAATAAGAGTAGTACAGTGGTTGTGTCCTTTTGTGTTGTTGTATTTCTGTGTGTATTTGCAACATATTCCACATTCTTTCCTCCCTTTTCTGCCTGTATAAATCCTTCAAACCCCATTAACTGATATCCCCAAAACTGGCATAAGAAATTTAAAAATCCTAAATTGCGACATTTCTCACAGAAATAGAAATAGATGGACAAAGGGTAAGCTAATATAACCTCTAGCGCTTCGACTGACTGACTGTTTATTACAAATGTATGCTGCTGTCTGGCTTCTGCAGACTGCGTGCGTTAAATTGTTCACCTGCCTTGTGAGTTTTGCTTCAACTGGAGCATTTCTCATCACCTGGCTAGTTTTTATTCATTGATGTTCTGTGTGTGGTCACGATCTTGTGTCGTTTTTTTTATTTCATGCTTTTTAATAAATTGAATCCATACTCAATTTTCATTTCTGTAATATGAAATATATGAGGAATAGATCATGAAATCCACCCAGAGGTCAAAGCCAGATGGAGCCCCAATGGAGATCCATGAATATATTCTCATCGTTGATGAGATTTGATATCACAGCCAAGATTTCTCAGTAATTGACTGTAGAAACCACAGGGTTTAGCCATTGTGTGTGTTTGGAGGCGGGCCGATCTAGTTAGATTCTGATTATAGTAATTGTACACTAATTGTTAATTTTGTGGCTTTTAGTTCATGTCTGTTAGCTTTGAGGCAATCTACAGTATTTGCTAGTGCAGGGGTTTTCAAAGTCTTGTAAGCCCCCCTTTGAGAAAATTTACTAGACCTCACCCCCCATGACCCTATATCTGTGATAAACTCATAGCACATGAGCCAATCTCCATCTCTGTGTGAAACTGCAGTTTGTCACAAACACATGAAGACATGTCGACCCGATATAATGTTGAACTTGTAATAATACACACGTGGTTATGTTCCGCATATTTTTGGATTTTCTGCGCCCTAGATAAACTTGTGCAGCTGTTGTGTTTTCCACTGAAGTGACAGAAGATGTCAGTCGCAACAGATGTTTAATTGACGGTTTTTATTTTCTTCACGTATCTTCAGCGAGCATCATAACAGCCTATCATTCTTACAATACAAATTTAACCATGTATTATGCTGCATTTCCTTAAAAAAAAATTTTTTTTTAAATTACCAGCCAAATGGTGAGTTATTAATCAAACTCCGGTATCGTTTCTCTCTTGATATAACACGTCTGCAGAAGCAGAATATAAATGAACAGAGGCAGAGCTGTGTGGCTTTATAATAGATTTGCGAATGTCATAGAGCAGCGTAGTTTAATTGAGAGTACGCATCCAGTTTTGAGCGAGAGTTGTCCGCTTGCCAGCGGAGAGATTCACGCTGGTGCAACCGGTACATGGATGTGCTCTCGCATGATATGCATGTTGTGTTCTCGACATTAACAATATTATGACGCCATAGAGCTATGGTCTGTTTAGCTGGACTATGGTCCATTATGCCAATAATTTTCATTTATCTTTAGAATACATTTTTATTGTATTTATGTATTTTTTGATTTTACTCATGCTCTGGCGCCTCCCAGTTTGAAAACCATGGTGCTAGTATATACCTAAAAGTTGACAAATATCACTTTTACCAGATATAAGCATTTAAAACGTACAGTTTTTATCTTCCGGGGAATCAGACCAAAAATATTGATGACTCGTGTAGAACTAAACCGATTTTTATCCAATCAGATGCTCTCTAGACTGAGAATGTTCCTCCTCATAATATCACCTGCAGTTGACTAGCAAGTAAATCATTGTTAATGGCTGTGATGTACAGTGCATCCAGAAAGTATTCACAGCGCTTCACTTTTTCCACATTTTATGTTACATACTTATTCCAAAATTGATTAAATTCATTATTTTCCTCAAAATTCTACAAACAATACCCCATAATGACAATGTAAAAGAAGTTTGTTTGAAATCTTTGCAAATTTATTAAAAATAAAAAAAACGAAAAAAATCACATGTACATAAGTATTCACAGCCTTTGCCATGACACTCAAAATTGAGCTCAGGTGCATCCTGTTTCCACTGATCATCCTTGAGATGTTTCTGCAACTTGATTGGAGTCTACCTGTGGTAAATTCAGTTGATTGGACATGATTTGGAAAGGCACACACCTGTCTATATAAGGTCCCACAGTTAACAGTGCATGTCAGAGCACAAACCAAGCCATGAAGTCCAAGGAATTGTCTGTAGACCTCCGAGACAGGATTGTATCGAGGCACAGATCTGGGGAAGGGTACAGAACAATTTCTGCAGCATTGAAGGTCCCAATGAGCACAGTGTCCTCCATCATCCGTAAATGGAAGAAGTTTGGAACCACCAGGACTCTTCCTAGAGCTGGCCACCTGGCCAAACTGAGCGATCAGGGGAGAAGGGCCTTAGTCAGGGAGGTGACCAAGAACCCCGATGGTCACTCTGACAGAGCTCCAGCATTTCTCTGTGGAGAGAGGAGAACCTTCCAGAAGAACAACCATCTCTGCAGCACTCCACC